>NC_065581.1:96523787-96837249 GCF_024542745.1 Macaca thibetana thibetana
AAATTCCATTTTATACATTATCTACCATATAATAAAAATTTATACAGAAGCATCATACCACATTTTAAAAAATGTTAAAGAAATTGGACTTCTGATGAAAGGGCAGTCTTTACTCCTTCCTAAAACTCTGCTAAAATGAAAGTAAAGGAATTTTTTTTTTAAGGCACACAGTTAATAAGAAAAAAGAATAGGAGAGGTAACACTTGAAACAAAATTTTGGAAGGTAGAAAGCAGATGGACTAGAAGTAATTTGTGTCAATGCCCTCCAGCCAAAAATCACCAGAAGCACATGTGTAGTTGAAGAGTTTGGGTTTAAAAAGATTTCTAAATTTTTTGTCTATTTTTTGTTTGTTTGTTTGTTTGTTTGAGACAGGTCTTGCTGTTACCCAGGCTGAAGTGCGGTGAAGTGGTCATGGCTCACTGCAGCCTTAACCTCCCAGGCACAAGCGATCCTCCCACCTTAGCCTCCCAAGTAGCTGGGACTACATGTGCATGCCACCCCAGCTGGCTAATTTTTTAAACGTTTTTTGTAGACATGGGATCTCACTATGTTCCTCAGACTGGTCTTGAAATCCTGGCTACAAGCAATCCTCGTGCCTTGGCCTCCCGAAGTGTTGGGATTACAGGTGTAAGCCACTGCGCCCAGTCCCAATTTCTAAATTCCTAAGATTTATGTTAGGATTTGAACATCGCCAACTGCATATTTAACTTGGATTAATGTAAGTAGGTATTCCTTCCTTCTCCCATTTCTTTATTACTAGCGTATTAAGCGTGTCTTTATTCTGATGCTTTGACATCTAGGGTCTGGTTAACACTGGAGGGACAACCCCTCCCAGGGCTAATTCACAGAGATAGTAAACAACTTATGTATGCATGCCTTTCATATGCAAACCAATCCAGAGTCCAGAGCCCATACCCCAACAACCTCCTTCACTGGGCTCTTGCACTCTGGACCACTACCCACTTGCTGTAATCACCCTAGGACCAGGCACCTGATAACTAGAGACAGCCCCTATATCCCAGAGCCCACTAAAATTATTCAAACTAGCCGATCCTAAGCCTGCTTACCCTGCCTTACACATTCCTTCCTTTAGAAATCACACTAAAGGCTCCTGCCCATGTTTTCCCCTCACTCTCCCACCTCCTGACTGACCCTGGTGCTTCCCTATGTGATCCTGTGTAGCACGGTGGGCCCCTTCTTCTTGGGAACTACGAATAACACACTATTTCTTCAGGGGCAATTATCTCCTGATCTTTTAGCCTCACCATACCTGAATAATAAAGTCTACATTTTAAAACGAGTAGTCACTAAGAATCAGAGTATTCTTTCCATTTATTCAAGGATAAAGATGAAGTGAAAATTTCTTATTTTCCCCCTTTCTCCACTTTTCTCTGACCAACTAATCTTGGTAATTATAGCGCTAGCTTTATGACATGCTACTATTTAAAAAAATTTATCTTACATTGAGTTTACAACAAATTGATAGGATCTGTGAAACACATTAGCCTCATCATTAATCTTACTAGTGATACGATTTGAAGTTTTAGGGAGCCGGGCATGGTGGCTCACGCCTGTAATCTCAGCACTTTGGGAGGCCAAGGCGGGTGGATCATGAGGTCAGGCATTCAAGACCAGCCTGGCCAAGATGGTGAAACCTCATCTCTACTAAAAATACAAAAATTAGCTGGGCATGGTAGCGGGCGCCTGTAATCCCAGCTACTCAGGAGGCTGAGGCAGAATAATCCCTTGAACTCAGGAGGTGGAGGTGCAGTGAGCCAAGATCGCGCCACTGCACTCCAGCCTGGGCAATAGAGTGAGACTCCATCTAAAAAAAAAAAAAAAAAAAGTTGTAGGGGTATTTCTTCTGGATAGATTTCAGATACATAGTTCCCTCAAATAAGATTATATGAGTTTGCATTTTTAAGGCAGAGTTGTATACTTCCTGCTCTTCAATTTATTTAAACAAAAAAAACTATTGAAAATCTGTTCTGCCCAGTATCATAAGTGCTCAGGTACAAATATGAATAAAACAATCTCTGTGCTTAAGTAACGCAAGTATAGAAACAAGATTCTCAGTAAAATTCTCAGTGAAATTTGTAACTCACTAGACACTATCAGGAAATCAATAATTATTTAATTAAAAAAAGTTACCTGCAAAACTGGTTTCTTCTTGGTACTTCTGTTTGTTTTTAGTACAGTTCTCACATAGAAGCTTATTATTCCCCATTAGTAATTCCATAGATGTAAACTGGTAGAGACAGGACTGAACTGAACATTCTTTAGAAGTAGTTATATAGGTCTGAGAAAGGGTCTGAAAAGCATTTTGGGGACTATGAGGCCTCAAATGCTTCCCCTCTAAAAAACATAAATTATTTGAAATACTTAGCGGCTGATTTTCTCTGTCAAAATCTTGATGTCCAGTTACAGTGCTCCTCAAATGAAGTTCAGAAATAGCCTCAGCCATTTGCTTATCACCACTGTCAGTCTCCTTGTTGTACACCAGTTCACCTGCTGATGGAGGGTAAAGGGGTCCATCTGTGTGCACACCAGATCCACTACTGGATCTGAACAGTTCAGTCTGCTTTGAAGCACTTTCAGATTCTGAAGCCTCACTGTCAGCATCAACATTACTTTCAGAATGGCTGGCTTCTTTTTCACTGTCATCAGTAGGGCTTTCATTCAGAGGTGACTCAGAATTCATGAGTCTTGCAAACATTAAAGAATCCCCATTCATTTCAAGGTTTTCCTTTTTCTGGTATGTGACAACAGTTTCTCCAGACAATTTCCTAATACATTTTCGGTCATGAATTAGTTGACTCTGTAAGTTGACAGTGTTTTCAAAGAAAAAGAATCTTGTAACCTCGTTGAAAATAAATGCCAATAATTCTTATTTAAACATATCACAGTTATTAAATACCATTTCTCTCAGATCCATTTCCTAAGCCTACTGAAACTAAGATCACTAGAAGATATACTAAAAAATAGTTCTATTTTACAAGTAAATCTTCACACAAGAAACTAACAACAATGTAACAGTGGCTATTTGTGAGGAAGGAAGTAGGACTTTTGTAGAACAGGGCTATGAGGGAGACTTTTTTCTTTTAAAAAAAAATTGCTTTTAGAGACAGGGTCTTGCTCTGTTGCCTAGGCTGGAGTGCAGTAGCACTCAAGTGATCCTCCCACCTGAGTCTCCCATGTACTTACTACAACAAGCATGCACCACTACACCTGGCTAGTTTTTTAATTTTTTGTAGAGACAAAGTCTCTCCATGTTGCCTAGGCTGGTCTTGAACTCCTGGCCTAAAGTGATCCTCCCACCTTGGCTTCCCAAAGGAGACTTTTCAGTTACTGTATAAGCCTTTCCATACTTGTTCATTTTTAAACACTGAAAATGTATCTATTTTTTAAAAAAATTAAAAAGTAACAAAAGTAAACTATAAACTATTATGACACGGTGTTGCTTGGTTGCCATAAATCTGGAAGAAAATTACAGAAATAAAATAACCTAAGTTTGGGAAGGGGGGAATCAACTAATTAAAAATTTTAAGGTACCTGAAATGTTTCACTAAAGTTTCCACACAGCTGAAGGCTCGAATTACATTTTTCTTTTCCTATACCTTGGCTGAAGGGTCAAGACAAAAAATAAAAAAAAGACTATCATGAGTAATTGATACTCGGTTTTAGTTATTCAGGGGAAGAAGGGTAAGTTATAAAAAGTGTCTTGCCTCAATCTTCAAAATCAGGAAAAATAACATTGTCTCCTGTGTTTACCAAGTATTCTGAACTCCTTGAATGAAAATAAGGTATTTATTTTCACCATATATATTTGGTATACTAGAGAGCATATGATAAGTAATAAAGCTTATGGTAACAGCCAACAAGTTCCACTCTGATGAATTTATATAGTACTTTTTTTGGAAGCAAACTTTCCTACTATATATGTAATACTAATAGTTAAGAAGCCCTAGCGAGAGCAGTCAGGCAGAAGAAGAAAATAAAAGGTATCCAAATTGGAAAAGAAGTCAAATGGTTCCTCTTCACAGACAACATAATCTTATATATAGGAAAATCCAAAGACTTCAACAAAAAAAACCTTAGAACTGATAAATTCAGTCAAGTTGTTGAATGCAAAATCAACATACAAAAATCAGTAGTGTTTCTATATACTAACAAAAAACTAGCCGGAAAAAAAAAAATCAACAAGGCAATCTCGTTTATAATGGCTACAAAAGAAAAAAAATCTCACCTAGGAATAGTTTAACTGAGGAGGTTAAAGACCTCTACAAGGAAAACTATAAAATACTGATGAAAGAAACGAAGAAGACACAAACGAAAAAGCATCCCATGCTCATGGATCAGGAAAATATTATTAAAATGACCATGCCACCCAAAGCAATCTATGGACTCAATGAAATTCCTATCAAAATTCCAATGACATTTTTCACATAAAAAGAAAAAACAATCCTAAAATGTATATGGAACCTGGCTGGGCACAGTGGCTCATGCCTGTAATCCCAGCACTTTGGGAGGCTGAGGGAGGTGGATCACCTAAGGCCAAGAGTTTGAGACTAGCCTGGCCAACATGATGAAACCCCATCTCTACTAAAAATATGAAAAATTAGCCAGGCATGGTAGCGGGCACCTGTAATCCCAGCTGCTTGGGTGGCTGAGGCAGGAGAACCACTTGAACGTGGGAGGTGGAGGCTGCAGTGAGCTGAGATTGCACCACTGCACTCTGGCCTGGGCAACAAGAGTGAAACTCCACCTAAAAAAAAAAAAAAATTTTTTTTTTTTTGGTATGGAACCAAAAAAGAGCCAGAATCACTAAAGCAATTCTGGGCAAAAGGAACAAAGCTGGAAGCCTCACACTACCTGACTTCAAAATATACAACAAGACTACAGTAACCAAAACAGTATGGTTGGTATAAAAACAGACACATAGACCAATGCAACAGAAGAAAGAAATAAATCCACATACTTACAGCCAACTGATTTCTGACAAAGGGGCCAAGAAAAAACACTGGGGAAAGGACGCCCTCTTCAACAAATGGTACTGGGAAAACTGGTTATCCATATGCAGAAGAATACAACTAGAACCTTATCTCTCACCATATACAAAAATCAATTCAAGATAGATTAAAGACTTAAATGTAAGATCTAAAACTATAAAACTACAAGAAGAAAACATAGGAGAAACACTCAGGACATTAGTCTAGGTAATGATTTTATGTAGACCTCAAAAGCACAGGCATCAAAAACAAATGGGACTACATTGAACTAAAAAGTTTCTGCACAGAAAAGGAAATAATCAACAGAGTGAAGAGACCCCTATTGAATGGGAGAAAATATCTGCAAACTCTTCATCCTATAAGGAACTAATATTAGACATTTCCCAAAAGAAGACATCCAAATGGCCAAGAGGTATATGGAAAAAAAAAAAAAGCTCAACATCCCTAACCATCAAGGAAATGCAGATCAAAACCACAATAAAATATCATTTTACCCCAGTTAGAATGGTTATTATCAAAAAAGACAAATAATAAGATGCCTTCAAGAATGTGGAGAAAAGGAGTCTGATACACTGCTGGTGGGAATGTAAATTAGTACAGCCATCATAGAAAACAGTATGGAGATGGCTGGGCGTGGTGAGAATCTCAGCAGTTTGGGAGGCCAAAGTGGGTGGATCACGAGGTCAGGAGTCCAAGACCATCCTGGCCAACATGGTGAAAACCCTGTCTCTACTAAAAATACAAAAAAATAAGCTGGGCGTGATGGCAGGTGCCTGTAATCCCAGCTACTCGGGAGGCTGACGCAGTGGAATCACTTGAACCCAGGAGACGGAGGTTGCAGTGAGCCGAGATCACACCACTGCACTCCAGCCCACGTGACAAAGTGACACTCCATCTCAAAAAACAAAAAAACAAACACAACAGTATGGAGATTTCTCAAAAAATTAAAATAGGGCCAGGTACAATGGCTCACACCTGTAATCCCAGCACTTTGGGAGACTGAGGTGGGTGGATCACTTGAGGTCAGGAGTTCGAGACCAGCCTGCGGAACATGGTGAAACCCAGTCTCTAATAAAATACAAAAATTAGCTGGGCATGGTAGCACACGCCTGTAGACCCAGCTACTTGGGAGATGAAGGCTGAGGCATGAGAATCACTGGAACCCAGAAGGAAGAGGTTGCAGTGAGCTGAGACTGTGCCACAGCACTTCAGCCTGGGCAATGGAGTGAGACTCTGTCTCAAACAACAACAACAACAATAACAACAACGACAAACTAAAATAGAGCTACCATAAGATCCAGCAATCCCCTACTAGACATTTATCCAAAGAAAAGAAAATCAGTGTATCAAAAGGATACCTGCACCCCCATGTTTACTGTAGTGCTATTCACAATAGCCAAGATATGGAATCAATCTAAGTGTCCATCAGTAGTTGAATGGATAAATGTAGTATATATCAATAATGGAATACTCTTTGGCCCTAAAAAGAATGAAATTCTGTCATTTGCATTAACATGGATTGAACTGGAGATCATTGTGTTAAGTGAGGCAAGTTAGGCACAGAAAGGCAAATATCCCATGTTCTCACTCTTACGTGAGAGCTAAAAAAAAAAAAAAAAAAAAGAATGTTGGGGCAGGCACGGTGGCTCATGCCTGTAATCCCAGCACTTTGGGAGGCCGAGGTGGGCAGATCATGAAGTCAGGAGATCGAGACCATCCTGGCTAACAAGGTGAAACCCCATCTCTACTAAAAATACAAAAATTAGCCGGGCTTGGTGGTGGGCGCCTGTAGTCCTGGCTACTCAGGAGGCTGAGGCAGGAGAATGGCGTGAACCTGGGAGGCAGAGCTTGCAGTGAGCTGAGACTGCGCCACTGTACTCCAGCCTGGGCAAGACAGCGAGACTCAGTCTCAAAAAAAAAAAAAAAAAAAAAAAAAAAAAAAAGGTTGATCTTCTGAAAGTAGAGTGTAGAATGATAGATATCAGAGGCTTAGAAGAGAGTGAATGAGGGTGTCGTGGAGGAGCTAAAAAGAGAGGTACGTTAGTTGAGTACAAAGAGTTAGAAGGAATAGTTCTAATGTTCCATAGAACAGTATGGTAACTACAGTTAACAACAATAGATTATATATTTCAAGGTAGCTAAAAGAGAAAATCTGAAATGTGCTCATTGCAAAGAAATGATAAATGCTTAAGGTAACTGATATCCCAAATACCCTCACTTGATCACAATACATTCTATATACATGTATCAAAATATCACATATACATCATAAATATGTACAAATATTATGTACCAAAATTATTAATGGTCAATGGAAAAATATAGACCCATACAGGTTTTTAGTAACTTGTCCAAGATCATATAACTAATAAAAATAGCTGTGTCCAGAATCCAATTAATCTCATTTCTAATTGAATAGTTTCCAAACTCAGGTGATTATCAGACTCACCTAAGAGGGCTTGCTTTAAAAGATACGTATCCGAGGCATTACCACTAAGAAATTCCCATTAATGATGTCTGAGGTTGGGTATGAGAATTTGTTTGAATAGACAGGTGATTCTCATGATCAGCTGGTCTGAGGAACTTTTGAATGAGACTATTCTATCTATCCTTTTTATCCTCCTGCTCCCAGTGAAATATAAAAGTACCCATTCCCATCCTTGTTTTTTGCTTAGTGGACATATGATGGATTTAATCCACTAAAAATATCCTAAGTTTATAACGTAAATTAGGATCAAAGATTAAGTCTATTTTGAAAAAATAACCAAAACTACATGGGAGAAAGCTTACTATCAAAGAAGTGATACAGGATAGAAGAGTATGATTCTGGAACTAGACTGCCCGGATTCAAATTTAAGTTCTCCAATTTACTAGCTGGGTGATGTTGAAAAAATTACTTGACATCTCAGTATTCCAGTTTCCTCACCCATAAAGCGAAAGCACCAGCCCACATTGGGTTGTCATGGTGGTTAAATGAGACAGTATGTAGAAAAGCCCACAGAGCAGTGCCTAGCCCATAGTAAGCAGCATAACTACCAGCTATTATTATTATTATATTATTATTATTTTGAGACAGAATCTCACTCTGTCGCCCAGGCTGGAGTGCAGTAGCACGATCTCGGCTCACTGCAACCTCCACCTCCTGGGTTCAGGCAATTCTCCTGCCTCAACCTCCCGAGTAGCTAGGACTACAGGTGTGTGCCACCATGACTGGCTAATTTTTTGTATTTTTAGTAGAGATAGGGTTTCACTGTGTTAGCCAGGATGGTCTCCACTCCGGACCTCGTGATCCGCCTGCCTCGGCCTCCCAAAGTGCTGGGATTACAGGCGTGAGCCACCGTGCTCAGCCAGTATCAGCTATTATTATTGGCGGCAATCATGAGAATGAGCTCAGTGGTTTCCCTAAACACCATCCATGTACAAAGCACTGAACTAGGCACCTGACACATAGTGGCAAGAAGGACAGACTCAGTTCCTGTTTGCAGATCCTACAATCCATCCCAATAGAAGTATGGTAAAACATAAGTTCAAGTCAGCAGGGGGCAGTATACCTGGTTAAGAACATGGTCCTTGTTTAACCTGTCTGAATCTCCATTTCTGCCATAGGCTACCTGTATGATCTTAGGCATGTTATTTAATCCATCTCTTGACTCAATATAATTGGTGTAAATAACTGAAAACAGTGATCATGACATAATTAAGAACTCAAATGTTAGGTACAATTTTTGTTATGACAGGAGAAATACAGTGCTATAGAAAGCCAGAGGAAAAGAACTAATCCAGAATTGAGTGGATCAGAGAAATATGCAGAAATTGAGCAGAGGCTACAGGAGGAGAATGGGACTGTTCCTGGCAGAAGAAACAGTTCAAAGGCCCACAGGTGAGACAAAGAACAAGAAATTAGGGAAGTCTAGCTAGAAAATGAGTACAAATGTTGGGAGGTGAGAAGGACAGACAAAAATTAACCAGATGCACGTAAGTCACAGACTTGTTTGTGTGTTTTGAACAGCAATGAGATTTCTTTTTTCAAGTTTTATTTTAGGTTCAGGGTATATGTGCAGGTTTGTTGTAAAGGTAAATTTGTGTCACAGGGGTTATACAAATTATTTCTTCACCCAGGTACTAAGCCTAGTATCTGATATTATTTTTTCTGATCATCTCCCTCCTCCTATCCTGCATCCTCCAGTAGGCCCTAGTGTCTTTGTTCCCTTGCGTCCAAGTGTACTCTATGTTTAGCTCCCACTTATAGGTGAGAACATGTGGTATTTGGTTTTCTGTTCCTATGTGAGTTTGCTAATGACAATAGCCTCCAGCTCCATCCACGTTCCTGTAAAAGGCAAGATTTTATTCTTTTTTATGGCTGCATAGTATTCCATGGTCTATATGTACAACATTTTCTTATCCAAACTGTCATTGATCAGCATTTAGGTTGATTCCATGTCTTTGCTATTGTGAATAGTGCTGCAATGAACATTCACATACATGTGTTTTTATGGTGAAATGATTTATATTCCTTCAGGTATATATCCAGTAATGGAAATGCTGGGTCAAATGGTAGTTCTGTTTTTAGCTCTCTGAGGAATAGCCATACTGCTTTCCACAATGGTTGAGCTAATTTATACTTCTATCAACAGTGTATAAGCATTCCCTTTTCTCTGCAGCCTCGCCAGCATTTGTTATTTTTTGACTTTTTAGTAACAGCATTCTGACTGGTGTGACATGGTATCTCACTGTGGTTTTAATTTGCATTGCCCTAATCAGTGATGTTGAGTTTTTCTTATGCCTGTTGGCTTGATTCTGAGGGCTACAAGGAATAGGAATAAGATGACCAATTTTGTATTTTAGAAATATTGCTCTGTCTGCAATGTGGAGCGCCAAATGGTGGTGGGGAAAGGGGAGAGGAGTGGGGTCTAGGGAAACAAAAAATTAAGCAGGTGGCTACATTATAATTCCCTATCTTTTCTCTCAGACCTTTGGGTAGTGCTTTTTTTTTTGCCTCACATAATTTTCCAATAAAAAATATCTAGTCATGGTTTCCTTTCACTATTTTTTAAACCTTCTAAAATATTCAGTCTAGATCTTTTGCCTTTCCACCAGTGCTAACTTTCATTTGTATTCACATTACTATATCTTGGTTTTAATTCTTTTTTCCTCACCTGATGCTTCTTTATCATCCTTCATATTAAACTTTGTTCAGTTTTAAATGAGATAACAGTAGTATAATTTAGCAAAGAGAAGAAGTGAAAAACTCAATTTACTATCAAATCAGTACTTGTACCTCTATTATTAAAAGATGCAAGGAGCTTCTCTTTTTGTTACAGACACTAAGTAGAGGGGAAAAGCCCACTTTTAAACTTTAAAAATATAAGAAATGAAAATGATCAAAGGGGAAATATATGACCTTCTCTGAGTGTTTCCAAAATTCCCAATAGTAAATTGAGCCAACACCACATGATAAACAAAAATATCCTTGCAACTGTTTTACTTGGACTTTAAAACTACTAAGTATCTATTCAATTTAATCCTTAAAAAAATTTACATAGGTTAAGTTGCCATTTTCTCAGATACTTCTGTATAATACCTTGAGCAATTTAGCACCTAGGAAAAATGGTAAAATCAGGTAAGATCCCTTTGAATACAGGGTTTTCCTCAAATCTATTTTTAAGTATATTGATAGATACTGTAACTACACCAGTATTCTTTTGGTGACTGGTCTGATTGGTAAAAGAACAAAGATTGAAATTTTCCTAATTTCTTCCATGTAAATAAGAGGACTGTGATTTTCTGAATATAACCCCAATGATGAGAAGCACAACACACGTTTCAGGAATTCCATAATAACATCTTTTATAATAACTAAAAAGAAAACAGGAAATAAGATGGAACACAAAAATTATTCAATTAAAACCAAAAGTGCGTGAAAAGTAGAAACAGAAATAAAGAACAGATGGGATAAATAGAAAAAAAACAGCAAGATTCTGGTCTTATAATTGAATGCAAGAGCTGAGCCTCAAAGAGCTTAATTGGCAAAAGGCTGCGCAGCTAACAGGTGGTGAGAACCAAGGTTTATGTAAATTGCACCAGAGCACAGTGCACTTCTGATTCTGGCAGAAGTATTAAAGTTTTATGAAATAAAAAAAAATTTCATAAAACTAATATACTTATGTGTTGAAGTGGCTCAGAGAATTGAACTTTTGGATTTCTTTCTGAACTAATGAGCTGAGGCAGGATTTTAAATAAGGATATCAATTTGAGATTTCCCAGTCCCTACAATTATTCAATCAGCATGATGGTTTTTTAAAAAGCTGTGGGGAGGGGAAAGAAGGGAAGAAAAATAGCCTACGGAATAGACTTCACATGGTATCTTTTGGTAGCCATTTGTTGCAGCTCATTTTACCTTAGATTTTGGTTTAAAAAGGACGTCTATATATGCCTATGGCTATTTACTGTGTTTATGTATCTGCTTCCTGTTACTATTTTTTCTGTATTTAGGCCAGAAATTGACATATTCATTTTATAGTGTTTTATTTAACTGGATTATTTGCCTGTTATCAGCAAGCAAAAGAAAATGCACTTTTTCAGCCAGGCGCGGTGGCTCAAGCCTGTAATCCCAGCACTTTGGGAGGCCGAGACGGGTGGATCACGAGGTCAGGAGATCAAGACCATCCTGGCTAACACGGTGAAACCCCATCTCTACTAAAAAATACAAAAAACTAGCCAGGCGTGGTGGCGGGTGCCTGTAGTTCCAGCTACTGGGGAGGCTGAGGCAGGAGAATGGCGTAAACCCAGGAGGAGGCGCTTGCAGTGAGGTGAGATCTGGCCACTGCACTCCAGCCTGGGCGACAGAGGGAGACTCCGTCTCAAAAAAAAAAAAAAAAAAAAAAAAAAAAGAAAGAAAATGCACTTTTTCAAGGTACTCAGAGATAACATCTTCCAACTTGAGGGCAACATTTTCTCAGCTAATTTCACTATTATTTTTATGTAATTATTTTATCATTCTTCATATTAAGTTTTTGTGTGATTTTAGATAACTAATATAATTTGGCAAAGAAAAAAGGTGAAGAACTCAAAAACCTATGATCAAATCAGTACTTGTACCTCCAGTATAATTTTAAAAGATGTGAGGCGCTTCTATTACTGTAAGAGATTAAAGAGTACTATAAAGAAAAGTTTGTCAAAAATATCTTTTTTTTTTTTTTTTTTTTTGAGACGGAGTCTCACTCTGTCGCCCAGGCTGGAGTGCAGTGGCCGGATCTCAGCTCACTGCAAGCTCCGCCTCCCGGGTTCACGCCATTCTCCTGCCTCAGCCTCCGGAGTAGCTGGGACTACAGGCGCCCGCCACCTCGCCCGGCTAGTTTTTTGTATTTTTTTTAGTAGAGACCGGGTTTCACCGGATTAGCCAGGATGGTCTCGATCTCCTGACCTTGTGATCCGCCCGTTTCGGCCTCCCAAAGTGCTGGGATTACAGGCTTGAGCCACCGCACCCGGCCCAAAAATATCTTTATACTCTTATTAATAGCTTTACTAATCAGCAAAACAAGACTTTATTGATCTTTATAAAACTAGTACTGAAATTAGTTAACTACTGAATCATTCTGGTTCCATGATTAAACTGGTTCTGTAGTTGAACTATTGGAAATAACTTCTAAACATAAACTTCCTAATGAATGAAATACATTTATGTCATTTAAATTTTCGCTTCTTGAATACAGTACCTTAAAGATGTTATTAGAACTGTACTTTTCTAATTTTAGAACCATATGCAAACTTGCACTTTTTCCCATCAAAACCAAAAAAAAGGTAACTCTATTACATAAAAAAAAAATGTTCAATATAGAATAGGTCCAATAAAAAAAGTAACAAAAAAAGTATATGAAAAAAAATTTTTAATAAAGAGTAGGTCCAATTTGTTCAGCACAAGCACAAGTTATACCCATGTGGTGTCCAGATCTTTGAGGTATAGACAGTTTCTATATATCATATATGCATACTCTCAGTTCCTAACCAATATTGTGTGGGAAGTATTTCTCTCATACATTTGGATAGTGAATGTATTAAAACTACTTTGGCCAGTACCACAGAATCTCCTAACTCTTTAAACTAAACAAAAATTTAAAAAAATCACTACACATTTATATTTTAATAACCAGTGTTTTTTAGGGGAATAGCAACACAATTAATGCTTTAACCTTTTCAAACTCCGTAAGATGCTTTTGTTTTATACCATTAGAATAAAGCATATGCTCAAGTTGAATTTAACTGTCCTATATATCTTATGAAGCAAAGTTAGCTTTTATTTAAAGAAAACATGTTGTCCTTTCTGAAGTCTTGTGACTTCTAACATAAGCCTTCTAACAGAGTAAGTTAAATTGAGGCCCAGCGCCGTGGCTCACGCCTGTAATCCCAGCACTTTGGGAGGCCAAGGCAGGTAGATCACTTGAGGTCATCAGGAGTTTGAGACCAGCCCGGCCAACATGATGAAACCCTGTCCTCTACAAAAAGTACAAAAATTAGCCGGGCATGGTGGTGTGCACATGTAGTCCCAGCTACTCGGGAGGCTGAGGCACGAGAATCACTTGAACCTGGGAGGCTGCAGTGAGCTGAGATCATGCCACTGAACTCCAGCCTGGTTGGGCAACAGTGTGAGACTCTGTCTCAAATAAATAAATAAATAAATAAATAAATAAATAAAATTTTAAAAAGAGTAAGTTAAATTTAATGTCAGTTTGCCAAATTAAAACAAATCATTTCATATAAAAAAGTTTTTTCTTTGCTGAAGTATAAGTTCAGATTGATTTCTTTCCATTTTCATGGGATAATACAACAGCCTGGTATGTCCCTAGTGAAATAATAGCTCTAGACATGGTTATCAATGATCACCATTTCATGGAATAATTTTCCATTTTCATGGGATAATTGAACAACCAGGTACGTCCCTAGTAAAATAATAGGTCTAGACAATGGTTATCAATGACTGGTAATATCAAAGAAAGAGAGACATAAAACATTGTGTGCATTTAGTTGATGGAAGTATACACGCCACCACCTAAAAGTCTTCTTGCTAAAAATTAAATAAGTAATTAAATCTGAACCTAACTAGGCCTCTAGATCTGAATGTCTCAGAGGGGAAATAAAGGTGACAGAGGAACCTGTTAACACTATGCTGCTGAAAAAAAGGACCTGATTTCTTCAGCAAATCAACTGCAAAAGAGGAAAAAGAGGGAGAGGGAACCTGTAGATGAAAAGAGATTTAAGAGACACAGCAATCATTGGGAGGCTGAGGCGGGTGGATCATGAGGTCAGGAGTTCAAGACCAGCCTGACCAACATGGTGAAACCCAGTATCTACTAAAAATACAGAAATTAGCTGGGTGTGGTGACATGCACCTGTACTCCCAGCTACTCAGGAGGCTGAGGCAGAAGAATTGCTTGAACCCAGGAGGCAGAGGTTGCAGTGAGCCAAGATCACACCACCTGGGCAACAGAGCGAGATTCCATCTCAAAAAAAAAAGACACTGCAATCTATAGACCTCTTTTAAATCCTAAAATCCAAACTTTAGAAAGCGAAAGAAAAAACTGAGTACTTATGAGACAACTGCAGAAATTTAAATAATGACTGAATCCTTATTTATTTATAATGAATTAATATTTTTGATATGATAATGGTACTGTGGTTTTTGTTTTTTAAAAGAGTATCTCTCTGTTAGTGCTGGGCGCAGTGGCTCACTCCCGTAATACCAGCACTTTGGTAGGCCGAGGCGGGCGGATCACCTGAGGTCAGGAGTTCGAGACTAGCCTGACCAACATGGTGAAACCCTGTCTCTACTAAAAATACAAAATTAGCCAGGCGTGGTGGCACATGCCTGCAATCCCAGCTACTCAGGAGGCTGAGGCAGGAGAACTGCTTGAACCTAGCAGGTGGAGGCTGCAGTGAGCCGAGATTACGCCATTGCACTCCAGTCTAGGAAACAAGAACAAAACTCCGTCTTAAAACGAAACAAAACAAAACTCTCTTTTAGAGATACACATTGAAGTATATGATATATTTGGGATTTATTTCAAAAATAATCTGGGATTATCCAAAAATAGTCTGGGATGGGAGGAAAGGGAGGATGTGGGATATATATAGTGTACAAGTAGCCAAGTTGATAATTATGAAGCCAAAAAAATGGGTACATAAGAGTTTATTACACTATATTCTCTACTTTTAGATGTGCTTGAAACTTTTGTTAAAAAACTGTTAAAAAACAGACATCTAACAAATGCTCATGGTCTTACCTTATCTTTAGATGAAGAATGCTTCTTGGCAGCTCTAGGTTGATGAATATTTTCTACAGTAACATTGCCATTGTATCGATCATGATTTGTCTCTCGTAAACTTCTATATTTATTCATTCTTCCCAAAAGCAAAGGTTTTGAAACCTATGTAAATGCCACGTACAGAACACAAAACCTCTTTAGCAAATAAATTCTGGATGTCCTCATCTTAAAATTTTTAACTGATTTGAAATACAAAAAATTAAATTCTCAAAATAAAAGTGTTTAAGAGTTTAAATTCCTTGAGAATAAAAACCGTATCATACTTTATGCATACTTACACAAACCCCCAAATCAGACTCAATTACAAATACAAACTCAATTATATATAAAAAATAATGACTCTCAGATATCTGGTAATATACTCAACAAATGTTTAAATAAATGATTAAATGTTCTTCACAAAAGCTTCATCATTAGTTTTCTTCTCCTTACCCTTTCTTCAATTATAGGAAGTGAAATATCAATGAACGGATCTTTCACCGTGGAGATCTTAAAAGGAAAACACATTGAAAACTTCAGTTAGAATTCTAACCTAAACACATAGTTTTGTAACTTCCTGGGCAACCTAATATTTTACATCAAAACATGTTCCTGAAAAAAATAGCGATTTAATTGGGTATTGCAGCACATTGTTAATCGAAACAAGATATTCTCAAACATCACTGAACGTGATCCAATTGAACTTTATATTACTGTCAATATGGCCTGTAATATTTAAAATAACTTCAAAATAAACTGTTTAATAAAACAGATTAAAGAGACTAGACATTTTTGGTGAGCTTAGGGCTGTAACATAAGTAAACTATGAAATGTTAAGAAAAAGCCATGAAAAAAAGCAGAGAGCTTGGCTGTGTTTTATAGATTCTTTAAGATAATTCTGTTTTAAAAGATGCTCTCTATCTTGTGAGAGAGAAATCAACTTCTGTGTTGAATAGTCTAGAAACTTAAATAATCATGATCACACATTCTGTGTTTCAATATGACAGGCTAGAATGAGATATAATTTATAATCCTGCTTCTTTAAGGCTACAGAACACAGAAAAATACTCCATAATCTGGGACAGGAAAATGAATAAAGGATCCTTTTACTATTAAAATCTAACAGAAATTTAAACCTATCATACTCTAAGTCATACACTTACAGAAATATTCCTTACCAAGCAATTGAAAATCTATAAAAAATTCATACATGCTTTAAGTTGTTAAAGATGGCATTCAAAATAAAAATTATTAAATTCAAAGTGAGTGAAGTCTACACAAAAATCTTTAATACGTCATATAAACTTAAAATCAAATGTGATATAACCACCCTAAATTATGTTAATACATTAAATTATTTATATTGGAATTACTTTTTTTTTTGAAGCTGTGTCTCGCTCTGTTGCCCAGGCTGTAGTGCAGTAGCGCAATCTCGGCTCACTGCAACCCCACCTCCTGGGTTCAAGTGATTCTCTTGCCTCAGCCTCCTGAGTCATTGGGACCATAGGCTCCCACCACCATGCCTGGCTAATTGTTTTGTATTTTTTTAAGTAGAGACAGGGTTTCACCATGTTGGCCAGGCTGGTCTTGAATTCCTGACCTCAAGTGATCTGCCGGCCTTGGCCTCCCAAAGTACTGGGATTATAAGCATAAGCCACTGCCCCCAGTCTGGAATTACACTTTAGGGCACTGCAATGTAACATAGTTAGTTACTCTCTTCACAGAAGTTTTTCTCTCAAACAGAGAGCTAATGAATTTCAGTATATTAAGATAAGCTAAAACTGCCTCATAGGTGTGTCATGAGGAAAAATAACACAAAACATATTCACTTTTAAAAATATATAAATTACCACATTTACTTTCTAGGAGTATAGCGTATAAAAAGACTTTCAAGAATTATGTAATCATCTGTCACAAATTTTAAAAATGACTGCCAACAATTATATGTGAAAGAAAATATAATAAAAATGATGTGATTGTAATCCATTCCATGTGAATTGAATTCTAAAGTACCTACATTTGCACATTCTTCACACATGACCGTGCTAGTTAATTCACCAATAAAGATCCGATCTATGAAGTTCATTTTCACACCTTCTTTTCCATATGCTGTAAAAATCATACTTTTTAATGCAAAAAACATGTCAACCATCCATCTAGCAGTATAACAGGCTATCTTCTGGTTATTCAAAAGTAATCTGAATAAGATATTCTGTACTATATTTAATAATATATTTTACTATACATACAATATTCCAATGTCTTTCTCCTTTACAATTTTGTAGCAGATTTATGACTATCAACTATTTTAGTCTCCAAGAAATAATGAACTGTTCTTAAACTTAATAGGTAAAACAAAACAATAACCACTATTCCTACCACACCTCAACCACTCCCATTAAAACTTAAAAAATCTCATGTCTAACCAGAAGTACACAGAAGAATGGAAAAGGAGATTATGCTATCAGGACTACGGATGCCAGGATCATGGCTACGAAAATAACAGAGTATCGTAAAACGCAAGTGTAAGGAATTAACATAGGCAATTAAGAACTCAGTTAAGAACATGGTTATATTTTTAAAAGTTAAAATTATTCTGCTCAGGAAATATTTATAAATTAAAAAAAACATTCTTATGACTTGCTTTAAAATAACCTGAGGTTGGCCGGGCACGGTGGCTCAAGCCTGTAATCCCAGCGCTTTGGGAGGCCGAGGCGGGCGGATCACGAGGTCAGGAGATTGAGACCATCCTGGCTAACATGGTGAAACCCCGTCTCTACTAAAAATACAAAAAACATTAGCCGGGCGTGGCGGCGGGCGCTTGTAGTCCCAGCTACTCCGGAGGCTGAGGCAGGAGAATGGAGTGAACCCAGGAGGCGGAGCTTGCAGTGAGCCGAGATGGCGCCACTGCACTCCCGTCTGGGGGACAGAGCGAGACTTCGTCTCAAAAAAAAAAAATACAACCTGAGGTTGGGAGAAAATAGATTAAACATAAACCATGAATGCAGTTTAAGTTGGGTGACAGATATAAAAGGGCTGCATTATACTATTCTCTCTACTTTAATAAAAATTTGAAACTTGCCATCATAAGCCATGGGAGGAAAAAGTACATTAACAAACCTATTCACCCCTCTTTCAGACTTATTTTTTGAGCCTCTATCTTCAAGTTTCATACAAACAATATTTAAAATCATTTAAAGTATTAGAGCACTGAATGACAGAAAACATATCTGAATATATCAACAAACATTAATTAAAATTGTATTTAAAAATACTATAATAATAAAGATGTTTCATCAAGAAAAACTATAAGCGATTGGAAATAGAGATTACAAAACTGGAAAAGGGGAAAGAAAAACTGGGTTGTTATTCTAAATATCCACGAGATGGCACTATCTCAACACAAAAGAACAAAGCATACTTGAGCAGCTACAGTTTAAAAAAATCTTGAACCTATTAAGGGGTTCAATAAAGTGCAGAGTAACAATGTGTGTATGTTTGTAAATTATAGACCCGTAGTACATACATTATAAAACCACAAAAACAAAAGTTAGGAAAAAAATACAAATAATATTTTAAAATATCTTCTAAAAATTACTTCATGCTAACATTAGTTAGCATCTCAATGCAGAATATACACTTAGGGCAAGGTATATAAACCCACACTGTAGTATTGATAATGATAAATAACCAACTTTGATTAGCTAATCATCATTTGGAGCTCATATTTTTACGGATGAATAGCAAACACTAGGAGTAGGCAAAGTGCACTTACACTTGTAGCACTGTCTTCAATAAACGGTTTATTTGCAGGAGTCTTTGGAGCACTTAAGCATTTTGTCTAGCTACATCTTAAAAAAATCCATAAATCCATTGATCCAAACACATGTCAAATGATACAATATAATAAATATGAACTTTCAAGTGTGGTTGCTACTTTCAACAACCTTTCAAGTTTCCCTTAGAACACCTCACATAAAGGTATCAGTGTCAATCTGTATACATGGTATTAGCTTTATTTTTATAAATTCACATGAATACATTCTAGCATTTTCTATGTTCCACTAAAGTATTTTTCAGACATTGCAGCAACTACGCCCTCCTTTTAAAGCCACTACTTTGGTGTATTAGTTCACATAATGCTCAGTTCTTTTTCCAACTAAAATAAAAATTTAATATTTTCTTACAGAAAAAAGTTTTAACAAAGAGTCAACATACCTTTGACTTTTTTTCTAGTTTCATCATCAGCAGTTTTAGTAGTTGGGTTGTTAAATGCTTTTAGAATGCTAGCTTGTATTCGCTGTAAAACAAAGTTAATAGATTCTGGTCTAGTAATAGTTAACTCAAGCCTCATCCTCCTAATAAAAGAAGGCTTAGAGTAAATTCATTTGCCCTCTTTCTTCCTTCTCCCTGTCTCTAAAATGACACTTCTTAATTAGAACCAAAAAAGAAAATAGACCATATGAAATTTATTGTCTATGAAGACCTTTCTATATTAAGAAGCTATCAAGCTGGTTACTATAATCTCTATGCTATGTGGACTACCTCATTTATATACACATATAAATAAAGTCCAAACTTATTAATTAATGTCCATAGCAAGAAGAATCTCCCAAATTTTAATTATGGTTTTACTTGAACTTAGTTGTCAATAATGATTTGTCTTCAGCAGCTCTCAGTAAATGTCAAGGTTTATATATTTCTACATCTCTTGTGTATGTTTTAAGAAAGATACAATCTCACAGAAAAGTTTCAGAATAAAACTACATATTCCAAGAATAAAACTTAATAAGTGACCTTTTTACATTAACCATGCCCCTAATTAGTGGATGAATTTTGTCTTCCTAATTCAGATTATGACAGTAGGATGAGGGAAAAGTTTGTTAATTATCTTTCAAAATTTAATTTTTTTTTTTTTTTTTTTTTTTTTTTTTGAGAGAGAGTCTTGTTTTGTTGCCCAGGCTGGAATGCAGTGGTGTGATCACCACCCACTGGAGCTTTGACCTCCCTGGGTTCAAGTGATCCTCCTGCCTCAGCCTCCCAAGTACCTGGGACTATAGGCACACACCACGACACCTGACTAATTTGTTTTAAATTTTTTGTAGAGATGGGGTTTTGCCAAGTTGCCTAGGCTGGTCTTAAGCTCCTGAGCTCGAGCAAGCCACCTGCCTCAGCCTCCCAAAGTGCTGGAATTACAGGCATAAGCTGTCACACCTGGGTTTTCTTGTTTTTTGTTTTTTGTAGAGAGAGGCTCTTCCTATGTTGCCCATCTAATAAATCAGTTTGATATATTAAGTGAAAAAAGACAAAGTACAAAAAGTTATATATATGGTATATGCCACCGTTTGAATAAAGAAAAAAAGAGCATAAAGGAAGAAAGACAAGAACATGGGATGTAAGCAACGGCAAGGCCAAAACACAAGAGAGGCAAAGGGAACTCCCGGGAGCATGGTTAGGAGGAATTCCAGAAGGATATGTGTACATCAGACATGAGAGGTAAAGAACCCAGATTGGAGCAATGAGACTTATGAATCAGACATATTGTCAACACCAAGATTCCCTTCTGCCATTATAACATGCTTTTAATCTAAGAACACAATATATGGAGAAGGAGGTGCTCACATTCTTATTCTTGCTCCATGCCCTGCTGCCTGGATGAGCAGAAGACACTCGTGACCCCTCAGAATTGTTCTGCTGTGTATAATTTATGTTTCTTATGTGTATGATATATGTTTTTTTTAACACATTCTCCTCCAATAATTGTGAAACCGACTTTCACTTATTATTAACTGGCCTGTGATTAACACATTATATTTCCTATAACTGTTTACTGTCCTCCTCAAGCATATTTTGAAAATTAATACAAGGTCAAAACACTTAAATATTTTACAAAGTAGGGGATAAAAGCAAACATAAAGCAATTCATATCGTGTGACACAAGTCCTGAAATACACTTATATACTATGAAGAAATCAAACATTAAAATGTCTCCCAGAAGCTATTAAATACTGAAATAATCTCCAATTCAGACTCAATAAATTTGAAAGTTAATATAATTCAGACATTGTCTAAGCTAAAGTTGACTTTTACGCCTTGAAAAAGAATTTATTGAACTAAAGTAAGCAAATTGGAATTGCGTAAATTCCATGCAGGGGAAATATTTAATGAACTTAAATGAAAAATTCCAATAAATACCAATGTTCACCTGTAAATATTTCATATAATCATACTTTCAAACAACTCAAGAGAAATACTTCTAACTCAACTTAGTCTGTAAATTTATCCTACAATGTAAACATTTTACTAATTCAGACATGATTTTTGATATGATTTAATGAAACTTCGCTATATATCCTGAAATGTCATATCACTCAAAAGAAGCTAAAAAGTTACCAATTCGAGCAGCAGGAAAAAAGCTAAAAACCTGTGATTACACTCTAAAAAGAGTAAAATGAAATTGTTTACATTATTAACTTTTAAATATTAGACTTTTGCTTTTTAATTTCTATCCTAACCATGAATTTATATTCTCTACTCTAAATTGCTTAAAAGTTAAGAGGTAATTCATCAAGTTGAAGAAAATAAATGAGTTTAGGTCCATATACAATAGCTCATTGTTAGGAGTTGTGTTTTGAATAATTTAGGTTAAAAGAAAGATACTTTGGTCAGGGAGCTGTTAATAACTGTAGTACGTAATCAATTAGCAGTATCAAGGTTCAACTATTTCAAATCTCCACCTTGTACTTCAAAAACAAGAATGAGAATAATGTACAGTTTAAGTTAGCTGAGATATTCTGCCTTTAAAATAATTCTAACCAACAATGTATTATAGTAATAAATCTTTAATAAAAAGGTAATATTAATTTATTGACTGCAAATTATAAGGAAAAAACAAAAGAAGCATAAATTTATAAATTAAAAAGACTGCCTTATAAAAGAACTACTTCTAGGAAATTTGATTTTGTACACGAAAAATTTACAATTTCTGCACAAATGATCCCTTAAGTACTATATTCAGCAAGAGTCTATTCCTCAACTTTGTAGTTCAGAAAAGACTTTAATGAAACCATATGAAAGGAGGTCAGTAGTTTTTCATCATTACTAAAAGATTCTGGTGGCAGACATAACATTGTAGCCTTTCTTCAATCAAGAAAACACATGGCAGTGACACACTACAACAACAGCACGATTAACAGCTGTGGAGTTCCCAGGCCAGACAATGCAGCTCCTGCCCCGATAGTCACTGTAGCTGACCGTCAGGACTGTCCTCGCTTATGAAATTGAACAGATCCACAGACTTGACATTTTAATTTTACTGCACCATCTAAAGCTCTCAAATAGTGCAAGAAAGATAAGAGTTTTCAAAACCAACGTGTCCTGCTGTGCTGCCTAAGATACTGTGCATCCCACTGCACCATTATGACCAAACAATAATTTTATTATAACAAAGACTGCTATCAAATTATAGAGGTAAAATAGAAAAAAAAATGACAGGGATATATTTTACTTTTTTTAATAATATCAACAGAAAAAAAAAAAAAAAACCCAAGACATAATTTTAATCCATTCACATGACTTTTAACTTCACTCACTTTTTTTTTTTTTTTTTTTTTTTTTGAGAACGTGTCTCACTCCCTCACCCAGGCTAGAGTGCAGTGCCACGATCTCGGCTCACTGCAACCTCCACCCTCAGTTCAAGCGATTCTCCTGCCTCAGTCTCCTGAGTAGCTAGGATTACAGGCACACGCCACCACGCTTAGCTAATTTTTGTATTTTTAGTAGACACGGGGTTTCACCATGTTGGCCAAGCTGGTCTCAAACTCCTGACCTCCGGTGATCTGCCCACCTCAGCCTTCCAAACTGCTGGGATTACAGGAATGAGCCACCATGCCCAGCCCACTTACATAATTTTAAATTCCATTTAATGATACATGACCACCACATAGTAAACGTATTCCTGCAAACCCCAGGAAAAAAATAACTCTAGCAATTGATAAATCTGAATTAATCTTAAAGTAACTCATATCATCTGTAGGCCCATTTATTGTTTATAATATGAACAGCAACCTGTTCCCACCCTGCCAACATGCATCTACCCCCTCAACAAGAACAGCAATATATCATAATTATTGAATCCGATTTAATACTTTTTCAAATAGTAAAATAATTATGGTTACATTTTAAATAGCAGGCTTAAAAATCATTATTTCTACTGACTACAGATGTCCAAGCATTAAAATTAAACTTCAATCAGCAGTATTTTATAGAATTAGAAACATCATTAGTTTGGGAGTCAGAAAGACTTGAGTTTGAAGCTCAACTCTAAGTATCAGTTCCTAGCTCTAAGAAAATTTGATCAAATACTAACTAGGGGATTATGCTAATATCCTCAATGGTTAACTAATTATAAATCTCTTTTTTTTCTTTTTTAGACACAATGTAGGTAAAATGACACAGTATTATCCTGTCAGTTTATCAGTTTATTCAAATACAACATATTCAAAATAATTGCAAATCACAAAGAAACTAGCTAGTACAACATATAAGAATAATTATTTTGATTTCTTCCCAATTCAAATTCTCAAAAGAAGTTGTGTTTAAGGTTAAGCACATACAACTCATTCAAAAAACGTTCACAGGGAGCCTGGAGTGGCAGCTCATGCCTGTGATCCCAGCACTTTGGGAGGTCAAGGCAGGCAGATTACTTGAGGTCAGGAGTTCGACACCAGCCTGGCCAAAGTAGTAAAACCCTGTCTCTACTAAAAATACAAAAAAAAAAAAAAAAATTAGCCAGGCTTGGTGATATATGTCTGTAATCCCAGCTATTCAAGAGGCTGAGGCTGAGGCAGGAGAATCACTTGACCCCAGGAGGTTGGAGGTTACAGTGAGCCGAGATCACACCACCACACTTCAGCCTAAGCAGCAGAGTAAGACACTGTCTAAATAAATAAATAAGCAAGCCTAGTCAACATAGTGAAACCCCATTTCTACTAAAAGTACAAAAATTAGCTGGGCATGGTGGCACGCACCTGTAATCCCAGCTGCTTGGGAGGCTGAGGCAGGAGAATCACTTGAACCTGGGAGGCAGAGGTTGCAGTGAGCTGAGATCATGCCACTGCACTCCAGGCTGGGTGACAGAGTGAGACCCTGTGTCAAAACAAAAAACAAAAAAAAAACCACACACAAACAAAAATTCACAGAACACCTACTATGTGCAAGGCACACAGGACAGAGACAATACATAATACCATTCCTCAAACAGATCACAATCTAAGAAAGCTGACAGACAGGGACATTAAATAGAAAGTGGTAGCATTTATGATCAATTACATAAAAGTAGAGAAGTGGCAGAAAGGGAATGATACCTCTAAAAGCTGAATTAGCTTAATAAGAAAGTCAATAAACAGATAATTAAAAACGGACAATTAAAAATAGGATTGTGATACGTGACGTTTTGTAGCAGGAGAGAGTAATTAACTCAATCCTTATTTTTAAAGGAAACTTTAAAGAAAATGTTAGAACTCTAATTTTCTCTTCACTGGAAATTGGTCACTGTCAGGCCTCTGAGCCCAAGTTAAGCCATTATATCCCCAGTAACCTGCACGTATACATCCAGATGTCCTGAAGCACCTGAAGATCCACAGACGTGAAAATAGCTTAATTGATGACATTCCACCATTGTGATTTGTTTCTACCCCATCCTAACTGATCAATGTTCTTTATAATCTCCCCCACCCTTAAGCAGTTTCTTTGTAATTCTCCCCACCCTTGAGAATGTACTTTGTGAGATCCACCCCCTGACCCCAAAACATTGCTCTTAACTCCACTGCCTATCCCAAAACCTATAAGAACTCATGATAATCCCATCACCTTTGCTGACTCCTTTTTCGGACTCAGCCCGCCTGCACCCAGGTGAAATAAACAGCCATGTTGCTCACACAAAGCCTGTTTGGTGATCTCTTCACACGGACACGTGAAACAGTCACTAGGAGTAAAGAGACACTGCCACACTACAATTAAAACACAGGATTTTTGTTGTTTTTTGAGGTAGGCCCTTGCTCTGTTGCCCAGGCTGGAGTGCAGCGGTGCGATCACAGCTCACTGCAACCTCCGCCTCTCGGGTTCAAGTGGTTCTCATGCCTCAGTCACCCGAGAAGCTAGGATTACAGGTGTGCACCACCACGCCTGGCCAATTTTTGTGTTTTTAGTAGACACATGGTTTCACCATGTTGACCAGGCTGGTCTGAAATTCCTGAGCTCAAGTGATCCACCCACCTTGGCCTCCCAGAGTGCTGGAATTACAAGCATGAGCCACCATACCCGGCAGAATTTTTTTTTAAAAAAGGAAGGTCAATCATGCCTAGCACTACTTATCACAAGCATGTATGTACTTCACTGAACACTTGGCTGCTTTTATTACATATTACCATATAGATTAAGAAGCATATCTGCCTTGAATGGAAAACAGGTTTTCACCTATTATTCCAGTTATGACTGACAAGGGCTGCCCACAGTGGTGTGCTCAGAAAATAATTCTGGACTGTTAGGAACGATTAACAATGTCTTTTATGAGTAAGAGGGAGGAAAACAGAGAGTGCGTACTGTGTATCTGACATCCTTAATATCTTGCATTTTCTCTGATAAACTGAATCCTATGTGCATAGGAAACCCCTCCCGAGAAGAAGTTGAATTTAACTAATTTAACATTAAAGTTAATAAAGAGCCAATCATTTAGGGGATAGGCCTACAATCAACACTGTTTGGGGAATCTATCCAGTCCATGAGCTATTCCTTTTCTGAGAAATGCTCTCTCATCCAAGAGGCTGGGACTCCTCTCTCCTAGCCACAAACAACTGATCCATGAGTGGAATCTAATCCAACATGGAATAATGAAGTTTCTCTCCACTGGGAATTTAAAAATCAAGAATCATGAATAGCCAATATAGTTTTTACATACATGGAACTATGACATACAAATACTGCTTGGTCTGCATGGAGAAAAATGAAGAAAATTATCTACAGAGCCAGAGAAACTAGGATAAGAAGAAGAATGCTTTCTGGATTCCTGACAGCTTTCCTGTTCCTATATCCCCCAGGAATATCTCCCTGCATCTTAAGATTCCCTATTCTTTTTTTTTTTTTTAAACGGCATTTCACTCTGTCACCCAGGCTGGAGTAGAGTGGCAAGATCTTGGCTCACTGCAACCTCCACCTCCGGGGTTCAAGCGTTTATCTTGCCTCAGCCTCCCAAGTAGCTGGGATTACAGGTGCACGCTACCACATCTGGCTAATTTTTATATTTTTAGTAGAGACAGGGTTTCACCATGTTTCCCAGGCTGGTCTTGAACTCCTGACCTCAGGTGATCCACCTGCCTCAGCCTTCCAAAGTGTTGGGATTACAGGCATGAGCCACCATGCCTGGCCACAATTCCTTTTTACTTAAGCTAGTTTAAATTATTTTATTTACAGCCAAAGGGCATTAACGAAAAAGGACAATAGGGCTGTAAAAGGATAAAGGTGAATATCTTACAGAAGAAAGAAAAATATCTAGAATATTTATTCTAAAAAATTAAATTATTTCTCAACTGTACTTTTAAATTGTAGTAGAAATTTCTTGTTTTTTGTTTGTTTGTTTTTTGAGACACAGTCTTACTCTGTCACCCAGGCTGGAGTAATGCAGTAGCATGACCTCGGCTCACTGCAACCTCTGCCTCCTGAGTTCAAGCAATTCTCATGTCTCAGCCTGCCAAGTAGCTGGAATTACAGGCATGCACCACCATACCCGGCTAATTTTTATGTTTTAGTAGAGAGGAGGTTTCACCATATTGGCTAGGCTGGTCTCAAACTCCTGACCTCAGATGATATACCCCGCCTTGACCCCTCAATACTTCCTTAGTTTTGTATCCTCTTCTTGAAGAGAATATATGATATACGTAAAGAAACCTGACCTTTGTTTCTTCTGTCCTCACTGCATCCAGAAGATAATGAAGAAGCTCCTGACTGTCCTGTTGCTGGAAATCTTTAAATCGAGGTGCCCTGTGATGTAAAGACAAAAGAGGAAAGAAAAAAAGCATAATCATTCCATGGTTCAACACTCTTGTCAAATGCACTTGAAATAGCATATTATTAGCTGGGTGCGGCAGCCTACACCTGTAATCCCAGCACTTTGGGAGGCTGAGGGGCAGATCACTTAAGCTCAGGAGTTCGAGACCAGCCTGGGCAACAAGGCAAAACCCCGTTCTCTACCAAAACACACACCCACACACACAAAATGGCATAAAGACGCAGTTTACTACTTTTCCAACTAAATAGACAAAATGTGATTACTGGTCCAATTAGGGTGTGATCTTAAGTGTGCACTGAGAATATGGCTATCATTTATTAAGCAATTACTACATGTTAAGCACAATACTAGTAGTTTGTCACACGTTCAGGCATAATCCTCCAACAACTTTGTTGGGATGTACTGTTTTCTCCAACTTACACGCGAGGACTCAGCAGTATTGTTTAAATCATTTGCAAGGTCATACGGCTGGCAAATTAACCAGTATTCAAACCCAAGCCACTGTCATTTATTATCTTCCTACCTTAACCAAAAGGAAAGCGAGAGAGTATTTATATTAAAATAAAGGACTATAACTTGATCTCCCTGTGAATATATTTTTTACGGACTTGATAATTAAAATTCCTCTGTATTAATTTAATAGAAAGATGAGGTACTATTCATGGAGACACTGACATAGGAAATATGTGGTTGATTCAGTTACTTTAAAAAGTAATCTACAGTAAACTCTAATGCTAAAATGAACATTTTGCCTTAAGAAGCAGACAAGTATTAAATCTAGAAAGTGTCCTGACCTAAGATGAAGAAATAATTGTCAAAACACAAAAGAATGAGAATAGACTATAGAAGACAAATTCACAACTATTGATGATATTTATAACATATCTCATGTGATATACAAAACAGCACTGTTCAGGAATTTATAATTAATATAAGTTCTACTTTATGCTTGAGAAAACTGAAGAACAAGCTAAGTGCCACTAATGTAACTACAGGTCTTTTGACTGAGTGCAGTACTTAATTATTTTTAATTATTATCTTATTTTTGTGAGACAGAGTTTCACTCTGTCACCCAGGCTGGAGTGCAGTGGCACAAACTCAGCTCACTGCAACCTCCGCCTCCCGGATTCAAGTAATTCTCCTGCCTCAGCCTCCTGAGTGACTGGGACTACAGTTGCCTGCCACACCTGCCATCGTGCGTGGCTAATCTCTGTATTTTTAGTACAGGTGGGGTTTCACCATGTTGGCCAGGCTGCTCTCGAACTCCTGACCTCAAATGATCCACCCACCTCAGCCTCTCAAAGTGCTGGAATTACAGGCATAAGCCATCACGCCCGGCCAAGTGCAGTACTTTCAGCATTATTCTTCATTATCTCAGGATAAATATTCATCCTAATAATACAAAGAAAGTGAGTCCCTGACTGCTAAAACATTAACTGGTAGTCAATCTAGCCTGTAAGAGGAAACACCACTCCAGACATTCTTGCTAACTAGCAGCACATAGCAACATGCTGACAATACTTTATTACCTTGATGGGCTTCCCTACCTGCACGTGGTGTCCAGAACCTACCTCCTAGATTAGAGATGAGGACAGAAATCAAGATGGACACATATTCTAATCCTATCTGGACCTCCACAGCTGGCATCAGGAGAGGCAGAAACTGCAGAACCCTGCACTTATGCTGTACACTCCAAGGAAGGCCAGTGAAGTAGCAGACGACTAGAATAGGGAGCAGGAGAATCCTTTAGAGATCTTCACTAGCCAAGGGGTAGGTAGGAGGAGGGGGCAGTTTATGGCTTTCAAAACAGACACACAAGAAGGAAATCATTCCTCAACAAAGAGAAACGGCTTCCACCATGTCTCTGCCTATAGCTCCATCTCAACCACTGCAAAAACTATTTACTGCCTTCTAAACCACTGAAGAAAATTTAATAAACTTAGATTTGCTTTTTCTTTTTTACCTAGAAATGGGCAAAAAAAAAATCACAGGATGATTTATAGACTCTATGATGGAGCCCGTCTGAGCTACCCACATCAAGAGAGACTTTCAAACCTATTAAAGGATTAAAAGAGAAAAATCACCAAACATGTGAAAATATTCAGCCTATTCAAAATAAGGGGAACACTAAGGATTCCCAGGAAATGTACTTTAGTAAAAGTACTGCCATGAGAAAGAGGAGAGGACTTTTGAAAACCTCAAGGCATAAGAGAAAAATACATGTACAAGCATAAATTATGAGACTGTCAAGAAAAAGAAATTTAATCCACTTCTATGTTCATCACAGTGCTATTCACAATAGCAAAGACATGGAATCAACCTAGGTGCCCATAAATGGTGGATTGGATAAAGAAAATGTGGTCCATATACACCATGGAATACTACACAGCCATAAAAAAAAGAACAAAATGATGTCCTTTGCAGCAAGCAACATGGAAGCAGCTGAAAGCTGTCACCCTAAGTGAACTAATGCAGAAGCAGAAAACCAAATAAAACAAACAAAAAACACAAAGTTGAAAACCTCGCTCCCAAATAAGGCTCATCACAAGTGGTCAAAGTGTCTGATAATCACCACTGTAATAGAAACTTCAAGAGACTGGTTCACGTACACACAACATGAATAAACCACAAATTTTACCAAGTGAAAGAAGTCAGATAAAAAAGAGTACACCCTGTATGATTCCATTTCTATAGAATTCCCCCAAATGCAAACTAATCTACTGCAACACAAACACAGGTAAGGGGTATACCACCCAGGGATGGAGTTTAGGGGAGAGGTTCCAGAGAAAGGGATTACAAAGGGGCCCCCAAAACTTTGGGGGGTGATGGATACATTCATTATATTGAATGAATATACGTATACACACACACACACACACAAAGTGTATAGATATGTCAAAACTTATCCAATAGTATATTTTTCAGCGAGACGGGGTGACAGGAGTGCAATGACACTAACAGCTCACTGTACACTCAAAACTCCTAGGCTCAAGTGATCCACCTACCTCAGCCTCTAGAGTAGCTGGGACTACAGGTGTGCACCATCACAGCTCTGGCAAATTTTTTTTTTTCATAGAGTTTGAGTCTCCCTGTGTTGTCCTGGTTAGTCTCAAACTCCTGGCCTCAGGCAGTTCTCCCACCTTGGCTCCCAAACTGCTGGGATTACAGGTGTGAGCCACTGTGTCTGGCCGCAATAGTACACTTTAAATATGTACAATTTACTTTATGTCAAATATACCTTAGTAAAGCTAGTCAGAATATCCACCAATATAATTTACTATTCCAACAGACAAAAAAAAAAAAAAAAAAAAAAAACCATGATTATTTTGATATAGAAAAAGTAATTTTTTAAAAAATTTATTATTATTATACTTTAAGTTGTAGGGTACATGTGCATAACGTGCAGGTTTGTTACATATGTATACTTGTGCCATGTTGGTGTGCTGCACCCATCAACTCATCATTTACATCAGGTATAACTCCCAATGCAATCCCTCCCCCCTCCCCCCTCCCCATGATAGGCCCCGGTGTGTGATGTTCCCCTTCCTGAGTCCAAGTGATCTCATTGTTCAGTTCCCACCTATGAGTGAGAACATGCGGTGTTTGGTTTTCTGTTCTTGTGATAGTTTGCTAAGAATGATGGTTTCCAGCTGCATCCATGTCCCTACAAAGGACACAAACTCATCCTTTTTGATGGCTGCATAGTATTCCATGGTGTATATGTGCCACATTTTCTTAATCCAATCTGTCACTGATGGACATTTGGGTTGATTCCAAGTCTTTGCTATTGTGAATAGTGCTGCAATAAACATACGTGTGCATGTGTCTTTATAGCAGCATAATTTTTAATCCTTTGGGTATATACCCAGTAATGGGATGGATGGGTCATATGGTACATCTAGTTCTAGATCTTTGAGGAATCGCCATACTGTTTTCCATAATGGTTGAACTAGTTTACAATCCCACCAACAGTGTAAAAGTGTTCCTATTTCTCCACATCCTCTCCAGCACCTGTTGTTTCCTGACTTTTAAATGATCACCATTCTAACTGGTGTGAGATGGTATCTCATTGTGCTTTTGATTTGCATTTCTCTGATGGCCAGTGATGATGAGCATTTTTTCATGTGTCTGTTGCCTGTATGAATGTCTTCTTTTGAGAAATGTCTGTTCATATCCTTTGCCCACTTTTTGATGGGGTTGTTTGTTTTTTTCTTGTAAATTTGTTTGAGTTCTTTGTAGGTTCCGGATATTAGCCCTTTGTCAGATGAGTAGATTGCAAAAATTTTCTCCCATTCTGTAGGTTGCCTGTTCACTCTGATGGTAGTTTCTTTTGCTGTGCAGAAGCTCTTTAGTTTAATGAGATCCCATTTGTCAATTTTGGCTTTTGCTGCCGTTGCTTTTGGTGTTTTGGACATGAAGTCTTTGCCCATGCCTATGTCCTGAATGGTACTACCTAGGTTTTCCTCTAGGATTTTTATGGTATTAGGTCTAACATTTAAGTCTCTAATCCATCTTGAATTAATTTTCATATAAGGAGTAAGGAAAGGATCCAGTTTCAGCTTTCTACTTATGGCTAGCCAATTTTCCCAGCACCATTTATTAAATAGGGAATCCTTTCCTCATTTCTTGTTTCTCTCAGGTTTGTCAAAGATCAGATGGCTGTAGATGTGTGGTATTATTTCTGAGGACTCTGTTCTGTTCCATTGGTCTATATGTCTGTTTTGGTACCAGTACCATGCTGTGTTGGTTACTGTAGCCTTGTAGTATAGTTTGAAGTCAGGTAGCGTGATGCCTCCAGCTTTGTTCTTTTGACTTAGGATTGTCTTGGAGATGTGGGCTCTTTTTTGGTTCCATTTGAACTTTAAAGCAGTTTTTTTCCAATTCTGTGAAGAAACTCATTGGTAGCTTGATGGGGATGGCATTGAATCTATAAATTACCTTGGGCAGTATGGCCATTTTCACGATATTGATTCTTCCTATCCATGAGCATGGTATGTTCTTCCATTTGTTTGTGTCCTCTTTTATTTCACTGAGCAGTGGTTTGTAGTTCTCCTTGAAGAGGTCCTTTACATCCCTTGTAAGTTGGATTCCTAGGTATTTGATTCTCTTTGAAGCAATTGTGAATGGAAGTTCATTCCTGATTTGGCTCTCTGTTTGTCTGTTACTGGTGTATAAGAATGCTTGTGATTTTTGCACATTAATTTTGTATCCTGAGACTTTGCTGAAGTTGGTTATCAGCTTAAGGAGATTTTGGGCTGAGACAATGGGGTTTTCTAAATATACAATCATGTCATCTGCAAACAGGGACAATTTGACTTCTTCTTTTCCTAACTGAATACCCTTGATTTCTTTCTCTTGCCTAATTGCCCTAGCCAGAACTTCCAACACTATGTTGAATAGGAGTGGTGAGAGAGGGCATCCCTGTCTTGTGCCACTTTTCAAAGGGAATTTTTCCAGTTTTTGCCCATTCAGTATGATATTGGCTGTGGGTTTGTCATAAATAGCTCTTATTATTTTGAGGTACGTTCCATGAATACCGAATTTATTGAGCGTTTTTAGCATGAAGGGCTGTTGAATTTTGTCAAAAGCCTTTTCTGCATCTATTGAGATAATCATGTGGTTCTTGTCTTTGGTTCTGTTTATATGCTGGATTATGTTTATTGATTTGCGAATGTTGAACCAGCCTTGCATCCCAGGGATGAAGCCCACTTGATCATGGTGGATAAGCTTTTTGATGTGTTGCTGAATCCGGTTTGCCAGTATTTTATTGAGGATTTTTGCATCGATGTTCATCAGGGATATTGGTCTAAAATTCTCTTTTTTTGTTGTGTCTCTGCCAGGCTTTGGTATCAGGATGATGTTGGCCTCATAAAATGAGTTAGGGAGGATTCCCTCTTTTTCTATTGATTGGAATAGTTTCAGAAGGAATGGTACCAACTCCTCCTTGTACCTCTGGTAGAATTCAGCTGTGAATCCATCTGGTCCTGGACTTTTTTTGGTTGGTAGGCTATTAATTATTGCCTCAATTTCAGAGCCTGCTATTGGTCTATTCAGGGATTCAACTTCTTCCTGGTTTAGTCTTGGAAGGAAGAGTGTAAGTGTCCAGGAAATTATCCATTTCTTCTAGATTTTCCAGTTTATTTGCGTAGAGGTGTTTATAGTATTCTCTGATGGTAGTTTGTATTTCTGTGGGGTCGGTGGTGATATCCACTTTATCATTTTTTATTGCGTCGATTTGATTCTTCTCTCTTTTCTTCTTTATTAGTCTTGCTAGCGGTCTGTCAATTTTGTTGATCTTTTCAAAAAACCAACTCCTGGATTCATTGATTTTTTGGAGGGTTTTTTGTGTCTCTATCTCCTTCAGTTCTGCTCTGATCTTAGTTATTTCTTGCCTTCTGCTAGCTTTCGAATGTGTTTGCTCTTGCTTCTCTAGTTCTTTTAATTGCGATGTTAGAGTGTCAATTTTAGATCTTTCCTGCTTTCTCTTGTGGGCATTTAGTGCTATAAATTTCCCTCTACACACTGCTTTAAATGTGTCCCAGAGATTCTGGTATGTTGTATCTTTGTTCTCATTGATTTCAAAGAACATCTTTATTTCTGCCTTCATTTCGTTATGTACCCAGTAGTCATTCAGGAGCAGGTTGTTCAGTTTCCATGTAGTTGAGCGGTTTTGATTGAGTTTCTTAGTCCTGAGTTCTAGTTTGATTGCACTGTGGTCTGAGAGACAGTTTGTTATAATTTCTGTTCTTGTACATTTGCTGAGGAGTGCTTTACTTCCAATTACGTGGTCGATTTTGGAGTAAGTACGATGTGGTGCTGAGAAGAATGTATATTCTGTTGATTTGGGGTGGAGAGTTCTATAGATGTCTATTAGGTCTGCTTGCTGCAGAGATGAGTTCAATTCCTGGATATCCTTGTTAACTTTCTGTCTCGTTGATCTGTCTAATGTTGACAGTGGAGTGTTGAAGTCTCCCATTATTAATGTTTGGGAGTCTAAGTCTCTTTGTAAGTCTCTAAGGACTTGCTTTATGAATCTGGGTGCTCCTGTATTGGGTGCATATGTATTTAGGATAGTTAGCTCTTCCTGTTGAATTGATCCCTTTACCATTATGTAATGGCCTTCTTTGTCTCTTTTGATCTTTGATGGTTTAAAGTCTGTTTTATCAGAGACTAGTATTGCAACCCCCGTTTTTTTTTGTTCTCCATTTGCTTGGTAAATCTTCCTCCATCCCTTTATTTTGAGCCTATGTATGTCTCTGCGTGTGAGATGGGTCTCCTGAATACAGCAGACTGATGGGTCTTGACTCTTTATCCAGTTTGCCAGTCTGTGTCTTTTAATTGGAGCATTTAGTCCATTTACATTTAAGGTTAAGATTGTTATGTGTGAACTTGATCCTGCCATTATGATATTATCTGGTTATTTTGCTCGTTAGTTGATGCAGTTTCTTCCTAGCCTCGATGGTCTTTACATTTTGGCATGTTTTTGCAATGGCTGGTACCGGTTGTTCCTTTCCATGTTTAGTGCTTCCTTCAGGGTCTCTTGTAAGGCAGGCCTAGTGGTGACAAAATCTCTAAGCATTTGCTTATCTGTAAAGGATTTTATTTCTCCTTCACTTATGAAACTTAGTTTGGCTGGATATGAAATTCTGGGTTTAAAATTCTTTTCTTTAAGAATGTTGAATATTGGTCCCCACTCTCTTCTGGCTTGGAGAGTTTCTGCCGAGAGATCTGCTGTTAGTCTGATGGGCTTCCCTTTGTGGGTAACCCGACCTTTCTCTCTGGCTGCCCTTAAGATTTTTTCCTTCATTTCAACTTTGGTGAATCTGGCAATTATGTGTCTTGGAGTTGCTCTTCTCGAGGAGTATCTTTGTGGCGTTCTCTGTATTTCCTGGATTTGAATGTTGGCCTGCCCTACTAGGTTGGGGAAGTTCTCCTGGATGATATCCTGAAGAGTGTTTTCCAACTTGGTTCCATTTTCCCCCTCACTTTCAGGCACCCCAATCAGAGGTAGATTTGGTCTTTTTACATAATCCCATACTTCTTGCAGGCTTTGTTCATTTCTTTTTCTTCTTTTTTCTTTTGGTTTCTCTTCTCGCTTCATTTCATTCATTTGATCCTCAATCGCAGATACTCTTTCTTCCAGTTGATCGAGTCGGTTACTGAAGCTTGTGCATTTGTCACGTATTTCTCGTGTCATGGTTTTCATCTCTTTCATTTCGTTTATGACCTTCTCTGCATTAATTACTCTAGCCATCAATTCTTCCACTTTTTTCTCAAGATTTTTAGTTTCTTTGCGGTGGGTACGTAATTCCTCCTTTAGCTCTGAGAAATTTGATGTACTGAAGCCTTCTTCTCTCATCTCATCAAAGTCATTCTCCGTCCAGCTTTGATCCATTGCTGGCGATGAGCTGCACTCCTTTGCCGGGGGAGATGCGCTCTTATTTTTTGAATTTCCAGCTTTTCTGCCCTGCTTTTTCCCCATCTTTGTGGTTTTATCTGCCTCTGGTCTTTGATGATGGTGATGTACTGATGGGGTTTTGGTGTAGGTGTCCTTCCTGTTTGATAGTTTTCCTTCTAACAGTCAGGACCCTCAGCTGTAGGTCTGTTGGAGATTGCTTGAGGTCCACTCCAGACCCTGTTTGCCTGGGTATCAGCAGCAGAGGCTGCAGAAGATAGAATATTTCTGAACAGCGAGTGTACCTGTCTGATTCTTGCTTTGGAAGCTTCCTCTCAGGGGTGTACTCCACCCTGTGAGGTGTGGGGTGTCAGACTGCCCCTAGTGGGGGATGTCTCCCAGTTAGGCTACTCAGGGGTCAGGGACCCACTTGAGCAGGGAGTCTGTCCCTTCTCAGATCTCAACCTCCGTGTTGGGAGATCCACTGCTCTCTTCAAAGCTGTCAGACAGAGTCGTTTGCGTCTGCAGAGGTTTGGGCTGTGTTTGTTATTGTTTACTGTGCCCTGTCCCCAGAGGTGGAGTCTACAGAGACAGGCAGGTTTCCTTGAGCTGCTGTGAGCTCCACCCAGTTCGAGCTTCCCAGCAGCTTTGTTTACCTACTTAAGCCTCAGCAATGGCGGGCGCCCCTCCCCCAGCCTCGCTGCTGCCTTGCCGGTAGATCACAGACTGCTGTGCTAGCAATGAGGGAGGCTCCGTGGGTGTGGGACCCTCCCGGCCAGGTGTGAGATATGATCTCCTGGTGTGCCTGTTTGCTTAAAGCGCAGTATTGGGGAGGGAGTTACCCGATTTTCCAGGTGTTGTGTGTCTCAGTTCCCCTGGCTAGGAAAAGGGATTCCCTTCCCCCTTGCGCTTCCCAGGTGAGGCGATGCCTTGCCCTGCTTCAGCTCTCGCTGGTCGGGCTGCAGCAGCTGACCAGCACCGATCGTCCGGCACTCCCCAGTGGCTGAACCCAGTACCTCAGTTGAAAATGCAGAAATCACTGGTCTTCTGTGTCGCTCGCGCTGGGAGTTGGAGACTGGAGCTGTTCCTATTCGGCCATCTTGCTCCACCCCCAAAAGTAATTTTTAAAAATCCATTTCTTGATAAGAACTCTCAGAAAAAAAAGAAAAACTAAGAATAATTGGGAATTTCCTCAACCTGATAAATATCAGGAATAAGGCAAGACACCCATTTCACCATTCCAACATTGTATTGGCAGTCCTTTTTCATTTTTTTTCCAAGAAGAGTCCTATTGCAATATGTATTGTATTGGTTGTCCTTGCCAGTGATATAAAATGAGAAAAAGATATCAAATGATACAGATTGGAAAGAAATAAAACAATCTTCATTTGCCAATGACATTATTGTCTATATAAGAAATACCAACGAATCAGCAAAAAGCTAATAGAACTAGTAAAGCAAGTTGGGTAGGGTAGCAAGAAACAAGGTCAGCATACAAAAATCAACTGTATTTCTGTATACTGACAATGAACAATTGGAAAGTGAATTTTTTAAAAAGAGTACCATTTACAATAAATAGCATAAAAACATGAAATTCTTAAGATAAATCTAACAAAACAAATGCAGGATTTGTATGCTGAAAACTATACAACCTTGATGAGAAAAATCAAAGACCTAGAAAACTGGTAAGATATCATACATTAAAAGATTCAACATTGTTAAGATGTTGATTCTCCCCAAATTGATCTACACATTCAAAACAATCCCAACTGACAATCTGATTCTATACTTTACATAGAAAAAAAAAGGACCAGTCGGGTGCAGTGGCTCATGCCTGTAACCCCAGCACTTTGGGAGGCCAAGGCAGGCAGATCACCTGAGGTTGGGATTTCAAGGTCAGCCTGAGCAACGTGGAGAAACCTGTCGCTAGTAAAAACACAAAATTAGCCAGGCATGGTGGCGGGCGCCTGTAATCCCAGCTACTCGGGAGGCTGAGGCAGGAGAATTGCTTGAACCCAGGAGGTGGAGGTTGCAGTGAGCCAAGATCATGCCATTGCACTCCAGCCCGGGCAACAAGAGTGAACCTCTGTCTCAAAAAAAAAAAAACAAAAAAAACCTGGAATAGTTTGAAAAGGATGACCAAAATTTGAGAACTCCCATTACTCAATTGCAAGACTTACTATGAAGCTACAGTAATCAGGACAGTGTAGGCTTTGGGGTAAATACAAGACATACAGATCAATGAAACAGAATATAGTTCAGAAATAAACCCAAACACATATGGCTTAAATCTTTACCTGATTACCTGGCCGGGCACGGTGGCTCACACCTGTAATCCCAGTACTTTGGGAGGCCGAGGTGGGCAGATCACAAGGTTAGGAGATAGAGACTATCCTGACTAACACGGTGAAACCCCATCTCTACTAAAAATACAAAAAATTAGCCAGGCGTGGTGGCGGGCGCCTGTAGTCCCAGCTACTCGGGAAGCTGAGGCAGGAGAATGGCATGAACCCAGGAGGCGGAGCTTATAGTGAGCAGAGATCGAACCACTGTACTACAGCCTGGGTGATAAAGCGAGACTCCGCCTCAAAAAAAAAAAAACAAATTTGTCTAATGCATACTTCTTTTAAAAGTAAACGCCATAAAACAAACAAAAAGAAAGCAATTTAAAACTTTTCCGCCAAGCATGGATGCTCATGCCTGTAATCCCAGCTACTTGGGAGGTTGAACAGGGAGGAATGCTGGAGCCCAGGAATTCGACTATGATCAGGCCACTGCACTTGAGCCTGGGCACAGAGCGAGACCCTGTCTCCTAAAAAATACAAAAAATAAATAAAACTCTTCAAATAATGTTTGATCTAGTTATTCTATTTCTAAGAATTTATCCTACAGATGTACTTCCGCAAGTACAGTATATACATACAAAACTAAGTTATACACACACGTACTAACATGGAAAAAATATACTAAGCAAATCAAGCAAGTTGCAAACGATTTGCATATGCCTGTGTATGTATAATCACTTTTGGAAAGAATCAGATAATAGTTACTTCTGAGGAGTATAGAGAGGAGTTTGAATTTTTACCTATGAGTGCCCATTATTTAATAATAATTTTCAAAATGCTAATAAACCTTTATAACCAGGAAGAAAATTATACAAGTTATTTCTGGCAAAGTCAGAAACAAATTTCTAAAGCATACAATGCCCTAATAACTTTGTTTTAATTTCAACTTTTATTTTAGATGCAAGGGGTACATGTGCAGGTTTGTTACCTGCAGGTATATTGTTTGATGCTGAGGTCTGGGGTACGAATGACCCTGTCACTCAAGTACTAAGCATAGTATCCAACAGCTAGTTTTTCAACCCTTCCTCCCTCAACCTCTCCCACCTCTAGTAGTCCCCAGTCTCTATTATTGCCATCTTTATGTCCGTGAGTACCCAATGTTTAGCTTCCACTTGTAAGTGAGAACATGTGGTATCTGGTTTTCTGTTCCTGCATTAATTCCCTTAGGATAATGGCCTCCAGCTGCATCCATGTTGCTGCAAATAACATGATTTCATTCTTTATTATGGCTGTGCTAAAAACTTTTTAACTCTGCGAAACACTCATGCCTCTGAGACTTTTGCAGGTTTTTTGGTCTTCAGGCTTTGAAGAAACATCATTTGCCAACCAAATGAAACATACACTAAGCCCTCTATTTTGGACTATATATAAAAATCATGGCTAACATTACTAGTTTTAACTAAAATGAGATTTTAAAGTCTATAAATATGCAAAAATGCAAGCTCATATTCAAATAATTTTCCTTCTACATATTTCAGTAACTGTGGACTGGACTAGCTTGTGAATTCCATGAGGACAGGGTGCATTTGTGATGCAATATACATTGTGTACCCCTGAATTCTAGCAAGTAACTCATAAAAAGCAAGCTCTGAATTTTTTGTATAAATGAATACATGAATGCATTAAAGTCAAGTCAGTTCTTTTATGCACACAAGGATTTGGTTTTTAAACATACTGTAATACCTTGAGAAATTCACTTAAATTCTATTTGCCTCACAGCTCATCTTTTAAAATAAGAAAGCTAGATTAGATGATCTTACAGTACTTTCTAGATTTTACAACTCTATGATTTTCTTACTTTATGGTACTACAATAAAGGCATCCAAGTCAGGATAGACCTCTATTTGATTCTCAGCTTTTCACTCAGACTAGGTGAGCCATTTAATTTCTGTGTCTCCATTTCCTTATATATGAGCATAATCTGCTTCTTCTGAGGACTGAGATATAATTTTCATAAAGCATAGAGCTACAACTAATAAATGTTAGTTCTTTCTCTTGATAGTCTGGGCAGTAATAGCAAAGTTACAGTAAGAATGACTATTCATGTTAAGTGATAAATACATTAGTATTTTGTAACTCATAATTACTTATATTAAAAATGTAGATGCACCCACTTCTGACAAAGCTGATTAAAAAGAACGTTAGGAGAAAGTGGTCCTTTTTCAGTCTCCTTCATGCTGTGAAGAAACAGGAACAAGGCTGAGGTCAGTGGTCCAGGCCTTGAAAGTTCCACCACTAACGGGTCCTTTAAAAACATGATCAACTCTATGTCAGAAATGTACAGTTTAAAAATAACATACTAAAAATCTCAGTTACACTCTCCTTAAATAACAGCAACTAAATTCCCCCGATTGTATTAAGAAACTTTATTATTTCATAAATAAAATGAATATATAAAAATGGAAAACAGAATACCTGCCTTGAAAAACACAGGTATTTTCATATCCTCTGCCCTTTGCTTAATAAAACTATTAGCTCCAACTAAAGTCACCAACCTTTAGTTGCTTCTCACTGTCCTTTAATGTACTCTCCTGTAAAATCACTAATCTACTTAATATTTGTAGATTATTAAATAATGTATGATTATTTGTGTATGATGTATGATTGATTATACAACTTTCTTTTCCCCAAATATTTTACTAGTAAAATAATAATGTGGAATCACGTGACAAAATCAGCGTAACATCTGCCTCTTTTAAAGGGGAGAGACATAAAGCTTGACAAAGCAGCTAACATTGGGTGAAGGATTAACCCATTTAATTCCAGAATATTTTTTCCCCCTAGAAATCTGGTTTCTAAAGTATTATCCCCACCAATAACACTTTCTCCTAAAGGACAAGGAATAGAAAGGACATCCCAATATAAACTCAGGACATTAAAGAATGTTATCTTCTAAGACAACTATTGAATGTGTTTTCCTATTCCTGTATTCATGAAATAACTGTTACATATGTAGTTCATACCAACTATCCTTAAAAATCCACTATCATCACAGGAAGGACAAGCTATAATTTTCCATAGCTTTTTTATTGTTAAGAGACAGGGTTGCCCAGGCTGGTCTTGAACTCCTAAGGCTCAAGCAATCCCCCCTCCTCGGCCTCCCAAGTAGCTGGGATCACAGGCATGAGCCACCACACCCAGTGAAAATTACAGAGGACTCAAGACAGACTTTTGGTTTTTTTGAGACGAAGTCTCACTCTGTCACCCAGGCTGGAGTACAGTGGTGCAATCGGCTCACTGTAACTTCAAACTCTTGGACCCAAGTGATCCTCCTGCCTCCACCTCCTGAGCAGCTGGGACTACAGATGCATGCCAGTATATCCAGTTAATTTTTAAAATTTTTGTAGAGACTGGGGTCGGTGGGCACTTTGTTGCCCAGGCTGGTCTTAAACTCCTGGCTTCAAGTGATCCTCCCACCCCGGCCTCCCAAACTGCTAGGGGATTACAAGAATGAGTCATGGGGCTCGGCCTTCCATAGCTTTTGAATGTCAAAAGTGCTTTTCTGGGCTGGGTGCCATGACTCACATCTGTAATCTACACACTTTGGGAGGCCAAGGTGGAAGGATCACTTGAGCCCAGAGTGGGAGGCCCGCTTGGGCAACACAGGGAGACCCCGGCTCTGCAAAAAAAATTTAAAAATTAGCCAGGTGTAGCGGCACGTGCCTGTGGTCCCAGTTACTCAGGAGGCTGAAGTGGGAGGATCCCTTAAGCCCGGGCTGCAATTAGCCATGATGGCACCACTGCACTCCAGCCTGAGTGACAGAATGAGACTCTGTCTCAAAAAAAAAAAAAAAAAAAAAAAAAGTTTTCTCTTCTGCTGTAAACCTAAAACTGCTCTAAAAAATAAAGTCTATTTTTTTTAAAAGTGTTTTCTGCCATGTTAACTGAAAGTTACCTCAAGGGTCAAAAGTAAAATCTAAGGTAATTTTAAAGTTCAAGTACCAAGTTGCACTTCCCCTTTTCCCAGTGAAAGTATTTTTTAGACAGAATAAAAAACCTTCAGAATAAGATGAGGAAATAACCTTAGTTTTAAAAACTACATTTAGACCTGATACAGTGGCTCACGCCTGTAATCCCAGCATTTTGGGAGGCCGAGGCAGGCAGATCACTTGAGGTCAGGAGTTTGAGACCAGCCTGGCTAACATGGTGAAACCCCGTCTCCACTAAAAATACAAAAAAAAAAAAAAAAAAAAAATTAGTTGGGTGTGGTGGCATGCATCTGTGGTCCCAGCTATTCGGGAAGCTGAGGCAGGACAACTGCTTGAACCTAGGAGGCGGAGGTTGCAGTGAGCGGAGATTGTGCCACTGCACTCCAGTCTGGGTGACAGAGCAAGACTCCAACTCAATAAATAAATAAATAAATAAAAAAAAAAAAAAAAATACACTTAAACTTTGAAAATAAAAGTTTGCTGAAAACGCAAGAAGGATGAATTTCACACACAATGTTGATAGAAGCCAAATGCAAAAGAATGTACATAGTAAGATTCCATTTAGATGCAGTATTAAAGCAGGCAAAACTAATCTATCCTGTTAGAAATCAGGTTAGTGGTTACTCATGTGGGTTAGGGAAGTAGTGAATGGAGGGGGAAGTTGAAGGGGCCTTGCAAATGCTGGTAAGGTTACTTGAGCAAGGTGTTAGTTACACAAGTGTGTTAGCTGTGAAAATTCATCAAGCTATACACTCATAATATACATTTTAAAGAATATTTTCATTAAAAAGTTTTCCAAACACATTGTTGACATGCACATAAATATTAAATTGAATCCAGCAGCATATAAAAATATCATAACTAACTGGGGTTTGTAACAGGAATACAGGATAGGTTTAACATTTAAAAAGGAATCAATGTAATTCACCACATTAACAGAATAGAGAAGAAAAACCATATGATCATCTCAATAGATGTGGGGAAAGCATTTGACAAAATTCAACATCCATTCTGATAAAAGTTTCAGAAAACTAGCAGTAGAAGGGAATGTCTTCAACCTTATAAAGAACACCTCTGAAAATCCTACCTTCATATGTAATAATGGGAGAAGGCTGAGTGCTTTTTCCCCTAATTTTGGGATTAAGGCAAGGCTGACTGCTCCCATCATCTCTATTCAACACGTTACTGGAGGTCTGAGCCAGCACAAAAAGGTAAAGAAAAAGAAAGAAAAGGTATATAGACAAAAGACAAAGATAAACTGGCGATTCAAAGGGCAGTAATCTACTCAAAGAGTAGTCCCACAGCTCAGGTCAACTTTATGCCCTAAAAATCTAAGACGTAAGATTGAAATTACCCTGTTAGAATGATACAAATCTAAAGTTATCAACTACAGTATCTAACTGCCATATAGCAATCATGAGACACAGCTCTGCATGTCAAATATTTAAACTCAACATCCAATCGCATTTAATAGGAAATCACATTTAATAGGTCTTTTTAAATGACTAGGCAATAACTTCCCTTTAGTAGTTTCAAGGATCTCACTACACTTTATTTAGAATAGGGCATTGGAATCTATCATTAAATTTTTAAGGGGCTGAACAAGAAATGTTTACAGGCTGCCTTTCAACTATACATACATATATATATGGTAAACATATGTATAGTAAATATATATATGGGGGTTATAGATACAACAGTATGTTATATATATAATACTATCTTTCAAAGCTATATATATATATATATCTCAGTACTGTCTTTCAAAACTGCCTACTGAGAAAAACAATCTAAGATTACTAAGCATTTTTAGAGAGCTAAGCATTTTTAGAACTCTTCTTTGTTTTCAAAAGTCAGATCATGAGTTATACATATACGGTCTTACACACACACAGACACGCTGAACAATTTCTCACTAAAATTATCCTTACTAGTATAAATACCGCCCCTCCCCCCCGGCCCCAGCCAAAGCCCATCAGAAACACACCTATCGTTAAACTAGGTGGGTTTATTACTTGTGGCAGTGAGGGAGATCACACAGCATGGGGAACCACAGGGTGTCCTAGTAACAGGGCGCTATAAAGAACCTACCCAGGATTTAGGCTTTGGTTGAATAATCTGAAGGTGGGTTTCAGGAAGCAGAGGTTTATTCTAGAGTGAATGCCCTCAGAAAGCGAGGGTAAATCTATTATTGAACATCTCAATAAATCTTACATATCGTGGCAGTTGGTGGGGGAGACTAAAATGAGGATAAATCTCTAACTAGTAAAGTAGCAGTCATTCATTTCTCATTTTGGCTGAAGGAGGGTGTTTGAGATTTTCTAAATGGCAAAGTGACCTTGCTTTAGACAAAATCATGAAGTGGCCTTGCTTTGTCTCATTTCATCGTAGTCTCAGAGAAACCTAGTATCAGATTATTATTCTGTGAGATTATCTGAATAACATGGCCTAACTGTGGGTGCCAGGTCAGCTTCTGAATATCAGGGGCTGCTCTTTTTTTCATCTTTCTCACTAGCTTAAAAATCTATCATCAGGCTAGGCTTCAAAACACCTTTAGACGCTCACTATTAAAATTTTATCTCCCTTTAAAGAATAAAAATGCTAAATTTAAACAAATGTCACCAGAAACTACAAAATAGGGGTCATAGGCATTTTGCTCAATAGAAGTCAAACCTCTTTTGTTTCTTCCAGTATGTTTGTTTTAAAGTTGTCTTGGTATCTTTTTTATTATTTGACCCATGGCATATTGGAACCATAACATACCCTAAAGTTATGATTTTAGAAATTTTAAATCTGATTATTTTCACAGAATGCTTTTAAATTATTTTTTAAGTCCCCTGACTACTATCTTAGTTGACTGATCTGTGAATTAGGAAAAAAGATTTTGGTAACATCAGTGGCTCATCTGAAAGCAGCTATTATTCAAACAGTTACTACTCACCAGCTGAGAGTCTGAGGAAGGAAAAATCTTGAGTTTTGTACTACTTTCTTTGATCTCATTCATCCGATCAGTAAGAGTATAAGTCTGTGCCAAGTTCTAAAAGAAAACAAAATTAAAGTCTTCAGATTCAGTTAAAATATGCCTCTAATTTTATGGAATACACTCTCAAATTTCATCTAGCATAGCAAAAATGTCTATTTCAAAAAATATTAAGATTTAGTTGAGTACATTTTACATTTCGTAAAGGTCACTATTACCGATAAAGCCATGGTAAAATACACAGAAGACCTTTCAAGAAGCACTGTGTGAAAATAAGGTACATATATACATATGGCGATGGCCCAAGATAGCATAAACAAAGGAAAACAGAGAAATTTCTAGAGGAACATTTAGCAGTCATTTGACAGTCTACAGGTGAGCCAATGACCATATAAATTAAGAGAATTTTTTACATATTACAGAGCTTTCTGATGACTCTTACCTGCATGACTGCATTAAAAAAGCAAGTATTTCCTAAATTTGTAATTCCTCTTACAGATGATAAACTTCGGCCTTTTCCTCCCTTCTTTATTTCATCTGTTTCACATTTTTCTTCACAAAGTTTCATGATTCCAGAAAATGCACCTACAAGTTAGAGAAAAAATAACTGACACATGATGTAAAGTTAAATATATGTCATTTAACATAATTTATATACATTAATTAAAATTAAATTTAAAATAAGATTGTCTCTCTCAATCAGTATTCCTGAAGGGGAAGAATATAAACACAACTGTCTTTGGTTTTATATTTCATTGCTAGAGAAATTAATTTAAACTTTAGTATACAGATCTGTACCTCACACTATATTACAGAATAAATTGTAGATGAATTTAAAAGCTAAATGTAAAAGAACAGTCGAGAACAAGTAGAAAAGGTCTAACTTCTAAATACCATTCCCCATGATAAGGAATAAGGACTTCTAGGGGAAAAGGCTGATTCTTAACCCGGGGTAGCAAAGATGCAAAATGATCCCGTAACATTTTGCCATGCCAGAGAATAAGGAAGTGCTCAAAAAGTGTGATTGGGAATAAGTCAAAATACACAGGGATTTTGACCAGGCTCGTTCAATTCAGGATAATTTGACAATAAAAATAAGTAAGGGTAGTATAATAGATTATTATTCACAGAATGAATCTGAATTGGTAACAGATTTTTAAGTGAGAAAAAGTAGGGAAGAGACTTCCTTATAAGAGAATGCCAGCTAATAGAAGAAATGACAGAATTAGGCCAGGCGTGGTGGCTCAAGCCTGTAATCCCAGCACTTTGGGAGGCCGAGACGGGCGGATCACGAGGTCAGGAGATCGAGACCATCCTGGCTAACATGGTGAAACCCCGTCTCTACTAAAAAATACAAAAAAAAAAAACTAGCCAGGCGAGGTGGCGGGCGCCTGTAGTCCCAGCTACTCGGGAGGCTGAGGCAGGAGAATGGCGTGAACCCAGGAGGCGGAACTTGCAGTGAGCTGAGATCCAGCCACTGCACTCCAGCCTAGGCAACAGAGCAAGTCTCCGTCTCAAAAAAAAAAAAAAAAAAAATGACAGAATTAGGAAAATCACCATCCTATAGTGGCAATTTTTGTATTATTCTTGCAACATTTCTGTTAATTTGAAAATGTTCATATTAAAAGTTTAAAAAAAATCAATAGAACCACATTGTAATACAAAAAGTAAAACACCTAAGTGTATGACACGTAAGTGCATGTTTTGTGCTTACAGATTTGTATAATTAATGCAGATTTGAAAATTACATTAGGCTGGCCATGGTGCCTCAGGCCTATAATCCCAGCACTTTGGGAAGCTGAGGCAGGTGGCTCACTTGAGGTCAGGAGTTCGAGACCAGCCTGGCCAACATGGTGAAAGCCCATCTCTACTAAAAATACAAAAATTAGCTAGGCGTGGTGGAACGCGCGCCTGAAATCCCAACTACTCAGGAGGCTGAGGCATGAGAATCGCTTGAACCTGGGAGGCAGAAGTTACACTGAGCTGAGATCAGGCCACTGCACTCCAGTCTGGGTGACAGAGTGAGACTCTGTCTCAAAAGAAAAAAAGAAAATTATATTATCAGTTCATGTTTACTAATATGAAAACAAAGAACAATTCCTAACATTTACTGACATGGGTGACTACATGTATTTAGCAGATTACTCTCTGAATCAAAATTATGATAATTTGAAGTTTGACAAGAAATTCCCAAGTTCTGAAATGTTTTAGTTTTAACTAGATGTTCTTTTAAATTCCCTTCAGCCCTCAGATTTTTTCTTTTTAAAAAAACAGTGTCTCACTTTGTAGCCCAGGCTGAAGTGCAGTGGTGCAATCTCAGCTCACTGCAATCTCCACCTCCCAGGTTTAAGTGATTCTCATGTCTCAGCCTCCCGAGAAGCTGAGATTACAGGTGCCCACTACCACACCCAGCTAATTTTTTTTTTTTTTTTTTTTTTTATAGTAGAGAAGGGGTTTTACCATGTTGACCAGCTGGTCTCAAACTCCTGACCTCAAGTGATCCAGCTGCCTCGGGCTCCTAAAGTGCTGGAATTACAGGTGTGAGCCACTGTAGCCGGCCAGCCCTCAGATTTTATAGTTCATTACAATTACATGTTTTTTCACCCAATACTGACATGCTGCCTTGCATTACTAATTAACTTTTAAATATTTGGCTGACTGATGGAAATAGGGGAACGTCTCTTACTATTGCTCTTCCTGCCAAAGGGGTACAGCACTGGGGGGACTGTTCATGATAAAAATTCAAAACACATAAAAACCTGCAAGATTAAACAGCAGAACTAGTAGGTTAGCTTCTTACGTCTCTGACAAGTTAAGAGGAAATAAATTACGACACCTGCCCTACTTCTGTAAACAGTATTAAAGGAGATGAACTGGAGTGGGAGTGGCCCTGTTCTAAGGAGCAGGAAGTGCTGGGATTGCAGGTGTGAGCCACTGTGCCCAGCAAACCTATTTCATGGAAAAGAGTTTTAAGTTCTAACAACTTTTATCCTGTGCTGCAATAGTTTTTATAAACCCTATTAACTGGCTTCCCCCCTTATTCCTGTTTTTTTTATTCTTTTAATGTTATTGGTTGTTACTGGAATCTGTTGTCCAGATATTAAGGAGTTGTTTTTAACTCCCAACTCCAGAATCCTGAGTTAAAGCAGAAAAGAACTAGCAAGATAGGTCTCTTCTCCCGTCCTCCAAATATTATAATAAATAAGAAATAAACCCCACACTAGAGCTTGGGGGCAAAGGCCAGCACAATCAATGAAGTGGGTCACTGAAGTACAAACACCAGACATGGAAAAAAGGAAAAGGGGGAAGAGGCCAGGTAGTGTTCAAATGAATATAAAAGCAAATGAAAATAGCCAGTCAGTACTTAAGAAGCACTACACAAACAAGAGGAACCCTGATATGGATGCTGGCTGGGTTTCCAGACAGAACAGTCTGCCTCTTGTTTATATCTGAGCCTGTACATAGAACCTAGAATAGGAAGGGTTCAGACTCTCATTATTGCTGTTGCCAATAGATGGTTTCATAGTGATTTCTGAGAGATTTAAGATGGGAGAGAAATTAAATCCAAGCATTACTCAATTTTTTCAGGCTGTGAACTCTGATTTTACATTTAGAAAACTCAGTCTCCAACAGGTTAAGTGATTTGCCCAAGATCACAATGATAATCTTCTGATTATAAATTCATTATCATTTTATCACCTAAATTCTCTTCAGTGATTTATGTACAATGAGAAGAATTATAAAAAACAGTAGGACAAGATTCTCACAGATTTGGGTATATGCAACCCTAAACAAATATGACTCCTTAAAAATATCGTCTTTAACTTTTTTTTTGGCTTCTTCCAAAACATGAAACAGACTTAACATTCTTAATAAGTGTTGCCACAATATTTTTTTAGCTTATTAACATGAAAACAATGTCTGGAAGAAATAACCTACAGATAATAACTATACATGTTTTATATACTTATGAAATATATATACACATGACGCCCATTGGGCCTGTTTTAAAAAACATTAAAAAATACATATATACACAGACACATTATTCACTTGGGAAAATACTCCTGGAAATAAATTATATTTTAATCTTGCAAAGACACATAACATTTTAAAAACCATAATATGCAAATGATTTATGTATCTGTGTGCCACATTTATCCAACAGTTTTCAAAACATCTGGGATGGAATCCCAAAGTAAACAATGTTCATAAGACCATCTGGACAAAACTGCAGGCAAAATAAAGCATAAACATATGGAAAAACAGATTTTTCCCCCTCCCTTCAGCGGTAAGGGATGACAAATGTCAAACCTAGATATATCCACGCTTCACTGTGCGATGCTTTTCAGCACCACCTGGCTCTCCATGCATAGCCACCAAATATGGACAGCACTGCCAGAAAGAACATACCCACAGGGCAATGGCAATAAAAAGAGTTTATTTCATGGTTAAATAGCCACTTCACACAAGTGGCAAGGGTCTGTTTGTTGACTTTTACATGTAAGTCTGTGAGAAAATATTTAAAAATATGCTATTAAACAGATAACATAATTTAACTAGAAAATACAATAATTTTTTTTTTTTTTTTTTTTTGAGATAGAGTCTTGCTCTGTCTCCCAGGCTGGAGCGCAGTGGTGTGATCTCAGCTCCACTACAACCTCTGCCTCCCAGGTTCAAGTGATTCTCGTGCCTCTGTCTCCCGAGTAGTTGGGATTACAGGCGCACACCACCATGCCTAATTTTTTGTATTTTTAGTAGAGATGGGGTTTCATCACATTGGCCAGGCTGGTCTCGAAATCCTGATCTCAAGTGATGTGCCTGCCTCGGCCTCCCAAAGCACTGGGATTACAGGAGTGAGCCCCCGCACTTGGCCAGAAGAACATCTCTAAGAGTTATTTAAGTGTTTTACTTAAAATAAAAGTGCGAGTCTTAAATTTTACTAAGTAGTACATTTATCAAATGTAACAACTTAAATTGATTTATCAATGCCCTTTGTGTATCAGGCACTATATGAACCACTATAACTGTTTACACCCAATTTCTTATTTATGACTGGAGTATAAAGAATTGATACATAGTGAACAGCAGAGACTTTAGGTCTTAATTTTTTTTTTTTTTTCTTTGAGACAGAGTCTCAGTCTGTTGCCCAGGCTAGAGTGCAGTGGCACAATCTTGGCTCACTGCAACCTCTGCTTCCTGGGTTCAAGCAATTCTTCTGTCTCAGCCTCCTAACTGAGATTACAGGAACCACCACCATGCCTGGCTAATTTTATATTTTTAGTAGAGATGGGGTTTCACCATGTTGGCCAGGCTGGTCTTGAACTCCTGACCTCAGGTGATCCACCCTCCTTGGCCTCCCAAAGTGCTGGGATTACAGGCGTGAGCCACCATGCTCGGCCAAGCCTTAAATTTATGATAACTAATATCTCAGGAAAATATTTGGAAACTAAATATACTTGTAGTACATGTGTTTACTAAGAAGCTGTCAACTGAGAGTTTACAATTCTAGTTTAAAACAGGGATGTCTGAATCAGTCTCAATTATTTGACATTCATGCAGGTATGTATGTATGTATGCATGTATGTACGTATGTATGTATGTATTTTGAGACGGAGTTTTGCTCTTGTCGCCCAGGCTGGAGTGCAATGGCATGATCTCGACTCACTGCAACCTCCACCTCCCAGGTTCAAGTGATTCTCCTGTCTCAGCCTCCTGAGTAGCTGGGATTACAGGCATCCACCACAATGCCCGGCTAATTTTTGGTGTTTTTAGTAGAGATGGGGTTCCACCATGTTGGCTAGGCTGGTCTCGAACTCCTGACCTCAGGTGATCCACCCTGCCTTGACCTCCCAAAGTGCTGGGATTACAGGCACGAGCCATGGCGCCCAGCCTGTATGTTTTAATAAAAAGCAATTTATAGCTTCTACTGAAGAACTATTTTGATCATTTTGTTTTCAGAGATAACAAAGCTTTTCTCAATCTGGCAGTGCAAACATTTTAGATCATATTAAAAACTCTCTTCTTCCTTTATAAACACAGAACCAAATACAATAAGGAATGAACTTCCAGATGTTTTTAAGTATGGTAAAAGAAAGAGGACAAAGCTGCTACGACAATAAAGACAAACTACACAAAATTTTTATTATCATTTATTTTCTTCTCCTAAAGGCTTACCCACACCTACAAAAAAGTGGTCCATACAGTCAAAAAGGTAATCACAGAGTTTCCAGGCTAGGTTATTTTATTAAAAGGGATTTATCTCACCTTTGGAAATAAATCAAAACTAATAAAAAATAAAAGCAATTAATTTACTTATCACTTCTATATTACTAACACTGTCATCCTTTACATAAAAAAGTATCAACCTAGAATGCAAAGAACGTTGAGAGCACACTTCCAGCACTTTTAAGTTTTTAAAACTCTTACACATCTCTGTAGTTTACCTTTAAGCCTATAATCTGAGTCCTCAAAAAGTAGCTGATTGAGTAGGACTGATAGGTTTTGTATGTACCTCAAGTCTTCTAAGACAAAACTGGTTGAAATACCAGCAAAGCAAACACAAAACAAAACAATAGAAACAACAAAACAACTTGTCTAAGAACTTTTAAAAAATCTTAAGATATTACCTCAAATTTTTCTAGCATAAAAATGACTACAACACTTAGAGATCCTATCACTATCTTTTTAAAAACTGAGTTCAAGGCCGAGTATGATGGCTCACGCCTGTATTCCCAGCACTTTGGGAGCTAAGGCAGCAGGATCACTTAAAGTCAGGAGCTCCAGACCAGCCTGGCCAACATGGTGAAACCTTGTCTCTACTAAAAATACAAAAATTAGCTGGGCATGGTGGTGCGTGCCTGTAGTCCAAGGTACTCAGAAGGCTGAGGCAGGAGAATCGTTTGAACCTGGGAGGTGGAGGTTGCAGTGAGCTGAGATCATGCCACTGCACTCCAAACTAGGCAACAGAGTGAGACTCTGTTTCAGAAAACAAACAAACAAATAAACTGAGTTCAAGGATATTAAACCATAAACATAAAAAAACTCAAAGTACAGCAAATTTTAGGTGAGTATCTTTAGAATCTTGGAGAGCAAAGACTTTCAAAGCATATTAACCCAAAGGTTAAAAACAGAAAAGACTAATGACCTGGCAACAATTACATTAAAAACTTTATTATGGCAAAACAAAACTGAACGATAAAGGTAAATATGGAATTATGGGCACTATTGTCAACTATACCCTTTGTACAAGCTTTCTGGAGGGCAGTTTTACAACAGTAATCCAAATTTATACTTTGGCCAAGAAATTCCAAAAAATTTTCACCTACAAAATAAAAGAGCAAATACACAAAGATACAGCTTTGTTTATCACAGGAGAAAATTGAAAACAACCAATAGTGGGTTTGTTGTGAAGCAACATTAAATTGGTGTCTTTCTTTTCCCAAAGGTGTATTTGTGAATTGCCTTGGTTAAACCAAAAGTGGGGAACACTGGTTCTTCCCTTTCTTTCCATAGGCAAGGGGGAAGAGAACTTATTTTGCATTTAGAGTTTCAGAGCGTATCTCCCTTAAATTGTCACCTCTGATAACTGTCCCCGTGTCAGAACTGAAGCATTTCAAAGACGAAATGAGGTATACTGCTGGTTAGTGTTGAGGGAAGATTCAAACCTGGGCAGTCTAGCTTCAGAATTCACTCACTTAAACATTATCTACTGTCTGTTATAATAAAGATGGTGCAATTTATAAGTGTGACAGTAGTTTAAGACACTAACAAAAGGACAGTGGTGATATGAATAGAAAAGCCATTACTCTTAAGTAAAAGCTGTATGTAATCAATTGCTGCATGTAATCGATTGCTGCATGTGTTTTGTGTTTGGATTTATAGCGTTTTAAATCGTAGTTTGTAGCAGCCCTTCTCAAATGAATCCTTAAAAAATTAGGCCCTAACATCCTAGGTACCCACTGTACGCAATTAACTTCTCCCTATGTGTCTGGAAGAGTACTAATTATGTGACATCTTTGGGAGAACTGAGAAAATTGTCACTCTAATAATTTTACTGTGTTTTGTAGTTCAGATGAGGAACCCCAAATTAAAAACCCCAGAGGTAAAAATAAGTTGCTCTTAAAATGTCATTATCTTTTTGAGCCTAGCCCCTTGTATAAACTGAAACAACTATTTTTAGTGCTTATTTTTGAAAATGCAAATTTCTTAGAAACATGACTGTCACTTTAGAGAACTGTATTACCTCTTTAAAAAAACAGACAAAAATAAATAGAGATAGGTCATGCTATATTGTCCATACTAGTCTTGAACAACTGGCCTCAAGCAATCTTCCCACTTTAGCCTCCCAAAGTGCTGGGCTTACAGGCATAAGCCATACATGTGCCCAGCGTGTATCACCTTTTTTTAAAGTATTAAATAATAACCAAATTGTTACTGAAACAGGTCATAATATTATCCTCAGATGGAGTTTCAGATCCTGAACATACCACCACTTACTTTCTTATTTAAAAAAAAAAAAAAAAAAAAATACAGCAAACTCATCCTTCATAAATCCCACATAATTCATGTCTATTGTACACCAGGAGCACAAGCTTAATAAATTCAGCAGGATATAGTATTTTGTCTTCTCTTTAATCTTGTTAAAAATGGCATCCCATCAGTATTAAAATTATGAGCCAAAGGTATTGGTTTAGAAAAGAACATGGGATTGTCAGTCATCTATTTCACAAAAAATAAACCAATATTCAACTACATTATTTCACCAGGAATTCCTATATTCTCTAAATATGTGTAGAACACTTCGTGACATTTAAAAGACTATTAAAGTAAGAAATCTCATGAGCCTTTCAGAGGACACTGGCCCACTTTAAAAAAAAAAATTTTTTTTCAAGCAGGTTTTAGGTTCACAGCAAAACTGAGCATACGTTAATGGGGATTTTCATATCTCCCCACCCCAACACATGCATGGCCTCCCCCCTTATCAACATCCCCCACCAGAATGGTTCATTTGTTGTAACTGATGAACCTGCACTGACACATCATTATCACCTAAAGTTCATAGTTTACATCAGGGTTCACTCTTGGCAGTGTACGTTCTATGGATTTGGACAGATGCAGAATGACATGGATCCAGCATTATAGTAGTAGTTTTATTGCCCTAAAAAATTATCTGTGCTTTGCCTATTCACCCCTTCTCCTCAACCCCTTGCAACCACTGATTTTTTTTACTGTCTCCAAAGTTTTCTGGTCTACTTTTTAATAATACCTATATCTGGGTGGGACTCACAAAAATGCTTATTTGCCTATTTTCAGTCTTGCATTATATATGACCTTTTTATTACATGTATGGGGAAGGGGGTGGTAGAGGGAGTTTTGTTTCTATAAGCAAATCCTAACATCAGATGTGAAATCTACACAGCTGTAAGCATTCTTCTGGGAACCTGAGCTGGGGTTCATCTCAACTGCTTAATGCAATTACCTAAACCAGTCATGTAGTATTAATGTAATCTGCCCATTTCTACAGCTGAAAAGAAGTTTAATCTTTAAAGAGCCAGTAAAAAGAGACAACTTGCTGCCCCAGAATTCCCCTAGCTAGGAACCAAATAATAATTAGCTTGCCAGTTTATTCTCAAAATCAACTAACTTCCAGTTAACCATTTGCCTTATAAATCTTTACTGTCATATGATAAATTGATATTAACATAATAAATGGGCAGTTATACATATATAGGCATTCCTAACTGTCTCCATACAAGTCAAACCAAGAGATCTAAGATACAAAATCACTGATCAGCCTCTTCTCTGCTTAAAACTTAACAGTGGTTTCTCACTGCCCTCAGAATAAATTCTATCTGTACAAGGCCCTTAAATACCTGTTCTTACTTACCTCAAGTCTCACCTCTCACCATCTTCTACACCACAAAACTCAACTTTTCAGCTCTCTAGACTTCCCTGAACCTGTCGAGCTCTTGTCAATGAGCTATTTTTTTTTTTTGCCTGGAGCACACAATCCGTTCCCTTTTTGCCCAGATAATTTCTAGATATTTTTCTGCTTCTAACTAAGTTGGATTATTCCTCTAAATAGAATTGGCCTGGCTCCTCCAATCGATGTTAGATACTATTCCAAAGTGTTCACACGGCCCCTGGTACTTGCTCCATCACAGCACTATTTAAACAGGCAAGTATAACTAAGTGCAATTTGTCTATATCCCTCAATAGACCAAAAGATCAGTAACAACGGGAACTAGGAAGTAGATCTGTCTCATTCACTACTGCATTTCTAACACCTAATGCTGCATCTGGCACGAAGCAGAAACTCAAAGATATTAAAAGACTGAATAAATAATTTTGATATTAATATTTAGGATTGGGGGGTGAAAGTGCGAAGCTTATCTATCTACTTCCTCAATAAAAACTGGTCACATTCTCTTTGGTTTATTCAGCAAGTATTTACTGTCTACTCACATAAAAATAAAAGAGAATCTAACCCAGAGTCCAGTCTTCAAGGAACCTACAGTCTTGAGAGAAAATAAGACAAGTACAAACATAAATATGAAACATCAAAAAAGTGTGTTATTAGATTCTAAAGTGTGCTGCACAGACACTGAGTGCCAAAAAAGAGATAAGGGAAAGCATCCTAGAAGTAAAATTTGAGCTGAGCCTTAATGGATAAGGCTGAAGACAGAAAGTATAAAGACAAATGTGCTACAGTTCAGCACTTCTCAAAGTGGGTCGGAAGGCAACTTCCTCTTTTCAAGGGTACTTAAGGTCAAAAGTATTTTCGTAATAAGCCTAAGATTTTATTTGCTTTTTTTTTTACTTTCATTCACTCTCAATTATACAGTGCCATTCTCCAGAGGCCATATGGCATGCAATATCACAAAAGATCAAATGCAGAAGCAGATATGAGAATCCAGCCATTTTCTATTAAGCCAGACACTTGAGACTTATAAAAATGTAAGACCGTGCCACTCACTAAACTTGTGTTTTGAAAAAGTTATCTTTCATAGTATTTACTTTATTTATTTTATTTTTATTTTTAGAGACAAGTCTCACTATGTTGCCCAGGATGGTCTCATACTCCCGGACTCAAGTGATCTGCCAACCTCAGCCTCCCAAAGTGCTCTGATTACAGGCGTGAGCCACCCACATACTATCTGATTTTAGGATAGTGACGCCTAAAAGTAAAGGAAGAAAAAAACAAAAGAATTAGTGATATGCTTTAAAGAGAGAGAGACAGAAAATGTCTGGTCATGCATAACTTCAAAATGTGTTTAACGTACAGGCACAGGCTTTCTTCTTGATAACTATTTTTACTTAGTGCAAAAATACAAAAATAATCTTTTAAAATCATACTTATCCTGTCACCCAAACACAATAATACAGTTTCATATTCCTTTTGAATTATCACATATAGGTGTTTTCACAATGCTATAATCTTCACGATTACCATTAAGATTACTGCAAAATCATATCCAGCATTCTTGCAACCTAAATAACAACTTTCATATTTGATTTTCCAAATTTTTTATAAAAATATACTGAAGCCGCATACAAGACACAGTATGACAAACTATTATATCCAAAAACTTATTCTAGAATGCCAAGGAATATTATTTTAAATCAAACTTGCCTGAGAGATCCTGTAGCTTAACCCACAAGGATAATGACATCTTGCCCTAGAACCACCGAAAGCCTTAAACTAAGAACCACGTATCTCTCCAACTTTGAAAGCTCCACTCACTCTCAAACTACCTCAAGAGCCCATTCCCCACCATTCCAGGTGCTATCTCACGGTTCCATAAGCACAATTAAGGCTTGTATTAGTGCTTCCCACCACCTGAAATGATTTCTTCTCTCATCTTCACCTGCCCAAAGTTCATCCTTTAAGGGTCAACTTGAAAGCCAGCTCATCCATGATTCCTTTTTAGTTCCTACAACTGAACATTATATCCCTCTTTGGATATTTGAAGGACTTTGGTTGTTACTTAAAATAGAAAACTTACTCTACTTGCCTATCATTACTTTTTAATCTCACACCTTCTTTCAGATCTTTAGCCTCTTAAAGATTTAGGGACTGTCTTATCAATCTCTATTCCCTGAAGCACCTTGGAAATATAAAGTACTACGGAAAAATGAGGCTTGGATAAACAGATAACTGCCTGGAGTCACACATCTAGTGACAGTCAAATCTGAATGCCAGATCCCCTGACTCAAAGCCATCTACTGTCTTTTTTTTTTTTTTTTTTTTTTGAGACAGTCTTACTGTGTCGCCCAAGCTGGCGTGCAGTGGTGTGATCTCGGCTTACTGCAGCCTCCATCTCCTGGGTTCAAACAATTCTCATGCCTCAGCCTCCTGAGTAGCTGGGATTACAGGAATGTGCCACTATGCTCAGCTAATTTTTTTGTATTTTTAGTAGAGTCGGGGTTTCACTATGTTGGCCAGGCTGGTCTCAATTCCTGGCCTCAAGTAATCTGCCCGCCCTGGGCTCCCAAAGTGCTGGGTTTAAGGCATAAGCCACCGTGCCCAACCTCAAAGCCATGTACTTTCCATCATACCGTAATTTTATGCTCCCTTCCTAGCATCTTTCTTGTAATAATCATTCAAGAAATCGGTAAAACTGAATGAAAATCAGACTGGCTTTGTACTTAACCTTAGGGAACCTCTAAGGTAAAAAAAAAAAAAAAAAAAAAAAAAAAATCCAGAGAAAATAATTTCTAAACTTGTAGTTTCATCACCCATGCCATCATATCCTTGCCTATCTTCTTATTATGGCCAAGGAAACTTAATGCACATTTTTCAGCAGACAGTATTATGACCAACTTCAATTCCAGTAGTATTACATGTCTTTCACCACCGTATTTTTCCTGGTTCTTTATTTGAGCAGAATTGGAGCTACAACTAGTATGCCTGGTGCAGAACAGAATTCAATAAATGTTTGTTGAATAAGTAAATGAATAAGTGATCAAATTAATCATTTCTACTGCTGTCCAGGAGCCTGAGTTTACCTTCTCTGGTTCCTCCTCCAGTTCCTTCACCATTACTGTCTCATTAGGGCAATGGCTAACAAAAACAGCTGTACACTGGGCTATAGAAAACAGTTGGCAACTATAGTTTTACATAGCTTTTCAGTTTCTGATGCCACCTACTAAGCAATTCAATTCTGCTTCAAAGGCAACTCAAAATTATCACGTCCATTCACCTAGTTGTTCAATAAAAAACCTGAGGTTTATATTAATACTTGATTCCTCTCACTCTGCCTTCCACCATGATTGAAAGTTTCCTGAGGCCTCCCCAGAAGCTGGACAGATGCCAGCAGCATGCTTCCTGCACAACATGTGGAACCGTGAGCCAATTAAACCTCTTTTCTTTATAAATTATGCAATCTCGGGTATTTCTTTATAGTAATATGAGAAAAGACTAATACAGGTACTATGCAAGTATTTTTACATGCATTATTTCTAAATCTTTAGAAAATATTCTCTCTAGGCCTCATAGTAATTCCACGAGACAGAATTATCATCCTAATTTTATAAATAAGGAAACTAAGCAATAAAAGTGACCATGGCTAGTAAGTGGGGAAGCCTAAATTCAAACTTATTAGGACTGACTTCAAAGCCCATGATCTAGACACAACATACTTCAGTTTCTCAAATTGGTTATATAAACATATAACAAGGTTGCCACCTAAGAATGCATGATACTCATAATATATATATATTTTTTTCTTGAGACGAAGTCTTGCTCTGTTGCCCAGGCTGGACTGCAGTGGCGTGATCTTGGCTCACTGCAACCTCCGCCTCCCCTCCTGGGTTCAAGTAATTCTCCTGCCTCAGTCTCCCGAGTAGCTGGGATTACAGGCACGTGCCACCATACTCGGCTAATTTTTGTATTCTTAGTAGAGACGGGGTTTCATCATGTTGGCCAGGCCGGTCTCAAACTCTTGACCTCATGATCTGCCCACCTCGGCCTCCCAAAATGCTGGGATTACAGGCATGAGCCACTGCACCCATTCAATACTCATAATATCTTTATTCAAATTACTGACTGGGCTGTCACAGTGAAATCTAAAGTATTCTTTATGAATTTCTGAACTCTTCATATGAAATACTATATTTTAACACAGATTCATTTAGTAATTGCTTAACTTACTTGTTTGTGTTTTAGAAGCATGTTTCTGGAGAAAATCAACTATCTGAGCCAAAACCTTCTTATTACAATGCGTTGATAATTTTTCATCACATTCATAACACCTGAAAAAATATAAAATTTAAGAAAATATTATGAAAATATCCTCAATAATTTTGCACATCAGATAACAAAGTTGGCATTTAGTTACTTTTGTCTTAAATTACATGGGAGGGAATACAAATGTATTTGTATACAAATGTACCCGGAAGGCATTGGGTAAGTCTAGAGAAATAAGCAGGGGACAATTCATACAGAGCCTTACAGTTGAAATGAAAGTTTTGGCAGTTTATCTTTGGCAGTTTATAATGAAATGCCATGAGAGGGTTCTTAAGCAGGGCCATGATATGGTCCAACTTATATTTTATTTATTTTTTACTTTTGAGACAGAGTCTCACTCTGTTTCCCAGGCTGGAATGCAGTGGTGAAATCTCAGCTCACTGCAGCCTCTGCCTCCAGGGTTCAAGTGACTCTCCTGCCTCAGCCACCCAGTAGCTGGGATTACAGGCATGCACCACCACGCCCAGCTAATTTTTGTATTTTTATTAGAGATGGGGTTTCACTATGTTGGTCAGACTGGTCTCGAATGCCTGACCTCAAGTGATCCACCCGCCTCGGCTTCCCAAAGTGTTGGGATTACAGGTGTGAACCACCACACCCAGTCCCAACTTACACTTTAAAAACATCACTCTCACTAATGTGATAAACTAGATTGGAGGGCATTAGGAACAGAAACAGATTAGTATAGTAGCAGACGATCTGCAGAGAAATGGGCATTCATTATATATATTTGCAGGTAGAAACAGTAATAAATTAGATATAAAAGAGGAGGGAAAGGGAAGTGTCAAAATAACTGCCTTGGGTAGGGAGGAGTGAGACAATGTCAGCAATCCTCAATGCTGGTGTTGAGAATCACTGCCGTTCTCAATGAGGAGTGATTTTGCCACCTAGGGGACATTTGACATTTTTGGTTCTGACAACTGGTGAGAGGAGAGAGGACCACTACTGGCATTTAAGTGGGTAGAGGCCAGCGATGCTGGTAAACATCCAATAACGTACAGGACAGCACAACAAGGAATTAATCACAGAGCATTAACAGTCCAAATGCCAAGAGTATTGAGATCGAGAAATCCTGGCCTAGATGAAACAAGACTTGCTGTGAGTTGATAATGTTTAAAGCTGGAAAAACAACAACAACGGAAGCTGGTTGATGGGTATGGGAAAATTCATTATACCATTCTGTCTACTTTTGTTAACAGGCTAAAAAATAAAATAAGATAAAAAAGGGGAAGAAAATAACTGCCAGGCTTCTAGCTTGATTACATATAGAGATGGGTAAGACTCAAAGAGATAGCTGTTCTATTTTGCTGGGGGATTATTTGGAGGTAGAGGGTTAGGAAAGACATTTTCAAAAGCACATTCCAATTCAGAAAACTAACCTCAATTAAGTTTACTCATTAATACATCGTATTAATTTGTTTCCTCTCTATATTATAATTACCTGTTTCCTTTATCCTCATGAGATCCAGTGATCATTTAAGAACATGTGTTGGAAAGTGTTCAAAGTGTTTTATAAACATAATGCATTATGGCCGGGTGTGGTGGCTCATACCTGTAATCCCAGCAGTTTGGGAGGCCAAGGCGGGAGGATCACTTGAGGTTGGAAGTTCGAGACCGGCCTGGCCAACAAGGTGAAACACCATCTCTACTAAAAATACAAAAATTAGCAGGGCGTGCGTGGTGGCAGGCACCTGTAATTCCAGTTACTCCCAGCCCGGGCGGCAGAGGTTGCAGTGAGCCAAGATCGCGCCACTGCACTCCAGCGTGGGTGACAGAGTGAGACTCCATCTCAAAAAAAAAAAAAAAAAAAAAAAAAGCAAAAAAACATAATGCATTACACCAGTGCTACCTTACATTTTCACAATCTTCTTACCCACCTTTTTCTAATTCAGTAGTTCTTAAACTGTGGTCTCCAGACCAGCAGCACTGGTAACACTTGGGAGCTTCTTAAATGCAAATTCTCTGGCCCCTCCACCCCAGAACTACTAAATTAGAATTTCTAAGACTGGGATCCTGCAGTCTGTCATAGTAAGATCTCCCTGAGATTCTGATGCAGCCAGAGTTTGAGATCACTAAAGTGAAATCCTTATTGAACTGCCGCACTATGGCACTACTGCTGTCTCCCTTGGTTCCAATGCATCATTTATATATTAAGTTCCCTCTGACCTTTCCTCATTCTCCCCAATACTACTACTTGGGACTCACAACAACAAAGAAAAACACAAATGCAGCAGGTGCCCAACCCTTCTGGCTGTATTAAAGATGATGACCTCTTCTGTCAGCTAAAATACCCTTATATTAATTTTAGACAAAACATTTTTATGTTAAAGAAAATCTGAGGACTCCTGAAAATTCATTCAAGGAACCCTTAGGAGTCCATAGATTCAAGTTGGAATATTATTGTAAAACACAGAGGAAGCATTTCAACAGTGTCCATTTATACCACCGAAACAGTGTGATATGCTAATAAGAAACTAGAAAATAAACTCGTTTTTGGTTTTTTTTTGAAAAGGAGTGTCACTCTATCACCAAGGCTGGAGTGCAGTGGCAACCTTCACCTCCCGGGTTCAAGTGACTCTCCTGCCTCAACCTCCTGAGCCGCTGGGACTACATGCATGCACCACCATGCCCAGCTAATTTTTGTATCTTTCGTAGAGACAGGGTTTCACCATATTGGCCAGGCTGGTCTCAAACTTCTAACTTCAAGTGATCCACCCACCGTGGTCTCCCTAAATGCTGGAATTACAGGTGTTAGCCACCACGCCCCACGAAAAAAACTTGTTTTAGTACCTGGATTTTTACTTCATAACCACAAAAAGGTAAATATTATATAGTTTCCTTACAGGTCACATAGGAAACTGGACTAGGTTCTCAACCAGGATTAAATAGCAGAATGACCTGAAAAGTTTTTACAAGCTACTTATGCCCAGCTCTTTCTTCTCCCTTCAGAAAATGACCTGACTGCTTGAAGTATCTTCCGTCTCTACAACACTAGAATTCTGTATTAGCAAGTTCACTACCAAAAAAAATCAACTAAAAAGAATTTTTCTTTATATTACAAGGAAAATGTCAGAGAAAAGTAGAGAGGCCGGGCACAGTGGCTCACGCCTGTAATCCTAGCACTTTGGGAGGCTGAGGAGGGCGTATTGCCTGAGCTCAGGAGTTCAAAGACCAGCCTGGGCAACATGGTGAAAACCCCATCTCTACTAAAATACAAAAAGTTAGCCAGCTGTGGCGGCGTGCGCCTGTGGTCCCAACTACTCAGGAGGCTGAGGCAGGAGAATTGCTTGAACCCGGGAGGCAGAGGTTGCAGGAAGCCGAGATCACACCACTGCACTCCAGCCTTGGTGACAGAGTGAGACTCCGTCTCAACAACAACAAAAAAAGGTAGAGAGAGAGTTAAAATTTTTCCAATTAAAATTTTATATTCATAGGTAATGTTAATTTTCTTCAAGTATCCCGTAGATTGTGTTCAGGTTAAAAAACCATAAGCTGATAGAACATCTTTAAATATTTTACCTTAAAAGCTTAAAGAAAAAAAAATTGGGGGGGTGGTTAGTGGACACAAGAACTAACAAAATTTAACTTACCATATAATCCATGTGCTCAGATTAATTATAATACAATGGGGCTCTATTCTGGAATTCTTGAAGTGCTTCAGTGAATGTTGGCTTTCTGAGTTTTTACCACATCCCTGAAGATGAACAGAATGCTATTTTGTATGACTTACAAATATTTGTTTCAAATTAATCAAAACTTAAATTATATTCACACTTATACCGAAAAGTTTTGTTCTGTTTTTAATTTCAGGCCAGAGGAGAAAGTTTCAAAAAAGCAATATGGATTCTCATTAAATTTAATTTCTTGCAAACAGGTTAACATGCTTTTCAATACACAGTATTTACTTAAAACAATCATGGGCAAAGTTAATTTCCCTATCATTTAAAAATGTACACACTGTCTGGCACACTGTGGAACACCCAGCATCCTGGCAGGCCAGTGGTGCCCTTCCACAAACACACATTTCCCAATCCTGTACACAACTTCACCCCAACCCACTGAGAACTACTGAGACACAGACCAATCATAGCGATTTCCCTCACTAGGTAAGTAAAGAAATGAGATGCAATTCTGGTTAATGCAACATGAAGGGAAGTCAAATCTGCTGAATCTTTCCAGAAAGGTTTTTTTCCTTTTTAAAGAGGAACACAACCATGAGGCTGAGGATGGCAGAGCAGAGAACAGAATAAACCTCAGTTTTTAATGTTCTTTCCATTAAATTAACTAATCCTGAAGAGGCCTTACTTCAGGGCATTTCATGTGAGATAATGAAGATTTCTCTTATTTTTTTAAAGAAAGTATATACTTTTCATTTCATTAGAAAATTTATTACAGGTATAAATAACTTTTAAACTTTAAGATTTTAAACTATTTTGCAAAAGCAGCAGAAAAATCTGTTTTGAGAGAAAAAAAATTAATCTGAAAGGTGGATCCATTTCCTAAGTAAATACAAAAGGTAAAGACTGGTCCAGATATGGGAACTACTGCAAATAGGTTGAATTCCCTCTGCAAGTATTTATAAACCACACTTGATTACTTTCTGAACATAGCATACCTTTTACTTTACCTTAACAATCATTTTTAAGTTCATTCTTGGAAAATTTCTATCTAAATTGGAATAAATATATCTTAACTCCTATGCATGACCAATAGTCCAGCTCACAATAAGCATTTAAGGAAAATACTTCAGATAAACTCACATATAAATAACACTTTTCTTACCTGGAAGCCACACTTGAGGCACAACCAAATATCAGAAGGAAGTACTGGCTGCCCATCATAGAATCTTCTTTCTTTTAAACATTCTGAGCAAACTGACCACAGATTCTCAGCTATTGCTCTCTTTACATGATTCACGCTGATAGCATGACTTACATGTTGGCAAGTTAAACCTACTGAATAAGATAAAACAAAATCTCAACATTTTCTTTGCTACACCAAAGTGCTACCATTACTAAGTATTAAATGCTGTTCACTAAAAAGCACAGATTCAACACACAAAATAACTCAAAATATATGCTATGTAATTCCATTTATATAATGTTCATGATATAACATAATTATAGAATGAGAGAAGAGATTCATGGTTTTAGGGGGCAGTGGACGCAAGGCAGAGGATGTTGCTATAAATGGAGAGCACATAGGGTGGTGATGATACAGTTAAGTATCTTGATTGGTGGTGGTTATACAAAGCTATACATGTACTAAAATTGGATGTTTCAGGATAGCCAATTTGCTGCATTGAAGGATGTCTGAAGTATCTCTTTAAATATCATTAGGACCTTACCTGATGTCCCTGATTTATTACAGTTTAAATTTTTGAACTAATTTTAGATTCACAGGAAGGTGCAAAGAAACATACAAGGAGGTCTCATTCACCCTTCACTGAGCTTCCCCTGATGTTAATATTTTGGACTACTATAGTAAAATATCAAAACCAGGAAGCTGATGTTGGTAAAATCCTTAGAACTTGTTCAGATTTCACAAGACATATGCACTCATATGTGAGTGTGTGTGTGTATAGCTGTATGCAACTATGCACACTTAAAATGGAAATAATATATTAAAAATATCTTTTTAAATGGAGAAAACCGGCAAGAAAATGAGGAAAATCCTCAGAGGCCTAAATCAAAAGCATGAGACTAAAGAGAAAACCAAGCCCTGAGGCCAGCAGCTCCCAAAGGCCATCTGCCAAGCTCTGGTGGCTTGGTGACATGATTTTAATAGGCCATGAGAAAGAGACCAAAAAAAAAAAAAAAAAAAAAAAAGCCAATCTAAGTTACTTCATATTATAAACTAAACAAAATCCTAATAAAAATACCAACAGGATTTTTTGGAACTAGACAAGGTGATTCTAATGCTTACGCAGAAAATAGTAAAAATAAAGAGTAACAGATTTCTTAATTAAAAACATATACAGTCATCCCTCAGATACTTGAGGCAGGGAGGTGGGGTGGCGTAGTTGGTTCTAGGACCTCCCCACATATACCCAAATCTGTGCATACTCAAGTCCCGCAGTGGGCCCTGTGGAATCTGCATTTAGGAAGTCAGTCTGCTGAGTATGCAGTTTTTACACATCCCAAGAATAGTGTATTTTCCATCTACGTTTGGTTGAAAAAAATTCGTGTACAAGTTGATCCTCAGAATTCAAATCCATGTTGTTGAAGGGTCAACTGCATTGTTATTTCTTCTCAACACTATTTGGGATGCCAAATATCACAATTTACCAGCAATATCATCTGAAGAGTCTTCTTCATGAGGTACAGTAGGTCTTTTACTTCTTTTGGCTTTCTCAGGTAAAGCTTTACTTGGATCTTTCACCCGCATCTGTTATTTACTGAAGGGATTGAGGGAAAAAAATTCATACATTTGAGTCTTCAAAATTAAAATTTTATATTTTATTTAATGCATATCAAAATTGAAATGACTTCAATTTTAATTGGTCTGGGATATCAACAGAGGAAGAAGAAGGGAACATCGGTTGAAATGAAATAAATCTTTGTTAAATCAGTATACACATGATATATTCCACTGGCTTTTGCCAACTATACTGTTATGGACCAAATGTTTGTGTCCCCACCCCAAATTCATACGTTGAAATCTAATCGCCAAAGCGATGGTACTTGAAGGTGAAGCCTTTGCGAGGTAATTAGGTCATGTAGGTGGAGCCCTCATGAATGAGACTGGCCTCTTATAATACAAGCTACCTTTGTATCCACATGAGGATATACAGAGAAGATGGCCATCTATAAACCAGGAAGAAGGCCCTCACCAGATACTAGATTTGCCAGCACCTTGACCCTGGACTTCCCCACTCCCAGTACTGTGAGAAATAAGTCTGTGTTGTTTAAACAACCCAGCCTATAATAATTTGCTATAGCGGGCTGAACCAAGACACAGCCCCTAAATATAAGATGTCCAGGTGAATGACCAAAACTAAAGTTTTCATCAACGGAATAAGTGTTGCTTCTGGATAATGAGTTCTCTTCACCCTTTCCTCCCTTCTGCTAGCAAGGAAATAGCAGGAGCTGGATGAGCCATACTGGATCAAAAATGGAAGCTGTAAGCCAAGCACAGTAAAGCCACTCTACCTGTGCTGTACGACTAGCACCAGAATATTAAGAGAAAATTAAATTTCTATCTTTTTTTTTTTTTTTTTTTTTTTTTTTTGAGACGGAGTCTCGCTCTGTCGCCCAGGCTGGAGTGCAGTGGCGTGATCTCGGCTCACTGCAAGCTCCGCCTCCCAGGTTCACGCCATTCTCCTGCCTTAGCCTCCAGAGTAGCTGGGACTACAGGCTGGACTACAGGCGCCCGCCACCTCGCCCAGCTAATTTTTTTTTTTTTTTTTTTTTTTTTTTTTGTATATTTAGTAGAGGCGGGGTTTCACCGTGTTAGCCAGGATGGTCTCCATCTCCTGACCTCGTGATCCGCCCGCCTCGGCCTCCCAAAGTGCTGGGATTACAGCCGTGAGCCACCACGCCCGGCCAATTTCTATCTTTTTAAGCGACTACATTTTGCGGGGGTTCACTCTAGCTTTATATCATGAAAAATTTTAAACATTTACAAAAGTTAAAAGAACCGTATAATGAACACTCATATACTATTTAGATTCCACATTTATTACATTATTATTATTATTTTTTTAGAGATGGATCTTGGCTCACTGCAACCTCCACCTCCTGGGTTCAAGCAGTTCTCCTGCCTCAGCCTCCCTAGAGTAGCTGGGCTTACGCTCGGCGCGTGCCACCACGCCTGGCTAAATTGTTTTGTATTTTTAGTAGAGACGGGATTTCACCCTGTCGATCTCCTGACCTCGTGATCCGCCCACCTCCGCCTCCCAAAGCGCTGGGATTACAGGCGTGAGCCACTGCACCCGGCTATTATTATTTTTTTGAGACAGAGTCTCACTCCGATTGCCCAGGCTGGAGTGCAGTGGCCTGATTTCAGCTCACCCAGCCTCGACCTCCCCAGGCTCAGGTGATTCTCCCACCTCAGCCTCCCAAGTAGCTGTGACTATAGACGCACACCACCACGTCCAGATAATTTTTTTGTATTTTTTAGTAGAGATGGGATTTCCACATGTTGCCCAGGCTGGTCTTGAACTCCTGGGCTCAAGCAATCCACACAGGCCTTGGCTTCCCAAACTGCTGGGATTACAGGTATGAAGCATGGTGCCCCACCAATTCCACACCTATTAACAATTTGCTATGTTTGTTTTTATCTAAATATCAATATGTGTGTATACAGAGACACATATGTGTGCATATATATATATATTTGTTGTTGTTGAACTGTTTGAAAGTTGTACAGATCTTGACAGTTCATCCCTAAATACTTCAGCATGTATCTCTTAAAAATAAGCAGTCTCCTATATAACAATGTAATCATATCTAAGAAAATAAATAATTTTCTAATATCATCTCATTTTCCATCATATTCTAATTTCCTTTTTTGGCCCTAAATTGTCTTCTATAGCTGGTTTTTTGAAAAAGATCCAATCAAGGTTTGCACTTTATATTGGTTGTGTCTCTTTAGTATCTTTTAATCTATTAACAGAACAGTTCTTCAACCTTTTACTTGCCTAAGACTTTAGCTTTTTAAAGAGATCAGGCCAGTGCATGAGTCACCTTGAGGGTCTTGTTAAAATCAAAGTTCTGATTGAACAAGTTTGGCACAAGACCTGAGATTCTACCTATCTAAAAAGCTTAAAACTGAAGCCACTGCTGGGGGCCCACAGAATACTCTTTCAACAGCAAAGTTGTATAATGTCTCACACTGAATTTGTCTCTTTCTTCATGGTGTTATTTACCTCTATCCCTTACATTTCTTAAAAATTCAGTTAATTATAAAAGATTTTAGATACAAGCTAAGCATTTTTTAAAACCACTATATTTTGGAGTCTCTGTTAGAGTAGCTTAGCCTCCCTATTACTCTCCTGCCTGGCAGCTAAGCAACATCGCAATTTTCATGGTTGCTGACTTACTTTTCAATGATCAAAGTAATTAATCTTTCAATTCAGTACTAAATTCCAAATCTTGATTTATTCATTCCATATTTCACAATAAGGGAGCTTTCAAGTTTACCATTAAGTCCAAAGGTCATCACTACTGAACCAAGTTGCAATAAATTAAGGGCTTCTGGGTTAGGAACATGTAAAAAGCCTCTGAGTTCCTTAAGCACTTCATCTCTACCTTCTCCCTCCAAACTTCCTCATCTACTCTCCCCTACAGTTCCACCTTATAAAATCACTAATTTAAGTATCCCCTTCTCTGATCGTAACTTCCCAGTCCTTCCAGCATGCCTGATCAGCCACTCATAATTTCCTATAGTGTCCAGGCTGACAAGAGGCTGCATCTCAAGTCCTTCCATGACCCTTATAGAAGGGTAGAGAGAAGCGGAAATGGCTAATGGAGAGCTGCTTCCTAAAGCAAGTCACATGGCACATTTAACTTCAAGTAGAAATGGAGAGGGGTTGCCCATGTACAAAGAGTACAACATTACATGTACCCAAAAAGAGGTGAACTGGAATACTTGTGCAGAGCCTTAAGGATGACATCACCTCTCTGGCAGAACCCAATCCTAGATGAACCCAGTTAATCATTTTCTCCATGTCGGGAGAAAGTCTCTTAAGAAAGGAGACTAGGTCCATTATTATTCACTACACCTTCTGGTAAACTTACATACTATCCACAAAGCCACTTCAAATCTTCTTCACTTTCCTTAAACCTCTAACCCCTCCATCTCCCCACTAACTTATCAAAAACTGATCTAGTCTTTCACTAAGGGAAGAGAGACATAAGCAGATGGCAAATTTGATCTTTCTATTCCCAAATTTACAAATACCTCCATCAATTTAAATTTGATGTCCTGAAAAGAGATAGGTATAACTAATAAAGTACAGAGAAAATGGTCTATGAGAAACTGGTTATATTTTCCCGCCGTGGTACAGATAAGCTCTTGATAAAGATGAGCATTAACACAGATAATGCTAGCAAAATAATAAACAAAACCAGGCATTTGACCTACATACTGTAAGCAACCTGTGCCTTTTTTCAAAAACACTGACTCAAACTTAACTTGGTAATGTAGAGGCAATTTCTGATGATTTTTCTGCTATATGTAATATGTCTAAACAGAATCATTTGGTACAGTAACCCAGGATTCGGCAATCATGTATCTGCAGTTTTCCAATTTCCATTTAAGGCAAAAGGACAAATTTAAAAGTCCAATTATTAGAGCTTCCAATACTTTATTTATATCATCAAAATTGTGTCTGGGCACTGGAGACTGGGAAGGATGGGAGTGGGGTGAGGAATGAGAAATTACTTAATGGAAACAATGTACATTATTCAGGTGATGGTTACACTAAAAGCCCAGTATCACTAGGAAATAGATCCTGTAACAAAACTGCACTTATATCCCTTACCTTTATACAAATTTACAAAACTGTGGCTGTGGATCTCCGTGATCTCCCCCACATTTAGAGTTTTGATAGGATGCACGGACTCAACATATAATTGTATTCATGGCTGACATTTATTACACAATGCAGTATGGATATACAGGCTCATCACAATAGAAAAAGACACAAGTGGAGTCTGGAGGAATCACGTGTAGGCTCCTTATGCAGTCTCCCTCCCAAGAGGGGTCAAACAAAACACACCCTTCCTCCACCAATGAAAATACAGCAACACATATGCAACGCTTCCGCGCAGGGAAGCCCATCAGAGACTAGGTGTCCCGGATTTTTACAGAAGCTGGTAATTTCGGTGTAAAACATACTGTTCAGCACAAACCCAAAAATCTAAGTTCCCAGATGCCAAACAAGCACCAACATTGCAAGCAGTCCTTTCTAAAGATAGCAGTCTCAGGCCTGCTATGTTAACTCTTTTTAGCACAAATATGTTCTGGCCATTTTTCTCATGCGGTTTTCCAAATAATAAACTTTACAGTTTCCAACTTCACCATCACTTAACACCTGTCTTTTCTCTAAAGTAGGATGTGCAACCAAGTTGTTTAGAAAGCTGTTTTTAAACAGGCTATGCAAAAAGCCCATATCCTTAAGAAAAAGTCCTTTTTTTCCCACTCTTGGGCAATTATTTATGGGGGTTGGAAAGAGAAGAAAAAAACACTATCTCCTTTTATATACCAAGCTCAAAAAGATGAGCAGCATCTTACGGTTTGCTGTGTATCACGCTCAGTTCTAAGCACTTCACAGATATTAACCCACTTAACCCTCACAGCCACCTTAGGAGGTAAGTTGCTATTATTTTCCCGCATTTACACTTGAAAGTGAGAAAGAGAGGTTGACTTGCAGAGGTCCCAGAGCCAGTAAGTGGTGGACGGAGATGCGGACCCAAGCAGTCCGGCTCCGGAGCTCCTAATACACGACGCTTCCAGAAAGTCGGGGTTAGACACGCTTCCTCCGGTCACCAACACACACACTCCGAGGCTGTGAAGAGAAATGCGCCGCGAGGAGGCGGACGGAAGCTTGTGGGGCCGCCGCACGCCCAGGTCACCAGGGGACTCGGGCCCCTCCCAGGCGGCCCCTCGCCAGCCCTGACGCCTAGGGCTTCTCCCGCAGCCGCAGGGACCCGAAGCCTGCAGAGCTGCGCTCACACGGCCCTGGGTGACCGCCCGGCGCCCCCAGGGATCGGGAAGCCGAGGGGGGTGGGGAGCCTCTCTTCCAGCCTCGCCCACCCACAAGCGGGTCAAGGTCGCCAAAGCGAAGACCGAGAAACTGCGGCGACCACACCGCCGCTGCGACCACATCGCCGCGTCCCCAACTCACCCTGCCCAGCCGGGCCGCAGCGTCTACAACCTGGGGAGACTGCGCCTGCGCGCCCGTCTGGCGCCCGGCAGAGGTGGGGCCTCGTCCGCCCGCCCGCAGCCTGGCCCGGGAAGGTTCCAGGCGGCGCGCGCGGGGCCGGGGAGCGCGGGGAGGGGTGGAAGGGCGGGGCCGGCTTGCGTGGCGCCTGCGTTCTGCTTGTCCGCAGAGCCCGGAGAGCCCCTGGTAATCTTAGAGTAATAGCTACCGACTAGCAATTTATTAGGATCCTGGGCCAGCGGGCGCACCTCGGATGTTCCAGGAGTCGGCTTAAGTTCCACTTGTTGCTGGGCGCCTTCTGAAACAAACTCCGATTTCCCTCCGTTACCCTCCTCTGGACTCTTAAAGTCACATCTAACGTTCGTCATATATTATTGTGCTTTTCTTCCCCATTGCTGTTGTCTTACCTGTCCTTCTCTCTTCCTAACTAGATAGTACATTTCTTCAAATACACCTATACCTCCTCAAAGCCCGGTTATCTGTTAAAGTGGCCAGCACAGTGCATAGTAAAAGTAAAAGTAGTTGGTTTGAAAATATTTTGTTTGAATCATGGATATTGCAAATGCCAACACTGGTTATGGATAGATTCTAAAAGCCTCCTGATATTTCACAGCTCTTCAGCCAAGGGACAGATGTGGCTTTAAGGATAAGACTATTGGCGTAGAAATCAGAAGATACGAGAGTTAAAATTTTAAACACTAAATTTTACTTTAAAAACTCTTTTTTAATAATAGTATTTACATGTGGAGAACTTGGCAAAGAAGGTTGGTATTTGCTTATATCGTACTTACAACGATCATTAACAAATATAATTGAGCACAGATATGCCAGGTGCTGTTATAGGTATAGAGGTACACTATCATTTGGGGGGTTAGGATAATTTTTTCCCCTAGGGAAAAATAAAATATTCCTCAAATAAGAATAGGTTGTGTGGTGTAATTTTGAAGGCAAAATTGTCTACTTCGTAAATCAAAAGCTTTCATATATTTTGACGTTGCATTTGATCTAGAACTTGGAGGAATAAGAACAAGCAAACTTGAGTAAATCTAAATAATTTGCATCTTAATTGTGTCACTGTAAAAGATTTTTAAAAATGTATTATATGTGGAAACCCAGTTTATGATTGATTTTTTAAAAGGGATTGAATTAGATTATGGAAATTTAGGTTATTTTCTTCATAAGAAAAAATTTAGAAATTATCAAATACCATACAATACTTAAATTTTCTTGGGAATGACAAATTTCAAATATTGATTTCCAGTGGATGTACCCTTAGCATAACCAAAATCTCCAGAGATTTCAATCTTTGTTTCAAAACTTGACCTAAATTAAGGAAAATTCTGTAACACTAAGTTTTTATTTCTGATGTTCCTCATTTATCTTTTCACTTAATTGAATGTAAAATTTACTACTTGATGGATTATTCAAAGAAAGGAAATTATTTTTAAATGTTAGCCAGTAAGTATGTTTTAGTGCTATTACAATGACATTATAAGAAAACATCAAATAAAAATATAGATTACCTTAAGATTATCTAACCATGTATTTTCCAAATAATGCTAAATATGTTTTCTTTTTTTTGAGATGGGGTCTCACTAAGTCACCCAGGCTGATCATAGTGCACTATAGCCTCATACTCCTGAGCGCAGGTGACTCTCCTGCCTTAGCCTGCTGGTAACTGGGTCTACAGGTTGGTGCCACAGCACCTGGCCACATATTTTAATTTTTAACTGTAAATCTATTTGCAGTTAAATATAGCTTTTATTATGCTTGGGAACCAACCTGAGAATAAATAAAAAATAAGATAATGAGGAACTTTGTGTGGTAGGCTTAATAATGACCTCCTGCCCCAAAGATGTTCATGTTCTACAAACCCGAAACTTGTGAATATGTTACCTTCACTGGCAAAAGGGACTTCGAAGATGTGATTAAACTAAGTGTCTTGGGATGAGAAGATTATCATGGATTATCTCTGTGGTCTGAATGTAAAGGTCCTTATAAAAGAGAGGCAGCAGAGTCAGAGGAAGAGAGGGAGATGTGATAATAGAAGCAGGAGTCAGAATCAGGGATTTGAAGCTCAAAGCTGTTGGCTTTGAAGATGGAGAAGGAGGCCATGAGAGCCAAGGAATGCAGGCAACCACTATAAGATAGAAAAGACAAGTCAAGAAATTCTACTCTGGAGCTCAGAAGAAACACAGGCTTGCTGACACTTTGATTTTAGCCAAGTGAGACTTCTAATCTACAGAACTGTAGATAATAAACTTGTGTTGTTTTAAGCCAGTAAATTTGGGGTAATTTGTTACGGTAGCAATAGGAAACTGACACATATTATACAATAGTTGGACATAACTCTGACAAACCTATAGTCAAATATCATCAGTTCGTGGAGGAAAGATGACAACATGACATTATTTTAATGCCTACATCAGTTGAACCAGCTATTAGAGTTAAAACAATTCTTAGAAAAGTTATCCATGTAGTCAGTTTTAAACAAATCCAATGTATGAAAATCATGTTATAAGGTAAATTGGAAAAGTTTATTTACTTTAAATCTTAAATAATGTGTCACATTTTCTGCTTTCTATTTTTAAACTTTGTGTCTCCTACAAAATAATAAAAACAAAAAAAAGTAAGCATAACCTTTAGTTTCTTTCCAAATGCCTTTAGATTTTAAAGCAGTAATTACACCTTGCGGCACTTCCTGGTTCGGCCGGTGCCTGGCTGGAGGGCGCCGGAGAGCCTGGAGCAGCGCGCCGGGAGGCGGGAGCAGGAGGAGGAAGAGGAGGGGGAGGTGGTCAGTAGCGCGGCGGCCGCCAGTCCGCAATGGTGCCACCATGGTTGCTGCTCAGGACTGAGCGCAGGGCTGTCCTCGGGTCCGCGAAGGCTGCGCTCTGCGGTGAGCTTGGTGGTCACTGGGAAAAGGGAGAGGGCCTAACTTTGGACTTCAGGCAAGGGTTAACATTGGTGGGGGTGCTCGCTTCTTTAGACTTCCAGTTAAAAGTCAGACCCATCACTCTTGGCACCTGGGAATGTAACACCCACTAGCAGTTCTTGTTCGAAGATCTCGGGCTACCCGAACCTGTGGGCGCCCTGGGGAAGCAGGGACAGAAGTAAACATTGCTCCAGCCACGTCGTGTGGGAGGGCGTTTATATTGGTAGTGGTGCTTGACTGAGCAATACATGAAGGCCAATTTTGCGACTCAGAGGAGTGAGCAAGATAGCCAGTCCCTGCCCGCGAGAGTCTAATGCCGAGCCCAGCCTTGCGAGTTACATTTGTGACCCGCTAGAGAGCAGCGCTCGGCGCTTCATGAAACGGCCACCTAGAACTATAACGTGTTAGAACTATAAAAATACCACCCCTCATTTTACCGATGAGCCAGCAGAAACCAGATAAGTGAAGGTGGTTACCGGAGGCGTTGGGTCTGGAACTCAAAGCGGTCCCTTCTTTTCGCTTTGCATGCCGCCTCTCCAGCACCAACTTTTATCTGTGGATGCAGCTACAGGAACCCAGCATTAACACAGCTTCCCCCCAGCCCCACCTACCTATTTTAACTGTTGGTAAGTCGTCTGTGGTTTAAGAGGTGCTTTTGTATGCAATTTTTTTTTCTTTTCTTCCTCTCTCTCTCTCTCCTTTTCTTTTGTTTTGTTTTTGTAGAGATGGGGTTTTAGCTGTGTTTCTCAGACTGGTCTCCAACTCCTGGCCTCAAGTGATCCTCCTGCCTCGGCCTCCCACAGTGTTGGAATTACAGGTGTGAGCTACTGCTCCTGGCCTCAGACTGTTTCCTTTCACCTTTATTAAAGAATCATTTGGTGGGGCGCGGTGGCTCTTGCCTGTAATCCTAGCACTGGGAGGCTGAGCTTTTTGAGCTCAGAAGTTCAAGACCAGCCTGGCCAACATGGTGAAACCCTGTCTGTAGAAAAAATTAGCTACTTATGGTGGCACACACCTGTAGTCCCAGCTACTTGAGGGGGCTGAGGCAGGAGAATCACTTGAGCCCAGGAGGTTGAGGCTGCAGTGAGCCGAGATCACATCACTGCACTCCACCCCAGGTGACAAAGTGAGACCCTGTCTTAAAAAAAAAAAAAAAAAGAATCATTAATTGAGCTCTGGGACTGGCGCGGTGGCTCACACCTATCATCTCAGCATTTTGGGAGGCCAAGGCAGGAGGACTGCTTGAGCCCAGGGGTTCGAGACCAGCCTTGGCAACATAGTGATACCCCATCTCTACTAAAAATGAAAAAAAGAAGCAAAACAAAACAAAACAAAAACCCAGCATGGTAGCACACACATGTAGTCCCGGCTACCGGTGAGGCTTAGGTGGGAGAACTTGCTTAAGTCTGGGAGGTCTAGGATTCAGTGAGTCACGACTACTGCACTCCAGCCTGGGCCACAGAGCAAGACCTTGTCTCAAACATGAAAAATCAACCATTTATTGAGCTCCTAAACTGCCAGGCTTCCTGCTGGTGATACGGCTTCTGCAGCTCAGTTCACCCATTTCTAGGGAAGGCAGACACAAGTAATCACCACACACAGCCCAGTCAAGTGACACTGCAATGGAAAGAACAACTGACTCTGAGTTCTAGAAAGTATTAGAAAAAGGTACCTTTTTTATTTAAATAATTATGCTGTAATACAAAAATTAGCCAAGCTCTTGTAGTCCCAGCTACTAAAGAGGCTTAGGTGGAAGGATTACTTGAGCCTGGGAGATCATGCCACTTCACTTCAGTCTGGTCACCAGAGCGAGACCCTGCCTCAAAATAAATAAATATACATATAAAATTATGCTGGTGGTTGGGCACAGTGGCTCACGCCTGTAATCCCAGCACTTTGGGAGGCCGAGGTGGGTGGATCACCTTATGTCAGGAGGTTCGAGACCAGCCTGGCCAACATGGTGAAACCCTACCTCTACTAAAAATACAAAAATTAGCCAGGTGTGGTAGCACGTGCCTGTAATCCCAGTTACTCGAGGGGCTGAGGCAGAAGAATTGCTTGAACCTGGGAGGCAGAGGTTGTAGTGAGCCGAGATCGCACTATTATACTCCAGCCTGGGTGACAGGACAAGATGCCATCTCAAAAAAAAAAAAAAAAAAAAAAAATGCTAGTATTAAATGATTCTATCCTCATATTAAAACAAAATGCAACATGTGGCTCCTTTATATATCCTCCCCCTCCCACTCTTCTCCCCAGACATGGCTTGATACACACCCTTCTAAACACTTGTCTATGAATATACATAAATAAAAGCACGTAAAAATACTGTATATACAAATGTGATCTGTGCATACTTTTCTGCAGTTTTTTTCTCAGGTATTCAGAAGCCTTCCATGGTGGCAAATGTAACTCTCTTAACTGCCACATATGTTCCACCATTTCACCAGTCACCTATTGATGAACATTTTGATTTCCAATTTTTTTGCTATTATAAAGTTGTTCAGTAATTATCGTTGTACATACCACTTTGCGTATTTGTACAAATATTTTACTAAAATAGATATCTAGATGCGCAATTGTTAGATTAAAGGGGAGGTGGCAAGGGATATTTAACTGGGCCTTAAAGGAGAGTAAGAGTGTTTCATGGAGAGATGAGGGAGAAAGATATTTCTTTGAGAATGGGCAGTATGTATAAATCACGAAAGAAAGGCAGAAATAGATATTGATTGATTGCACTGTATATACATTACCTTAAAGCTGATAGGTTTAAATGATAATAATATTCCTATTTTACAAATGAGAAACTAAGTCCTAAAAATTTTAAGTAATTTCTGTAGGGTTACAGGGGTAAGTGGGTAAGCCAGAATGTGAATCTAGGTTTATCTGACTCTAAAATCCCTCCTCTTTTCATTATAAAACTGTATTTAGAGCACACATATACTTTTTTTTTTTTTTTTTTTGGAGATAGAGTCTTGCTGTGTTACCCAGGCTGGAGTGCAGTGGCACAATCTCCATTCACTGCAACCTCTGCCTCACGGGTTCAATTCTCCTACCTCAGCCTCCTGAGTAGCTGGGAATACAGGCACGTGCCACCACGCCCAGCTAATTTTTGTATTTTCAGTAGAGACGGGGGTTTCACCATGTTGGTCAGGCTGGTCTCAAACTCCTGACCTCGTGATCCGCCCTCCTCGGTCTCCCGAAGTGCTGGGATTACAGGCGTGAGCCACTACGCCCGACCAGGAGCACACATATACTTTTGATGTAGCTGGAGGATAGGGCAATTGGGGCCTAAGAGGAGAAATGGGGGGAGGAGTGGGTTTGGTAAACTGCTGGTAAGCGGTTGTTGAAAGGCATTAAGGAACATACTAAGGAGCTTGGATTCTATCCTGTGTTGTAATGCCGCAGTGAATATCCAGGTGATATTAGGTTTACTAATGTGGAAACTGTAAAACTGGAGGTTATTCAAAGGTTAGGCTGAAAATGTGAAAATCAGGTGCAGTCTGTATTACTCTTGAAAATCTTTCCTCTAGAGAACCACACATCATCTCTCAGTAAATCCTAAATAGCCAGTTTTTCTTCAGTATAGGAACAGATTAGTGTTTCTTTGAGCACAAGATCAAGTGGTTGATTTGCAAGTGGAGCACATGCTGTACATAAAAACACGCACTGTTGGCTTTAAATAATTAGTGTGGAATAGAGGCTCATATCATGAGAGGCTTGGGGGAGCTGAGACTCATCAAACAAATAGGCTTGCTTCAGGCTTTTGCTCACTGAGTGGAAAGGCAAGAAAGCTAGTGTTCACTGGTTATTTCCCCCATCCTCCACCTCCCAATAGGCACATAATTGAATTATAGAAAGTTAAATATCAGTTAGATGACTACAAGAAAAACATAACTATCTTTGATCCAGTTAAAGAAGTTACTTGCTGTCACTATCTTTCACAGTGGCTAAGAGCCAGAATCTTGAGTTTAACATAAATTATAAAATTACCATAGTTTTCCAGTTCCTAACAATGAGCAGTAATGAGCATTATTAATTCAGCCTGCTGGCTCTTTATATTCTGGGAATTCAGAAAACAGCTAGCTGGATGAGAAATAGTTTGATTCTAGGTTAAGATCTCATCTTATAGACACAGTGAATCAACTTTTCAGATCTGAAGGGGGTGAGGAAACCTATATTTTTAAGTTTTGTTTATTGTGGTAAAATATGTATAAAATGTGATTTTAACTATTTTGAAATGTACAATTCAGTAGCATTAATTATATTCACAGTGTTGTGCAACCACTGACACTTTTTATTTCAGTACCAAAATTTTCATCACCCCAAACAGAAACTCACCATTCCTCCTCCCTACAACTCCTGACAACCTCTAACCTACTTTCTGTCTCTATGAATTTGCCTGTTCTAAATATTTCGTATAAATGGAATCATATAATATTTGTCCTTTTGTGTCTGGCTTCATTCAGCATGTTTTCAGGGTGCATCCGTATTGTAGCACGTGTCAGTACTTCATTCATTTTTATGACTAATATTCCATTTTATATATACATCACATTTTATTTATCCATAATCTGTTGATGAACACTTGGGTCGTTTCTACCTTTTGGTTATTGTGAATACATATGAGCATTAGTGTACAAGTATTTGTTTGAGTCCCTGTTTTCATTTGAGCATATACATGGGAGTGGAATAGCTGGAAACCTGCTCGTTTAAACCTTTATAGCTATTTGTCCATTTGTATGTTACTTTGCTAGCCATGAAAATCACAGATGAAAATAGAAAAGTATAGCTGGTCTGAAGGTAGCGAGTTACCTCAATTCATTGTCCAGTCAGTTACAGATCGAACTTGTTCTACTCTTTCCTTCCTTTTCACTACTGCACTTGACTAGTCTAAAAAAAAAAAGAAATAAAAGAGTGTCTATTTTTTATAAGAAGATATGCTTTTTTTGTAACTTACTTTTGGCTTTTCTTAACTACTTAATACATGGAACTGCTGTTCATTTCTTTTGGCCTATGAGCCCTGCAAAAAATTACCAAGGCATTAAGAGCATTGTAAACCCAGAAGGTTTGGGAACCTTAGGTTTATACACAATGTTCAACAACTAGTTTTTTAAATTCAATACTCTTTTGGACAACTTATATTAAATGATGCATATCCCATTGTATAAATGTACCACTTACAACAGTTGCCTTATTAAACTTCCAGCTTATTGTAGTTTTCCAATGTTACAAAGAATGCTACCCACAAACATAATTACATATATATACACATCTGTATTAACTCATACTAAGATTCCTGTAGGATAGATTCCTAAAACTAAAATTGTGAGGTAAAAAGGATATGCTTACTTACAATGTTATTACAGCTAAATTTCCCTTCAAAAGTTTGTAACATTATACACTACCAGCAATGTAGGAAAGTACCCGTTTCCTCTTTCCCTCACCAATATTTGATATTATAAATTCTTCTAATTTTTACAAACCTGACAAAATAACAAAATTTTGTTTATATCTTGTATTTCCTTAATTAGTAGTGAGATCGGGCACCTTTTCACATTTTATTGGCTGTTTATATTTCTCATGTCAATTCCATGTTCATATATTTTGACCATTTTTCTATGGGAATTTTTTTCTTTTTCCTAGTTATTTGTATGAACTCTCTTTTATTGACACTAATCTTTTGGTTTTTTTCTATGTCACAAGAATTTTCTTCCTGTTACTTGTATTCAAAGTGTTCATTGTTCTTTTTCCATATATAAATTTAGCATTTTTATGAGATCAAACCTTTATGATTTCTGAGTTTTGTCATGTTTAGAATAGCCTTCCTTTCTTAAGACTGAAATTATCTACTCATGTTTTCTATGAGTACTTTTAGGATATTAGATTTTAGGGCTGGGTGCTGTGGCTCACACCTGTAATCCCAGCCCTTTGGGAGGCCAAGGTGGGCGGATCACGAGGTCAGGAGATTAAGACCATCTTGGCTAACAAGATGAAACCCCATCTCTACTAAAAATACATGAAATTAGCTGGCCATGGTGGCGGGTGCCTGTAGTCCCAGCTACTTGGGAGGCTGAGGCAGGAGAATGGTGTGAACCCGGGAGGTGGAGGTTGCAGTGAGCCGAGATCACACCACTGCACTCCAGCCTGGGCGACAGAGAGACTCCATCTCAAAAATAATAATAATAATAATATTTTAGGTTTATATTTGGAATTTAAGCATAAGGAATGAGGTAACAGCCTGCTTAGTGTTTTCTCCTACTTAGTTGGCCTGTTTATTGAATATAATGTCATTTCCTTATTAATTTGCAATGTCACTGTTAGCAGATACCAAATTCTCGTATAAAGTATATTGTAAGTCTCTTTTCTGGACTCAGACTTTTAAACCTTTTCTTATACCAGCTCTACACTACTTAAATCAATTTTACTATATTTAATACTTTAAATAAAATTTGAAGCATACCTGTATAATTTACCTTTTTTACTTTTTTTTCTTTTTTTTCTTTTTTTTTTTTTGAGACAATCTCAGTCTGTCACTTAGGCTGGTGGAGTACAGTGGTACCATCACAGCCCCACTGCAGCCTCCACCTCGCGGGCTCAAACGATCGTCCTGCATCAGCTTCCCTAGTACTGGAACTACAGGTTTGTGCCATCACATCTGGCTAATTTTTTAAAAAGACTTTTAGTAGAGATGGAGTCTCACTGTGTTGCCCAGGCTGTCTCCAACTCCTGGACTCAGGTGATCCTCCCACTTCAGCCTCCCAAAGTGTTGGGATTACAGGCATGAGCCACTGTGCCTGGCCTTATTTACCTTTCTTACAGTGGTCATTTTGTTGTGAAATACGAACATTATTACTTTTTTTGTTATTTTAAAAATCTTTTGGATATTCTTTTTAAAAAATAATTTTAGACCTGTAGAAAAGTTGCAAAAGTAAAAAGTAAAAAGTAAAACAGTTTCCTTTATTCTTACCAACTTCACATAGTATGAACATCTTACGTAGCGCAATTATTGAAATCAGGAAATTAATATTGATATAATACTGTTAACTAATCTGCAGACTTCAATCTTTCTTGACATTGACACTTTTTAAAAGGGTACTAGTTATTTTGTAGATTTTTTGTCTGAGGCTTTCTTCTAATTAGATTCAGGACATGAATTTTTTTTGCAAGAATACTAAGGAAGTGATATTGTGTGTTCTTCTCAGGGCCTCGTATCAGGAGGCACATGTTGTCAACATGTCTTATTACTAGTGAAGTTATATTTGAATAACTAGTTAAAGTGGTATCTTTCAGGTTTCTCCCTTTGTAATTAGTAAGTATCTCATGGAAAGATATTACCTCATTTCTCATCACACTTTCACCCACTAGATCTGTATCTATCAATGGTTTTTATCTGCAACAATTATTACTGGAGTGTTTGCCTAATGATTTTCTGTTCCCATCATTCCTTCTATATTTATTAGTTGGAAATTCCCGTATAAGGAAGATAATCCCTTCTCCCAATTTATTTATTCAATTATATCCTTATGTCAGTATGGACCCATGGATTTATTTTATTTTATGGGTTCCAATACCATATTATGTTACAATTGTTATGTTACAATATTATATTACAATACCATATTATGTAACAATATGTTGGCACTCTGTATCTGCAGGTTCAACACCAGAGGATTCAAGTCAACTAGAGAGAAAATATTCAGGAAGAAACACCCAAAATAACAATACAACAACAACAACAACAAAAACCCCCCAAAATACAATATAACAACTACTTACGTAGCATTTACATTGTACTAAGGATTATAAGTAAACGAGATGATTTAAAGTACACAGGAGATGAGCATAACTTATATGCAAATGCTATGCCATTTCATATAAGGGACTTGAGCATCCAGACTTTGGTATCTAAGGGAGTACTGGAACCAATCCCCTTCAGATACCAGAAGGCGACTATATTTAAGAGATAGAAACAGTGCCAGGCGGGGTGCAGTTGCTCACGCCTGTAATCCCAGCACTTTGGGAGGCTAAGGTGGCAGATCGCAAGGTCAAGAGATCAAGACCATCCTGACCAACATGGTGAAACCCCGTCTCTACTAAAAATACAAAAATTAGCTGGGCATGGTGGCGCGCACCTGTAGTCCCAGCTACTCAGGAGGCTGAGGCAGGAGAATTGCTTGAACCCGAGAGGCGGAGGTTGCAGTGAGCCGAGATTGCGCCATTGCACTTCAGCCTGGTGACAGAGCCAGACTCCATCTCAAAAAAAAAAAAAAAAAAAAGAAACAGTGCCATTAAGTACTTACAATTGTAGTATAAAGTGTAAGGTCCCCATCTAATCTATGTCTTAATATCTTTGCTTGCAAGGGGAAATGAAATAAAAATTTTCTTAATATTGTAACTTAGATTAAGATTTACAAATTATTTCCATAATTCAGTTACCAGATGCTGAATGTGTATTTACAAGCTCCCACCAATTAAGGGGCTTAGAAAGAGCAGAATATGGAACTGACACAAGGCCAATATCAAACATTCAGGGCAGCACAGGCTGCATCCTGATGCTCACAGTCAGGGGATACATGCATACATGGAAAAACTCCTCTTTTTTGAGATGGAGTTTTGCTGTTGTCGCCCAGGCTGGAGTGCAATGGCACAATCTTGGCTCACTGCAACCTCCACCTCCCAGGTTCAAGCGATTCTCCTGCCTCAGTCTCCCAAGTAGGTGGGATTACAGACACCTGCCACCACACCTAATTTTTGTAATTTTAGTTGAGACGGGGTTTCACCATGTTGGTCAGGCTGGTCTTGAACTCCTGACCTCAGGTGATCCACCCCCCCCCCCTTGGCCTCCCAAAATGCTGGGATTACAGGCATGAGCCACCACACCTGGCCGCCTTTTTTTTTTTTTTTTTTTTTTTTTTTTTGAGATAGGTTCTCACTGTGTCCTCCAGGCTGGAGTGCAGTGACGTGATCTCAGTTCACTGCAACCCCACCTCCCGGGCTGAAGAGATCCTCCTACCTCGGCCTCCCAAAGTGCTGGGATTACAGGCATAAGCCACCATGCCTGGCTGAAAAATTCTTTTCTGTACTCTCACAACACTTTTGATATCAGATGTGTGGGAGATGTGTGGGTTTTCCAAAACCAAGTAATTCTCCAATTCTCTATGGACACTAACTGGATGTTCTAAAATTTTATTTTGAACTAACTACCCAGAGTTAGCACAGACCCCACAGGCTAAGGGTTCAGTCCCACAAGACTGCCCCTACCTCAGATGCCAGTCACAAGTCCAGGCCTCCCACTCTTCTGACCAACTAGCTGTAAATTGGGGGTTCCCTTGACCCCTTCCTTGGGTTTGATACTTTGCTATAACTGCTCAAAGAAGTCAGAGAAACAAGTTTATTGATTTATTTGAAAGAATATAATAAAAAATACAGATAAACAGCCAGATGAAGAGGTACACAGTGGGAAGTCTAGAAGGGTCCCATGCACAGGAGCTTCTGTCCTTATAGAGTTGGGGCATTTTATCCTCCCAGCACTTAAATGTGTTCACCAACCAGAAGCTCTCTGAACCCCATTAGAGATATTTATGGAAACTTCATCATGTAGTCATCAGTTATTAACTCAGTCTCCAGCTGCTCTTACCTCCTGGAGGATGAGAATGGGGCTGAGTTCCAAGCTCCTAATCACAGTTGGGTCTTTCTGGTGACCAGCCCCCATCCTGAAGCTATCCATGAACCTTCCAAGAGTCACTTCATTAGAACAAAAGAATCTATCACCCAGGAAATTCCAAGGGATTTGGGAGCTCTGTGTCAGGAACTGGAGTACAAAACGAAATACATTAAAACAAAAGATGCTCCCAGCACCCCCCGACCACCATCACTCAGGAAATTATAAGGGTTTTAGGACCTCTTGTATCAGGAACCAGGAGCAGAGACCAAATATATATTTATTATGTCACTGTGCAAAATACATACCTAGAATACATTGTTTATTAAAGCAAAAAAATTGACGATAATTAACTGACTGGAACAGGGGGGAAATTCGTTTAACCTATTATTTCCAGCTATTAATAGTGATATCACTTTGAAGTTGCCTAAATTGTTTATTTTTTCCAGGTTTGAAGTAAATAATGGGAAACCACCACAATTTTTATACTGCTATTTCTAATGATGTCACTTATAAGGAACTTGAAAACCTGTTGAATTCTAAAAATATTATGTTAATTGATGTTACAGAGACATGGGGAATTCTGGAGTATCGAAAAATCCCTGGGTCTATCAATATACCATGTAAATGACATGTGTCTTAAATTATTAAAAAACATATAAATAATTTACTATATCTAAAATCTAATTGAAATTCTTAACATTTTCTTTCAGTGGATGAGGTAGGTGAAGCTCTACAGATGAACCCAAGAGACTTCAAAGAGAAGTACAATGAAGTAAAGCCCTCCAAATCTGACCACCTAGTGTTTTCTTGTTTAGCGGGAGTGAGAAGGAAGGCGGCCCTGGACACAGCAGTATCTCTGGGCTTTCACAGGTGTGTAGATGAAGGAAAAAATGGATGCATAAATGTATAATGCAATGTTTCATATATATTACATTTTTATATGTCTAAGAATTTCTTGTAATTATTGTCAGTAAGGCAGGATAGCAAAACTAAGGGCTTCTTGTCATCTTACTCAAAAGCAACACAATCTTTTACATAGGTGGAGTCTAAATTATATGGTGAATAGCCATGGAATTATTTATCTCTAAATTTCCTATCTTCTGTTATAAAGTACAGAAAATGTTTATAGCGGCCGGGCGCGGTGGTTCACGCCTGTAATCCCAGCACTTTGGGAGGCTGAGGCAGGTGGATCACGAGATCAGGAGATCGACACCATCCTGGCCAACATAGTGAAACCCTGTCACTACTAAAAATACAAATATTAGCTGGGCATGGTGGTGCACTCCTGTAGTCCCAGCTACTTGGAAGGCTGAGGCAGGAGAATCGCTTGAACCTGGGAAGCAGAGGTTGGAGTGAGCCGAGATCACACCACTGCACTCCAGCCTGGCAACAGAGCGAGACTCTGTCTCAAAAAAAAGTTTATAGCACTATTTGATGTATGTTTTCAGTGCTCAACACTATGCCAGAGGATAGGAAGAATGGGTAACCTATGAATTTTCAGAGAAGAAACAGGGAAATTGAATTTTTGGAATACAAGTTGGCTCTTTCCTTATGTACATGCAGCCTAGGATAGTGGAATGAGCAAAATAATAAAAATCTAGTCCTGGCACCACTGATTACGGTAAGGGGATTTTTGTATAAGTCAATTAGTTGTTGAATCATTTTCTCATCTGTAAATTGAAAATGGTACTCTCACCTGAGATAATGCATGTTACTTGCCATGGAAATACAAGGGTTGGGATTCTAGGAATTAATTTTTAAGTAGCTTAGTGTCATTCAATAGTATTCTAAAAGACCAGGTTACTTATATTACCTAATCATGTATGACGTTTGTGTTAGTATACCTTCTATTCATCAAAGGGGCTATGAGCTAGACCTGCAGATTAACATGCAGATGTGGCCTTAAAAAAAAAAAAATCAATTAATCTGGGATCCAGAGAAGTAGGTGAAATTTGAACAACGCAAATACATTAACAGCTTCTAAAGACTTATAGCAGTGTTATGACCAGCATGGTAGTGATGAAATTTGCAATTTAAAAAATTAAAATTGGGCTGGGTGCGGTGGCTCATACCTATAATCCGAGCACTTTGGGAGGCCGAGGAGGGTGGATCACGATGTCAGGAGATCAAGACCATCCTGCCCAACATAGTGAAACCACCCGTCTCTACTAAAATACAAAAAATCATCTGGGCATGGTGGCGGCAGCCTGTCCCAGCTATTCGGGGCTGAGGCAGGAGAATTGCTTGAATCCGGGAGGCGGAAGTTGCAGTGAGCCGAGATCGCGCCACTGCACTCCAGCCTGGCAACAGCGTGAGACTCTGTCTCAAAAAAAATAAATAAAATAAAAATTTTGATTAATATGGGGATAATCAGAACAGTGGTTGCTGTTCTACAGGGAAGAAGATTAACTGGAAAAGGCAAGGAGGAGCCGGGCACGGTGGCTCAGGCCTGTAATCCCAGCACTTTGGGATGCCTAGGCAGGCAGATCGCTTGAGCTCAGGAGTTCAAAACCAGCCTGGGCAACATGGTGAAACCCAGTCTCTACAAAAAAAATACAAAAAATTAGCCAGCCACGGTGGTGCGTGCCACCACTCAGGGGGCTAAAGCAAGAGGATCACTTGAACCCTGGAAGATCACACCACTGCACTCCAGCTTGGGTGACAGAGTGAGATCCTGTCTCAGAACAACAACAACAAAAAAAAATTGAAAAACAAAAAACAAAAGGCAAGGAGAGAACTTTCTAGGGTGATGGAAATGTTCTGTATCTTGACTGAGGTATTGGTACATAGGTATATACATTTGTCAAAACACACTGAACACTTAAATGTACATTTTTGGTAAGTGATTATACCTCAGTTTAAAAATAATGAGAACAAATGCCTAAATGTAAATGACTCCCACTAGCATGGGTATATTCCTTTGGAGTGTTAAGTCCTACACTTATTAGTGTGCTAATGCACTGGTGGCAAAATAAACCTGTTTTCTCTTGTCTGTGCCTCTTTAGACCCATGTATTTTTAGACTCACTCATGCAGTCATTCTTGTAGTAACTATAAGGACTTGTTTTTTCCTAAATGAGATGGAAGGCCATTGAAGAATCTGGGGTGGGGATGCAATTTGATCACCTTGAACTTCTATTTCTGATAATGTCAGAAATATATATATTTCTGTCAGTGCATGTGTGTGTATGTACATATACACACACACACACATACACACACACATAGAAGAGCCATAATCTCAGGGAGAAGGAAAATTGTAGACAATGAACCAACATTGAAGTACTGGGCCCATCAAGGAATAGGATTCTGGGTAAATACATCAGGCTTTTAGTCGGAATCCCTGAAAAGCTATGCCCTAGAAGTAGAGGTGAACCAGAAATTCACAACCCCCACAAGAACTCAAAACAAGCTTTGAATCAACTAAATCCCTGAACGACTTAAGGTGATCTTCCTAATATCTTAAGGGCCTACCAGAAGTAAATCCTCTCTAGAGAAAGATACCATTATCTAGCTAGAGCAGAGTTGGCAATAATAAATCTTTTAGTGTTGTGGCCAATTAGGTTTCTGTTGCAACTGCTCAACTCTGCTGTTGCAGCACAAAAGCAGCCACAGACAATACATAATGTGACTATTCCAGTAACTCTACTTATGGCCACTTAGGTTTGAATTTTGTTTCATGTGTTATCAAATATTATTCTTCATTTGATTATTTTTCAATCATTTAAACATACAGCAAACATTCTTAACTTAAAGCCAGGCAAAAACAGGTAGCAGGTCAAATTTGGTCCATGGGGCATAATTTGTAGATCCCTGAGCTACAGCCACAAATTATCCTTACAGTTTTTCACAAAGAATTTCACCTTACAATTTTCACACACAATTTCAGTATTCTACCAAAAATTACTAAGCACAGCAGTCAATAGGACTTTATGATTGAGAAACAATGGAAAAACATGACAAGAGAAATGGATCCACAGAAGATCTACAGATTGGGAGTTTTCAGACACAGACTTTAAAATAACTGTGATTAATATATTCAGTAACTTTGATTAAACACCCATTAGAAGGTAGACAGGTTTAATGGCAGATTAGACACGCCTGATGACAGGATTAGTGAAAATGGAGAAATCAGAGGTACATGTCTTAATATGGATGACTCTTACAATGTTGAGGGGAAAAAGCAAATTACAGAAACATATACAGTATAGTTTTTTTTTTTTTTTGACAAGGTTTTTCACTGTTACCAAGACTGAAATGCAGTGGCAAGATCACAGCTCATTGCAACCTATACCCCCTGGGCTGAAGCAATCCTCCCATCTCACCCTCCAGAGTAGCTGGGGCTACAGGCACACACCGCCACACCTGGGTAGTTTTTTCACTTTTTGTAGAGACAGGGTCTCGCTATGTGGCCCAGGTTGGTCTCAAACTCCTAGCCTCAGCTGATCCTACTCTTCTGCCTCCCAAAGCACTGGGATTACAGGCATGAGCCACCATGCCTGGCCAGTATAGTTTTTAAACATATAAAATATTATATTATTATTTAGGCATATGGACATATATAGTGTACATATAAATAAATTATAAAAATAATAAATATCTAATTCTGAATGGTTTCCAATAGGGGAAGGGAGAGGAACACAATAGGCTTTAACAGTATTGTTGACAATTTTATTTAACATGTTTGGTAGGTAAGCACTTATTTTTACCTTTTGTATGCATGGGACAGGAACTGTTATCCCCACTTGGCTACACCTGAACAAGACTATACAATTATACCTTTGGATTCCTGGTACGCCCCCCCTTTTTTTTTTTTAAGAAAAAACTTGATAATGTATTCTATTTACCCAAATAAACAAAGGGTTAGTAAATTAGAATAATGTTATCTTCTATATTAGCTCAAACTTATAAAGACAATTTTAGTTGTCAGTTATTCTGATATATTTAACAAATTTTATGTGTGTATATATATGTGTATATATGTGTGTGCATATATGTGTGTGTGTATATATGTGTATGTGTGTATATATATATTTTTTAGATGGAGTCTCGCTCTGTTACCCAGGCTGGAGTGCACTGGCAGGATCTTGGCTCACTGGCACCTCCCGAATTCACACCATTCTCCTGCCTCAGCCTCCCGAGTAGCTGGGACCACAGGCACCCGCCATCATGCCCAGCTAATTTTTTTTCTATTTTTAGTAGAGATGGGGTTTCACCATGTTAGCCGGGATGGTCTTGATCTCCTGACCTCATGATCTGCCCACCTTGGCTTCCCAAAGTGCTGGATTACAGGCATGAGCCACCGCACCTGGCCTTTTTTTTTTTTTTTTTTTTTTTTGAGACAGGGAGACAGGTTCTCACTCTTTCTCCCAGGCTGGAGTGCAGTGGTGCAATCTCCTCTCACTGCAACCTCTGGCTCTAGACAAATTATACATTTTTTTTTTAAAAAACCAGGTCTCACTCTGTCTCCCGAGTGGAGTGCAGTGGCATCATCACAGCTCACTGCAGCTTGACTTCCTGGGCAGCTCACGTGATTCTCCTGCCTCAGCCTCCTGGGTAGCTAGGACAAAAGGCACATACCACCACACCGAGCTAATTTTTCTAATTTTTGTAGAAGCGGGGTTTCACCATGTTTCCCAGGCTGGTCCCAAACTCCTGGGTTCAAGCAATCACCCTGCCTTGGCCTCCCAAAGTGTTGGGACTACAGGCATGAGCCACAGCACCTGGCCTTATGCCAACAAAACTCTTAGGAGTAAAACCGTTATTAAGATCTGTAGTATCAGAGACCTCAAAATGTGAATATACAGCATATGATTTAATACATCATTTAATAAATGTCTGTTTATTTGAATAATGGGAGAATACCACTTTTACTTTGATAATATAAGGGTAGATCAAAAGTTTTAGATATGTATGAGAAAAGCCAGATTACATTTTTAAATGCTATATGTACTCTACATCTCTTTCATAATGGAATAGGAGGAAGATGTCCTGAAAAAACTGGCAACAGTGGATAGCCTCAGAGTTCTAAATCAATCAAAGTATCTCAGGTTTCTTTCATTCACATCATCTTTCTTCTCTGCTTATGATCTCAGTGGGGTTTCTTGGATTCTGAGATAATGTGCCCTTTTGCTATCTAGAATGTATATGCCATAGAAATACTGGATAGAGGTAGTAGGATCAGCAGCTAATCTATGAGAAATTTTGTATGATTAGACACAAAAAATTGAATGCTTGTCTTACCATCCAGTAAAAAATATTTTTCAGTGCCCCAAAAAACAGCAATTTATTAATGGAAAAATATAATTTTATCACCACCACTTTTTAATGCTAAAAGTTTCTCTGGGAGCAAAGGATTAAGAAGAAAAAAAGAAATTTTAATAAGGTACTATTATTATTTTTTTTTGAGACAGAGTCTGGCTCTGTTGACCAGGCTGGAGTACATTGGCTCGATCTCAGCTCACTGCAACCTCTGCCTCCCGGGCAGGTTCAAGCAATTCTCCTGCCTCAGCCTCCCAAGTAGCTGGGACTACAGGCACACGCTGCCACACCTGGCTAATTTTTTGTATTTTAGTAGAGATAGGGTTTCACTGTGTTGCCCAGGCTGTTCTCGAACTCCTGAGCTCAGGCAATTCGCTTGCCTCAGCCTCCCAAAGTGCTAGTATTATAGGCGTGAACCACCATGCCCGGCCAATAAGGTATTATAATGGCAGAATGTGGTTGAAGTGAATCCAAATAAGCATAATAATTGTTCCTACTTCACAGTAAAGTTTTGAAGATTAAATCAGATAACACATGTCAAATATTTAATACTTTGCCACTATTTATTACTGTGTGAATATGTACAATATGATACCTGTTTGTAGGCAGCTGATATTTTGTGTTACTGTTTGCATTAATTTAACATTAATGGGTAAAGATGGCAGGTGAAAACTCCTAAACATATGGGGGCAGGAATGGCAGTGGACTCCTTACTGAAAACAAGAAGATAAAGTGAAACTGAATACTGAACCGTGAGCTAGCTTCTTGCCTTATTTCGTCTCAGAACTGACAGCCCAGCTCCTATTACCTGAGATAAGCTTTCTCTCCAGAAAAATTAACCCACCTGAAGAAAAACCTTTAAAAAACCATGTTGGGGGTGTGAGACACGGCTAAGGAAAATGTTTTGCTGTTCTCTTACCTATAATGAAGCTCACCACTGAAAAGTCCTACCCATGTACACAGAGATGTTCCAGTTAGTTTTCTCTGTCTCTCTCAAATATGAAGGATCCCGAGACAATTACGGCCAAGATTCTAACTTGAAAGACTACGACCAAACCAAACAGCAAAAAGGAACTTAAAGGAAATACAGTTTGAATAGCCCTTATCTGAAACAGCTGGGACCAGAAGCGTCTCAAACTTTGAAATATCTGCCTATATATGCGGTATCTTGGGGATCGGATCCAAGTCTAAACAAAATTCAGTTATATTTCATGTATACTTAATACAAATAGCCTGAAGTTAATTTTATACAGTATTTTGAAATAATTGTGTACATGAAACAAAGTTTTGACTGTGACCCATCACATAAAATCAGATAGGGAATTTTCTACTTGTGGCATCATGTTGGCACTCAAGAAGTTTTGGGTTTTGGACAATTTGGATTTCAGATTTTCAGATTATGGATGCTCAACCTGTAGCGTTAATGCAGGGAACAAAGAAAATTTTAAAACAACCAAAAAAACCTTAGTTAATATCCTTAGAATTTTGAGAAGCCATTGCACTCTCCAGAACAAGGTACTACTTAAAAGACTTAGATTACCAGCTAAGTGGAGTGTCTCATGCCTGTAATCCCAGGGCTTTGGGAGATCGAGGTAGGAGGATCACTTGAGGCCAGAAGTTTGAGACCAGCCTGGGAAACACAGTGAGACCCCTATTTCCTCAAAAAATTTAAAAATTAGCTGTGCAGCCATACTCCTAGCTACTGAGGAGACTGAAGTGGAGGACTGCTTGAACTCAGGAGTTCAAGGTTACAGTGAGCTGTGATGGTGCCACTGCGCTACAACCTGGGTGACAGAGGGAGACCTTATCTATGGTGAAAGAAAAAGACTTGGATTCCCCATATCTTAAATGCAAGAGAAAACAAAGGGAAGTCCCAATATGATCAATTCTATTATGAGAACTATGTTACTTGGACAGTAGTCAGTCCTGACTGAAGGCTGTAGAACTCCAACAAGTCTCCCTGTGATTTGGAGAATAAAAAATGACAAACGATTCTGATGATCAATTAATAAAAGATACAAATGAAGCTGAACAAATTACAACCAAGGCAATTACTACTTGCAGAAATACAAAAATATGATAAAGAAAATGTAATCATGGTATGCTATAGAAGACAATATTATGTATATTTATATATTAGATATGAATTTAACAAAAATTATACAATTAAGTGATGACAGGAGTAGATGTCCCAGTGTAAGATCAGGTTAGGGAAGGAGAATAGGGGAAGTATGAAAAGCAAAATCATCTTCCATAGCAGGGAGTTAGATAATATTTATATTAAAAAAAAAAAATGAGGGGAGTGTAGGAGGCAATATGGTAATATATTTGGAGGTCAGATGCCCAGATTTTAAAAAATGCTTTATTTTTTAATAAACAGAGACAGAGTCTCGCTTTGTTGCCCAGGCTGGTGTCGAACACCTTGCCTCAATCCTCTTGCCTCAGCCTCCCAAAATGCTGGGATTATAGGCATGAGCCACCACGTCTGATCAAATGCCCAGATACTAAGAATTAGAATCTAATCCAAGCTCTGTCACTTACTTAATCTGTGACTGGGTAAATTACTTAATATTTCTGCTCCAGAGTTTCATCATCTTTAAAATGATTGTTCTAAGAATTTACTTCATAAATGCAGAGAGCTCAGAACATAATTGGCACACTTTTAATAAGTGTTCAAATAAATGTAATTAAAACCTTGTCACTTGGACATGTGGAAGTAAACAGCAGAGAAGTGACTAAAAGTTGAAAGTGGCTGCCTCTGGAGAATGGGAATGAGAGGTAGGGAGAATGGGACAGGGGTCTAACATTGTCTCTATAATGTCTTACAGCAACACTGTCCAACAGAATTTTTTTTTTTTTTTTTTTGAGACAGAGTCTTACTCTATTATCCAGGCTGCCCAGGCCAGAGTGCAGTGGCATGATCTCAGCTCATCACAGCCTCTGCCTCCCAGGTTCAAGCAATTCTCCTGCCTCAGCCTCCTGAGTAGCTGGGATTACAGGCACCTGCCACTACGCCTGGCTAATTTTTTTATTTTTTAGTAGAGAGGGGGGTTCACCATGTTGGCCAGGCTGGTCTCGAACTCCTGACCTCAGGTGATCCACCTGCCTCGGTCTCCCAAAGTGCTGGGATTGCAGGTGTGAGCCACTGCACCTGGCCCAATATAATTTTAATGCAAACCATTACATGATTTTAAATCTTACACTTAAAAAATTTAAAAGTGAAATTAATTTTAATGTTTTATTTAATCCTATGTATCCAAAATATTTAAAATATGTAATCATTATAAACAAATTAGAGATTTTATATTCTTTTGTACTATTTGAAACCCAACGTATATTTTTACATTTACAGCACATCTCAATTCACACTAGCCACATTTTAAGCGTTCAATAACCACAAGTGGCTAGTATCTATCACACTGGGCAATGCAACCTATTTGATTTTTAAAAACAATACATATCATCAATGGCTATTAAATCATAGAGAAACCCAGCCATTTTATGTCTCCTGATTAAAAACTACTACTTCATTTGTACAGTGGTCTACCAAAAAAAAAAAAAAAAAAAAAAAAAAAAAAGACAGAAAAAAGGAAGCAAGCAAACAAGCAAGCCTGAATCTGATCAAGCCTGTAGATTCAATCACCAATTTACAGAAAATATGGAGGAGAAAATAACACAATAAATGGCATGTCAAGGATGCAATCAGCAAAATCCAGATGGTGAGAGACTCTTAATAGACAAGCAAACCAAAAATAGAAATTTTAAAAATGTGACTGAGAAGGAATTCATGAATTTAAAAAGACATGGCCGGGTGCAGTGGCGCATGCCTGTAATCTCAGCACTTTGGGAGGCTGAAGTGGACAGATCACTTAAGGTCAGGAGTTCCAGACCAGCCAGGCTAACATGGCAAAGCCCTGTCTCTAATAATACAAAAAATCAGCCAGGGGTGCTGGCACATGCCACAGCTACTCTGGAGGCTGAGGCAGGAGAATCACTTGAACCCAGGAGGCCAAGGTTGCAGTGAGCAAGATTGCGCCACTGCACTCCTGCCTGGGTAACACAGAGAGACTCCGTCTAAAAAAAAATAAATAAAATAAAATAATAAAAAGACAAAAGATTTGTTAATAAATTGTAATGTGTGATCCTTATTTAGATCCCGACTAGAACTCTTTGACAATTTTTATACTTGTGAAATAACTGAAAATCCGATATTATTTTTACTAATTCTTTTTGAGGCACAATAATACTTTTAGTTTTTTAAAAGAACTATTATTTATTGGAATACATGCTGAAATATTTATGAATTACATGATATCTAGGATTTGCTTCAAAATAACATGGGGGATGGCAAACTGGGGAAAGTGGGTGCAAGTTTAGATGAAATGAAATTGGTCATAAATTGATAACTACTGAAGCTGGATGATAGATACATGGAGGTTCCTTACATTACTTTACTCCTGTATGTTGTTTTAAATTTTCCACAATAAGAGATTGAAAACAAAACTATGAGGCATGGTATTAATTTTAAAAATAAAAACTTAAAAGACTATAGGTCTTACCTAAGCCCAACATTAATTCCTTCAGACCTGAGGAGAGCTTTTTTTCTTATTAAGCCTAGGAAACCTATATATGTCATCAGTCTTGACTTTACACATAGTCTCCCTTTCCAGCTCATCTGATACTCTCCATCAGGAATATATTTTCTATTTAAAATCTGTTTATAAATGATTTGAAATTACCCCCTTGACAACCTATAAAAGGCTTTAACACTTAACTAAAGGAAGAATTCTCAAAAAACAACATCAGGCAAATTCAAAAAGATAAATTCAAGACACTAGTCGATACAGCTGGAGAAGTTACTTTTATTCTTGCAGTTTTATACTAGGAAGTCAACATTTAATTTAATAAGCCATCATCCACAATTGATTAAAAATGTTTAATCCTTAAATTGTACATCAATATCCTATGACTCCAAATTTTATTTCTTACTCTCCTTCAAGTCTGAAGAAAATGATTAATTTGCTAAGTTCCACAGACAGTACAGTCCCACTGACATAACATTTAGTATGATGTCCTACTCTCGTATTAGAATTAAGGATAGCCAGTATCAAACTGGCCTGAAACCTGATTGTGTTCCTGGTTCAGAATACCTGTAGTAAATTTGTAAATCCACACCAAGACACAACATTAAACTAGGGTGTGTATATCTTATAAAAAACTTTTCACAGTAAAAATCAACGTTAAAATTTTACCAAATTCCAACATTATGGGTTTTGAATCCAATTAAGCTTTCAAAATGCCTGATTAGCTGTGAATTAATTATAAATAACTTCATGTAGTTTGCCCAGCATTTCAAAATGGTTATGGACTATAACGTTTAAAATGTCAAAGTATGCTATACATATTGCACTTTTCTGCTAGGCTGGGCTAGTATCTTCCATGGCAAGATCCTCAAACTATTGAGTAAAATATACTTTTAAATCAATATAGGTACTTGATTAATTTCCCTGAAATTATCAACATCATTACCAAAATCTTCCAGGATTTTGTAAGATTTGATTCCTTAAATACAGTTTTAAAGTTAAACTTACGGAGGGAAAAAACCCCTCATATATTGACTGTAAATTTTACGTCCTTTTTTGGTCCCTCAACGACCAAAGAGAATTTTAAACAAATTATGCTTCATGTTTCCTGGCTTAATAAAAAGCTACAATTTTTATTATCCAAATTAAGAAATATTATACTAATCAAAAGCTATTAATTTTGAAATGTCTATGTATGTCTGTCTGTAGGTCCCCTTAGAACCTTTCCAAACATTTATAATCAAGAGATTTTAATCAATTATGTACTAGAATCATATTAAAGAAAAACTTATTTTGCAAAAATAAAATCACTTTCCAATATGCTTGACAGAAACAAGCTATTCATTTTCATTTGTGTTCCACTGAAGACATTACTGAAATCTGTCCAATGGTTTATTTCCAAGTGGTCCACTACGGAATTCTTCGGAATGTTTTAAGATTGGCTGTAGCTAGAGTTCTGACTTCCATTTGGACCCTGCTCTCCTTCACTGTTCAAATGGGGAAGAAAAAGATTTTATACCAATTAAAAGATCCATTTTTACACCCTGATAAGCCTACTGACTTTTAAATTCATTATTCTGTGGCACAACTATACAAAATAAAGACATTCCTCATTATAAGACATGTGAAAAATTAAAATCCAGAAGACTAACATTTGGTTTTATGTTTTTATTCTTATATAACTTTGTGCCCTCACACATAACAAACATTCTGGAAGTTAGTGTCCATATATACTCAAAAACTTTAAACTATGGTATGGGATTTCATTGTTATTACAGGTATCACTCAACATAGAGATTACAGCTTCTTCTAAACAAATTTCCTATAAAATTAAGTCTTACATATAAAATCCTATTCCTACTATTTATGAAAAACAAGAAGTGTTCTTCAAAAAAAAAAAAAAAAAAAAAAAACTGTTGTCCAAAGGCACAATAAAATCATACATAAATATAGCAAACCTTTATAAGTCAGCAAGAAATATGGTAATTTCCTGGAAAATGCTGAATACTTAAAATAAAAATGCTGAATACTTAAAAATAACTAAAACTGAAAATACCAGTAACTTTGGCAATAGGATTATTGCCTTATCTTGTCCACCATCATCTTGCAGCTTCAGGCCCTGCCACTAGTGGAGAATCACTCAGGGAATTTCTGCAAAAAATGCATCCAAAGGTAGCTGTTTGAATGACTGCCTTAAACAGCTCCTTGAATAAAGTATTAACTTTTTCCAAATGGTAACATTAACTTATCAGTAGCAATCCATAAATCTATCTTGTTATATAACAATCATTTTTCTAAAGAAACAATTAAAATGGATGGCATTTCTTTATTTCCCTTCTGACTTTTTCTCCCTGCCCCACATGAACTGATACACAGTGAGGGCGGAGAACCACTGAACTAAATGAATAGATCTTACTTAATACACACACACACACACACACACACACACACACACACACCCAATAACAACAGCAAAAACCCTCTTAGCACAGGTGATTCATTATTAGCAAAAATATATTCTTATGTGCTGTGGATCTTAGGGTCACTTTAAAACCAAAATTCTTTATATTTACAGTATCAGATCATTCACTGAAAGTTTTGAAAAATTGCTACTGAAATTTATAAAACAGGACAATAGCTGGCAGTGGGAAAAAAAAAAAAGATGGCACAGAGTCAAACTGACATGAAACTACTATAGTTCTGAATTCTGCCCTGAATTTCGGATGAACTTGCCTAATTCTGTCAGCTTTAAATTTATGGTATATGACCATATGTTGAGAGATACCTGTAATATACCTTCACTGCATTAGGAAAAGTTACTAATCAGATTAGCGATTTTTTTAAAATGAGACATTTTCAATCAAATCACAAATTTAAAAAATTAAATTAACATGGATCATGAAGTTTTAGAAGAAATGTTTTAAAAACTACAAAACAACATAATCTAAGAAAAATATGGTAAGTATGATATATAATTAAATGACATCAATAATTAAAGTCTACAAAGTACCTGTTTGGAGGTGGTTTTGGTTTCGGCATCTTACTAAGAATGGTTGCCATCTCTTTTCTCTCATCGAAATTCTTCCACTGCTCATATAGTTTTAAAATAACCCTGATTATTTCCAAAATCTAGAAGAAAATATTTGAGAAGTTCTCAGTGGCAAAAACAAGCAACATTTATTATATAAAGAGTGCGCATCACTTACTACACAACCCTCAGAAAAGAGTAGTCTCTGTCCTTAAATCCTGATAAATTTGAAAGCAGTATTTTTCACCACAATGCTGTTTAGGATTTTCCTTCTAGCCTCTCATTTTTCAGCATGTGTGCATTGTCCATTCTTATCTATCTCTGCAGTTGATTTCCTTCCATCTGATGATATCTTTTAAACGGAAACATACTAAGAATAAAGGTTCTAATCATGAGGGAATATACCATTATAGAGCACACTCCTCTAGTATAAATTATTTTAAACAACTTAATGGGGGGGTAGTGCACAAAAGATGTTTTGATTCTCTGTTAACTACACAGTGTTCAAAAACTGGCAGCTACAAATTTGAAATAACTAGTTTCCAAATTAGCCGTTTTTTCCCACCTGAGTAGAACCTAACCTTAGGATTAATTTTAATGCATCTAACACTTGAGCACAAAAGCTAGAAACACAGCAAAAGCCACTTTGCCAGGAGATAGGCTATGTTACAGAAGTTCACAGTAGTATTCAGTGGTTACCAGAGAGCTTTTAAAATAATCCTGGGAATTAGAGGCTACTTTGCAACCAATCAAACCAAAAGTTTACCATTCTGTTTAATCCTAAACTGAAAAGAGATACATAGCTTAAATAATCAGTATTAACTCTTCCTACCAAACTTTTTTTTTTTTTTTTTAAGACGGAGTCTTGCTCTGTTGCCCAGGCTCACATGCAGTGGCATGATCTAAGCTTACTGCAACCTCCGCCTCCCAGGTTCAAGCAATTCTGTCTTAGCCTCCCGAGTAGCTGGGAGTACAGGTGCATGCCACCACACCCGGCTAATTTTTGTATTTTTAGTAGAAATGCGGTTTCACCATATTGGTCAGGCTAGTCTTGAACTCCTGACCTCAGGTGATCCGCCCACCTAGGCCTCCCAAAGTGCTGGGATTACAGGCATGAACCACCACACCCAGCCCATGTTTCTTAATATTTTGTAACCAATAATCTTCTTAGCCTGGTGGACATCATAAGATTTTAGGCTCATGATAAGTACATACGACATTAATTTTTAAACATTCAAGTTTACATACAACTAAGGGAATTTTACAGAATACCTTTTCCATATCCACAGAAAGCTCAGCAAACCATTGCCTGGCATCTTTCTGCTGTACAACACAGGCTACATGTAGGCAAGCTGAAATGAAAATGAAAGACAACTATCCATGTTTAACTGCAAACACAGAATATGACCTAACAAAGATTTTTCACTAAAAAATTTCCTGTGTATTTTCCAACACTCTTTAAAAAAAATTAAACAGCTACATATGAGAGTTACCATGACCACCTCAACAATGTAATCCGAGACAGAAAAAATTACTAGAGTAATTACATCAAGTTCTTGACATCTGGTCCTTGCTGCGTGCTAGTCACGGTGCAGTTGCCTTGAGAGTCAGGCAAGTTAAAGAGGAAAAACATTCAATGAGGAGAATGGAAAAGGGAAGTTATCTCTGAGTAGTGTACAAAGCAGCAGTTAAACTGCACCCAGAAGTCAGTGCGACAAAACAAAAAAAATGTCAATTAATACACTAGGTTTTAACAATGTTGACTATATTTCCACATTTCAGTTAAAAGCAGTGTTGCCTCGTCTTTTTTCTTCCTTTTCATTATTAGCATATGATCAAGTTATGTGAAAGCTGGGCACATCCTTACAGAATTCAGTGTTGTAATCAAATAAAAGTTAGAAAAAAAATGTAATATACTGTATACAAAATTAGTTATATATGTTATATACAATATAAACTAACAAAAGAGAACAATCTACATCACAACTTTGCCTAAAACAATTTCTACTGAGCAGCCTGGATATCCTGAACTGACCCCAGCTTAGTTACACTCCTTGGTCTGGTTATCCATATGTCTTTGCTAAGGATGACATTCTAGGCAAATAGCAACTCAAATGTGAACTGACACACTGGTTGCCCTAAGTCAAGCAAAGCTATAAGTAGGGCTTAAGTCAAGAAGGGGTTAAAAAACTAAAGGACTGAAATGATAAAAACAGGAAATTAAAATACAGTGGACAATGCTATTAACATGGGCATGCATAGAGTACACTGGAGATCGAGAAAGGATCCTAAACCCAGACTGAGGTGATGCCGAAAGGGTGGGGAGGGTCACTGGGAGATATCTAAGCCAAGTCTTAACAACAAAAAAAAAAAGAGTGGGAAAAGAGAATAGTATGTATATCAATTGGGAGATGAATTCGGCTGGCTCCAGGTTTCTCAATCTTGGCACTACTGACATCTTAGGTTGAACAATTCTCTGATACTGTCTTGAATACTATAAGATGCTTGGCAGCATCCCTGGCTTCTACGCACTAGATGCCAGTAGCACCCTACCCTAGTTATGACAACTAAAACCAAACATTGCCAAATGTCCCCTCAGGGCAAAATTATCCCCAGGTGAAACCACTAGCTTCACTCAACAGTTTGGAGGATAGATAGGCTCTCTGAGGGTGGGAGTGCTGTAGGCTAATAAGCCAGTTAGGAGACTGCTGTGGTAACATGGATAGAAATGAGATGACTATGAGATTACAGAAGGAACAATTGAGATGAAGGCACAAAATGTATTGGTAAACAACTACATGTGGGTATTGAGGGAGATGAAAGGGCCTAACTGCTGGGTTTCCAACTAAGGTATATAACTCGTGCTATTCACCAAGCTGGCAAAGACATTAAAAGGAGGAACATATTTTGGGGCAAAGTGATGAGCTCAATCCTCATCATGAGGCTGAGGTGCTGCTGGGATGCCAAGTGGAGCTATGTAAAAGGAAGATGGATATAAAGAACTGAAAAGTGGCAAGATCTTGGCTAAATAAAGAAATTTAAATGTTTCAGCACATAAGTGATAGTAGAAGCCATGAATCTCATGGAAAGTACCCAAGAAGAAAACTGCAGGGATGGCAAAGATGTGACACATGTTGTTATCCCTTCCTTCCTACCTATAGAGATCCCAGTATTCGTACCCGCTGAACCCAGACACCACTTCAAAAATCCTTTCAAATCCAGTCCTTTCAGGGAGCTGCCAGTAATAGAGAAGTGTAAGTATAACCTATTTGTCAGCCCTGATGTAAGAAGGCCAAGAAACATCAACATTTAAGGAATAATTAACAACTGAACAAAGACAAACCAATGGAAAATAAGAGGGGAAAATCAAGAGGATGGAGTTATAAAAATCAATAGAAGGGGCTGGGCACGGTGGCTCATGCCTGTAATCCCAGCATTTTGAGAGGCCAAGGAGGGTGGATCACCTGAGGTCAGGAATTCAAGACCAGCCTGGCCAACATGGTGAAACCTCATCTCTACTAAAAATACAAAAATTAGCCAGGTATGGTGGTGCATACCTATAATCCTCCTGTAGCTACTCAGGAGGCTGAAGCAGAAGAATCGCTTGAATCCAGGAGGCAGAGGTTGCAGTGAGCTGAGATCACACCACTGCACTCCAGCCTGGGAGACAGCGAGACTCCATCTCAAAAAAAAAAAAAAAAAAATCAACAGAAGGAAAAGGAACAAAATTAACAAGTGCCCAATATATAACAGGCATTATTTGGTGCTGTACAAGCTATCTCATTTAATTCTTCAAATGGCTCAGTGGAATTACTAGTATTCTCTCCATTTTACAATTAAGGAAACAAACACGGAAAGGTCAGATAATTTTCCCACAATTGTAAAGGAAGTAAAGTTTAAGCCTAGGACTATCTGACTCCACCCATTACAGCACTGCTTTCCACAGACAGTAGAATGAATGTATCTAACTTCTTCCTCCAGCCAAGCATTATGGACCACAGATGCTCCTTTACACAACCTCTGAGTACTTGTTTGGGCTCAAGATATGAAAGGCCCAATTATTTTACATGCTACAACTAATATTAGCTGGCTTAATTCTGAACTTTTCCCTCTAAATAAACAAATATGTTCTATTCAGACACTGATTAAAACTATTTTGAATGGTTTAAAAAAAAAAAACTTACCAAAAAAAGGGGGTGGGGGAATAATAATCCTGATTTGTGACAGTTGCAGTTCATATTATTGAAAGTTCACATGCAAGGATTAGTCTATTACTTCATGGAACATAAAAACACAAAGTACAACAGGGTGAAATTTAGTTTAGGATGACCTAAATAGGTTTATAACTAATTTAACTAATAAAGGCACACCATGCTTACATACCTAAAGCTATCATGAAAGGAGGATACAGTAGGCAAAGATCCGTTCTGTAGGTATCATTCACTATCCTCCTATAGAAATGTAAATCATATTATTACTGAAAGCAGAACTACCTCATCTGGTTGTACATTTCCTCCAGAGAGGGCCAGATTTCTCATCTTTGCACACATTTATTTCCTTTTATATTACTGAAGCACAGCTATAAAAGTGAAAACATCAAGGCAAAAGGATGGATACATGAATGTGATAACAAATAAGCACGTATCAATGAATAAAATTACAGCTAAATATATTTTAAATTTCAAAATCTCATAAATTATAAACACATTTTTCTAATTTTTGAAAAATCAAATTAGAAAAACAGAAATTATACAGTAAATTTATATGTATGTTGCATACTACCAAAAAGTATTCTGATTACTTTAAAGATAGCTTCAGTCTTAATTTTTATGTTAACAGTCTGTGTTTTGTATAAAATTAAATTTTAATAGGTATATTTATGGAACAGATAATTTAGGATTGTTTTCATTTTGGCATTTACACCACTATAGTTATTAAAATTCAACAAGTGGTATTTTGCTCAACATAAAATATCTTGGGGCAATAGTTTAATGACTTTAAAAATACTGGACTTCATATTTAATTGTCAACCTTCCTATCTAATAACACGTTACACTATTAATAACTTCTGTTCTAATTACCATGCAAGGGGAAGCAACATGTCTTCTTGGCCCATGTCCTGCACATACTGGAGCAAAGGTCTATAAGGATGATACACTATCAAGCAACAATCCTAGAAACAGTTTAAAAAATGTGTATGTATAAAAAACAGATTTATTACAACACAAAAATGTTATCATTACCCAACTGATTTGTAATTGTGTATTTCAAAGTGAATTTCACTAACTCATGCTTGCTTCCCTTTTATTCTCTTAAGCAAGCAGTATGACAGCCCTAAACTCTACTATAATAGTGAAGGCAGTGCTCTCTCTGGAATATACCTTGATAAATCGGTTGGCAGTCAGTCAGCATCCATTCATTCCCTTAGAGACTCAAAGTGTCACATCTGCAACACACTGAAACCTCTTATTAGCCTATAAATCCATAATTCCCAACTGGAGGAGCAGAATTCTGCCAAAGACATAATCTATCTTTAAATAACACTGCACGCACACACAAATTGTGCACATAATTTACGGTGGTTTAATGTCCTGATTTGTCTGTTTGTAATCCTTTCGTTATAGTTACTTACTATAGAACAGAAAAATTTTCTCATCCCTAAGTAGGATATACAAATTATTTTACAGGCATCAGAGAGACTCTAGATGCTAATATAAATAGGCTACCATGATTTCACCATCACATATCAGGTGGATGGTTTTAAAATGTACCTCCCTAAAATAATTTCTTTAAATAATTTCCAATTTCATTAAATTTTAAAAATGTTTTAATCTATTAATCACAGAAGATTTACTTACCATTAGTTCTAAAAGATAGAATTCACATTCTAATATCTGTTGAAAACAAAGATTATCAATGAAATGTTAATATGAAACCAAATTAGATAAGTCCATCCACTTAATCTAACATAAATTACAGACATTATAGTAATTATTAAAAATGTTTACTAAAAAGTTTTTAAAATCCAGACAATAAACATAGTTTATATTAAAATAAATATCTGCAATAAAAAATTACTATATTATACATGCAATTATGATTATAAAGATTTTAATCCTTGTAAGGAAAAGTCAGCTTCTCACAATCATTCTTATTACTCACTTTTATTTAAAATATCCTGTAAAACCATCAGATTTTCCAGTATACTTTCTAATACAATTATTTCTACTTAATTAAAAAAATGTAACTTAAAGAGAATAAACAAATCCCTTGCAAGGTGGAAAAAGGACATACCTATTAAAATGTCAATAAAAACTCACCTTATATTTCATATTGTTCCATTAGTTTTTAATCCCAGCTGAATAGTAGTATCACCTGGGAGCTTTTACACAGTACCAATGTTGGGAGCCCCAAGCCTGAAAATTCTGATTTTGTTGTTCTGGAAAGGATCCAACATCAGTATTATTTACAAGTTCCCAAGGTGATTTAATGAGCAGCCAGGGTTGATAATCACTACTATGAAGTATTTTTTTAAATGGTAAAAGTTATTTAGCTTTAATTTAGAATAATGTCTGTATTTATGTAATATTTGAAACTGCCATTTCTAGGAAACTACTAAATTTAGTCTAATATAGTATAGAGCTAGTTTATATATAGCTTTGATAAGTGTTCTATTTTATACCATATACTTACATGATTCATCCTATAAGGAAATTCCTTTGGAAAGGCATATGAAAATCTAGTTTTTACTGCAGAAAAAAAAACAAAAAACAATTTAAACTGAGAAAATGGGAAATGAATTAACTCAAAATTCCTTTAACAGAGCAGAATATTAGAGGGTAGAACAAAATTATTTTCAGTAGGAATTCTTGGCAATACTTAGGGACGCAGATTTTTATTTATTTTCAGGGAAGGGGAAAGACTAGGTGGCAGGACACCCTACACAGCTTCAATTTTATATTTACTACCTTGAGAAAGGGTTCTGATGTTTAAAAAAGAAAAAGATCAGGAAAAAAAAATCACTGGCTTTTATATTTCTAAAACCTTTTTAGCTATAGAATGGTATTCTTCTGTTTTCCAGTGATTGCGCTTAGAAGGAACACGGGGGTTACATATGTGTTTACAATATATATAGTTGGTAAAACATATACATATAAAATATTGGGAGGATAGTATACCAAAAAAATGTTAACAGTGGTTATCTGTGAGATTTAAGAACTTTTTACCAATCTGCACTTTCTAAACTTTTTACAATGACCAGGTATTTATCAAAATATATATTTTAATAAAAGCATTAATATATGTGCAAAGGTCTCTAGAGTTTTAAACTCTAGAGTAACACATAAAGTTACTCAAAGTAGTAGTAGTAACACATAAAGTAGTACTCTATTATCTATTACTTTATTGGTTAGTCACTAAAGTACAAATGAAAAAACAATGTTAACCATCAATCCCCCATCTCTTTAAAATGGTGTGAGCATATACATATAAGTACTATTTGAGAAATTGTATTCAAGCCATTATGACACATTTAATTCAACCAAGTATTTACTGACAGGTCCTAAAAAATGTTTGGTGTCAGCTTCCATTTGCACAAAGCCCAAGTGATCTCACTGAAATTAAAAGAAATTCCATTTCTAGCCAGGCACGGTGGCTCATGCCTGTAATCCCAGCACTTTGGGAGGCCAAGGCAGGTGGATCACCTAAGGTCAGGAGTTCCAGACCAGCCTGGCCAACATGGTGAAACCCCATCTCTACTAAAAATACAAAAATTAGCCAAGTGTAGTGGCCTGCGCCTGTAGTCCCGGCTACTCGGGAGGCCGAGGCAGGAGAATCCCTTGAACCTGGGAGGTAGAGGGTACAGTGAGCTGAGAACACACCACTGCACTTCAGCCTGGGTGACAGAGTGAGACTCCATCTCAAAAAAAAAAGAAAAGAAATTCCATTCCTTCTATGCAGTATATTTTCAAAAAGATTTGTTTTGCAAATTAAGTGCCCTACAGCTAATTTAGATGCGTAATATCTGCCAGGATTTGAAACCTAGAAAAATTTAAACTTGACATTAGTAAATTTATAATCTTTCCTTTCTTCTCTCCTTTATTTAAATTAAGACGTACCTATTAAGGTTTCTGAGTTTTACAAATCCTTGTGATGTAAAGTATACCAGCAAAACAGGTTCTTATATAATGGTAGACAATCAACAAAGTAAAATTACCTCTGTATATAAAACAAATCTACATCCCCATCCCCTGGACCTGGACACTAACACCTCTATTGAGAATATATTTACCTGATACTGTCACAACATATCTGTTACTCCACGCTAAAACTGCTCTGCATTTTTTTCTATCTTTTAATCCTTTTCTTCCAACTTGGAGAAAAATGCCTCCCTCCTCTCTATTGTTTGTCTTACCACTTATACATTTGTTATCATCTATTCAATTGATAACTCCTACTATTTTTTTTCATCTTTAACCTTTCCTCCTTCAGTAAATCTTCCATCACATACTGATATGCTCAAACTTCCCTTGAAAAAAGCAAAACAAACTCTACCTCATTACATTCCTCTGCCTTTTATTTTTGTGGACTCAAAAACTGAGATCATGCACAGTTCTCTTATACCCACCGTTATAGACTTGCCAGCCTCCAGAACTGTGAGAAATAAATGTCTGTTGTGAAAGCCACCCAGTCTATGGTACTTTCTCATATTAGCCCAAGTGGACTAAGACATGCCTTCACCCAGCTTCCCCTACTACTAACATCTTACGTTAGTATGGTGCATTTGATACAATTACCGACCCAATATTGAAATGTTATTATTAACTAAACTCTGTACTTTGTTCAGATCTCCTTAGTTTGTACCAATGTCCTTTTTCTATCCTAGGGTCTCATCTAGGATACCACATTACATTTATTTGTCACGTTTCCTCAGACTGTTTGGCTGTGACTGTTTTCTAGCCTTTCCTTGTTTTTGATGACTTTGACAGTTTTTAGGAGTACCAGTCAAGTATTTTGTCGAATGCTCCTCTACTGGAATTTGTCTGATGTTTTTCTCATTAGACTAGAGAACATGGGTTTTTGACAGGAAGACCACAGAGATAAAGTACCATCTTCATCATATCACATCAAGGATACATGGTATTAATGTGATTTATCACTGTTGCTATTGACCTTGATCACCTGGCTAAGGCAGTATTTGTCAGGTTTCCCCACTGTAAAGTTACTTTTCTCCTCCCTTTCCATATGTACACACTAGCAGGAAGTTAACATGTATAGCCAACACCTTACGAGTGGGAGTTATGCTCCCTCTACTTGAGGGCAGGGTAGCTACATATATTATTTGGAATTCTTCAGCATGGAAGACATGTCTTTTCTCCTTCATTTATTTATATCAGTATGGACTCATGGATATTTAGTTTATACTTTAAGTTATTACCCAATGCTATTTTTAAAATTTTGATGGTCAAATTATTTCAGTTTTGGTCAGTGGGAGCTCTCTTAGTTGTCTCCTATATCCTTCTGACATATCCTCATCAATGTAGGTTTTTGTTTTTCTTGTTTGTTTTGAATACTTCTTTATTACTGGCATTATGAGATGGTCCAGGTCCATCTTGTGTATTTCTTGCCCCAGTCCTAGAATCAGCCATTTCTCCAAGGAGCCCTGGTACCTTTTATTGGAGAATTTTATTAGAAACCAAGACATGGGTACTAGGTGAGCTCACCGCTACTGGGATGTCATTGCTTATAGACTCTTTCAGCTGAGAAAGCCAAGAAATACACACATTAACCCATTTATATACACATATCTATAAGTATTTCTATATGTAACCATCCATATTGTATTAAGGTACAGGAGTTCATGCTGTTTCCAGCCCTTTGTTTATCTGTAAATTCCCACTCCAACAATGAGAAACCCGGCTCTCAAACATTTGCTATTGATTTACGTAATTGTTTAATTCCCATATACATGTATAACATTATCAGAATTGTTAACTTGTACACCCATGGGTAACAACTTTATCAACTAGAGTACAGTGCTTATGTGTAGTTCCTTTTGCCTTTACTCTTACACTCTAATCATTTCCAAAGCTACTTATGTCAACACCTTTCCCCCAATTCCTTTCACTGAGGTCGTTTCATATATTTGTAATACAGTTAAGACTATTCCTTTCTCAGCACCTACTCACTTCTTAATTTCTTGCAATCTGGCTTCTACCTCTACCCCCACATTGTTAATAACACTATGCTCTCTCTCAAAGATCTGTTTTCTTCTTTGGTTCACAACTTTTTTTATGCAGCATAAGACATTGTGCAACTCTTTTATTTTTATTTTATTTTTAGAGACAGAGTCTTACTCCGTTGCCCAGGCTGGAGTGCAGTGGCATAATCATAGCTTACTGCAACCTTGAACTCCTGGGCTCAGGCAACCCTCCCACTTCAGCCTAGTTGAGTAGACAGGACTACAGATGAGTAGCTAGGACCACAGGTGTGTACCACCATGCCCAGTTAGTTTTTCTTTAATTTTTTGCAGAGTTGGAATCTTGCTATGTTGTCCAGGCTGGTCTTGAACTCCTGTTCTAAAGCAATCCTCCTGCTCCAGCCTCCCAAAGTGTTCAGATTATAGGCAGGAACCACCATGCCTGGCCTGTGCAACTCTTAAATGTTATCAAATTCCAAATTTCTACTGCTGGCCTCACATTTTTAAGAGGATGTTCTACTGACATATTTATGGTTAGAATGTCAAAGATTAAATTTAATTCTTTTAAGAACTCACTTATTCTCTTTTTCGGTACCATCTACAGCTCCCCAATCCCCAGGCAAAAAACCTCAAAATACATTTCTGACTCTTCTTAAATCCCTTCCTTTTACAAGTCCTGCTCACTCTATTGCTCAAATCTGGCTCGTTTGTTCTTCTTGTTGGCTGCCAATATTAGTTTAAGCCTTCATTAGTGTTCACTGGGATGATTTCAGCAACTTAAAAATTATTTTTTCCACTTTAAACTTGTTAGGTTTTATTTCTCACAGCACCCTGTGGTAAGTGACAGCACTCAATACAGTTTGCAGTTTCACTGTATTTCAGAAGGTTTTTGTTTTTAAATTGTGTTAAGATACACAAAACTTTTGCAAAACTGAAACTCTGTACTCATTAAACAATCACTCCCTATACCACCCTTCCTCCAGCCCTATCATTCTACTTTCTATCTCTATTAATTTGACTACTCTTAAGTATTCCACATAAGTGTAATCACACAATATGTCTTTTTGTTACTGGCTTATTTAACTTACCATAATGTCTGCAAGGTTCATCCATGTTGTGGGATGTAAATAACTTTAAAATTTGTCTAACTCTACCTGCCCTCTCCTCCAATTCATCTTACATAATTCTGTCAGATTTACCTTCCTAATGTACAATGCCAGCATTACTCGCATGTGTAAAAATAAATAAAACTGGCCAGGCACAGTGGCTCACGCCTGTAATCTCAGCACTTTGGGAGGCCTGAGGTGAGGAGTTTAAGACCAGCCTGGCCAAAATGGTGAAACCCCATCTCTACTAAAAATACAAAAATTAGCCCGGCGTGGTGGCACACACCTGTAATCCCAGCTACTAGGGAAGATAAGGCAGGAGAATCGCTTGAACGTGGGAGGCAGAGGTTGCAGTGAGCCAAGATCGTGCCACTGCACTCCAGACTGAGTGGCTGAGCGAGACTCTGTCTCAAATAACTAACTAACTAACTTTCATTACTGTCAATAGAACAAAGTGCAGATTCCTTCATTTAGCATTGAAGGCCTTCTATTAGCTGATATTAGTCAGGTAAGGATTTTTCCCCACTATTTCCTTACTCAACATACAGTTAATCTAACTCATGAGCTTTCCGTATTTGACTAAACTATTCAATATTCTTAGACTGTCTATCTCCTGCATTCCCCCAGTTCAACTTTCTGCACCAAATTCTACTTAATCCTTTCTGGATTCATGAAGCAACCTTTTCCCACCCAAAACATTCACAGCATTCTCTGTAATTCTCTTATACTATTTATTTCCTTCTGTATTAATATTTTTATGTGTCTGTCTTATTTTTTTTGTCCTTAAATTCCTTGTATTTTATCTTGGTACCAATGCCACTGCACTGGTACAGTGGTTTCCAGTGATAATGATGTTGTTGTCATTGAAGATGATGATGATAGCCCCTAAAGTTTACTGAGTATTGTGGACCAATATATGTCCCCCTCCAAAATTCATACGTTGAAGCCCTAACTCCTAGTACCTCAGAATTTGACTGTATTTGGAGAGAGGGCCTTTAAAGGGATAAGATTAAATGAGAACAGGCTGGACGCAGTGGTTCACACCTGTAATCCCAGCACTTTGGGAGGCTGAGGCTAGTGGATCACGACGTCAGGAGCTTGAGACTAGTCTGGCCAACATGGTGAAACCCGTCTCTACTAAAAAATACAAAAAATGAGCTGGGCATGGTGGCACATGCCTGTAGTCCCAGCTACTCAGGAGGCTGAGGCAGGAGAGTTACTTGAACCCGGGAGGCGGAAGTTGAAGTGAGCCAAGATGGCACCAGTGTACTCCAGCCTGGGCAACAGAGCGAGGCTCTGTCTCAAAAAGAAAAGAAAAAAAAAGATTAAATGAGGACATAAGAGTGGGGCCTAATTCTGTGAGACTATTGTCCTCACATGAAGAAGATGGCAAACCAGGAGTGTGTGTGCTCTGAGAAAGATCCATGTGAGAATAACCAGACACCTTGATCTTGGATTTCCACGCTCTAAAACTATGAGAAAATACACTTCTGTTGTTTAAGCCACCTATTCTGTGGCATTTTGTTACAGCAGCCTCAGCAAAGTAACATACTAGGCAAGGCACTGTTCTAAAAGCTTTATAAATATTAACTCATTTGGTCCTCATAACAACCCAACAACACAGGAACGGGTTTGCACATAGATACTAATATCCACCCATAAGAATGACATAATAGTCATTAGAAAACAATATAATAAAACTAGAAAACATAATTTTTTGTTTACTCTTATAAGATAAAAAGCCACTGAGTTGATGTTTTTGGATTGATTATTACTATCCATTTTAACATTACAAGTATTATCTTTATAACTTTTTTTTAAAAAAACCTTTTTTAGTTCGATTTTTTGCCAAATACACTAGACATAAAGGTATCCTCAGGAAATTTAATAAAGCCAACCAATCTCTCATATGTCTCATAAACTAAAAAAAAAAAAAAAAAAAAAAAATTCTGTGTAATCTGGAGCTTTCTTTAGAATTACATCCTTAAAGCAGATATACTTTTTGCACTTACATACAGAAGTAGCAGCAGCAATCAATCTTGTATTTGAAACTACTCCAAATTCCTAAAGAAAGAAAAGCAGGTACATGTTAACCCAATGAATCTAAGGGTATCTGAACTCTATTCAAAACAGGATTTCCTTGCTCCCCTGTTTACATTCTGTTCACCTTCTACCCACTTGAGGCGTGAAGTACTTAAACCCCTAAATGTACAGGTTGATTACTGCTTATCTGACATGCTTAGGATCAGAAATTTTTCTGATTTAGGAATATTTTGCATTACACTGGTTGAGCATCCCTAATCTAAAAATCTGAAATCCAAAATGTTCCAATGAGCATTCCTTTGAATGTCCTGTTGGCGCTCAAAAAGTTTTAAATTTTGGAGCATTTAGGATTTTCAGATTAGGGATAGTCTGCCTGTATTACCTTTCCCCCAAATTGCTACAACTTAAAACAAATTTTAAAATAATTTTGTAATTTAATAACAATAAAAAGTACCAAATTAGAAACCAAATCTTAAGGTCACAGTGTCAGTTTTAGGACTTAAATTAGTTTCCAAGAAGATTATTTACATTCTATACTTAATTGCAAGAATACTAAGTATGTTTCCTATTCAATTCAACCTGTACTAACAGATACTTCATGCCATTTTATGATAAAACAGTCGCATCTGTGAATAAGATAAACCTTAATTAATAGACTTCCGAAGTCAGTTCCCGTTTCCTCTTTCAAATGAATAACCCCCATTGTGAAAATACTAAAACTTACTATGATCCACCTTATATACACTATTTCATCTATTGCCTAAGATTCCTAAAGCCTTCACTTCATTTTAAAATAAAAAAATCAAGAGTTGGTTTCTTATCCAACAAAAGGAGCTAAACTAAAAATCTATTTAAATACCTTCAGCCTACATCCTTATCCTGTGTAGGGGAAATGTATGTGTAGTAACATATTTGTTTTACATTTAAACCTCCAACTATAGTAACTGAAAAGAAAAAGTAAAAGCCTGAAACATGTTCTTAAATGAGATTTCTATACAATTTCCATAAAACTAGAGAAAATACAGAAAGATTTGGTCACAGAGATAAATAATAATAATAATAATAATAATAATGCTACCACCAAATCTGAAAGACTACATTCTCTTTCTCAGGAATAATTTTTTTTTTTTTTTCCAGATGGAATCTTGCTCTGTTGCCCAGGCTGGAGTACAGTGGCACAGTCTGGCTCACTGCAACCTCCACCTCCTGGGTTCAAGTGATTCTCGTGCTTCAGCCTCCCTAGTAGCTGGGATTACAGGCATCTGCCACCACATCCGGCTAATTTTTGTATTTTTAGTAGAGACGGGGTTTTGCCATGTTGGTTAGGCTGGTCTCAAACTCCTGACCTCAGGTGATCCGCCCGCCTCAGCCTCCCAAAGTGCTGGGATTACAGGTGTGAGCCACTACACCCAGCCTAGGAATAATTCTTTATCCAAAACTCAAAGGGAAAACTTTCATTTGGTAAATCACATCACAGAGTTCTACTCAGTAAATCAAATAACAATATTTAACAAATAAGATAGATTAAAATCCTCAAATTAATCTACAAGATTAAATGTTTATAAAGATTTTTTGTCTTGGTCCCCATACTGCCTGTGCTTAAGAGACTTAAAATTAAATTATTACCTAGTAATATTTAAATAAAATCAAATATTATATAGTATTAGAATTATTAGAATCTGAAAACTCAATCCATAAGGACCTTTAATAGACACTTTCTTTTCCATTAAAGAACTTAACAAAAACAAAGCTGATTCTGCCTTCTTAAACTACCACTCACAATTAGAAAACATAAACTTCTAGAAAGCTTGTCTTAATATTATTTCTAACAGAGTCAATTGTCATTATTTAGGTAATAGTTGGGAAAGACGTCATGGATATTCTTAAATCATGGCTAAAACAAAACTAAATCAAAGTAGGTACCAAAAGGAATATAAACTTACTAGGTAAAAATCACATTCAGTATTCAAGAATACAATTCTAAGAATACAACTCTAAGACATTATCCAAAAATAGAAACATAATGCAAAGATTTCACACCACCAAAGACTACATTAATTATTTATGAAAAACAGCCAATATCTGCTATTATTTTCTGGACTTTAGCTAAGCTTTTTCGAAAATACTACAAAAGTAAAAAAATTGAACAGAAATTCAGTCTCTGCTGCAAGTTCCTATCTATCTTCTCTCCCTCACCTAATTTCTCTACGCTCATAACCTCAACTTTTACTTGTTAGACTCTATATAGCTATAGCTTCCCCTAATCCTTGCCTTCCTTCTGGCTTGGTAGGCAGCCAATCATCAGGATGATGGGAGGGAAGACAGGAGAAGATAAGCATATGGGTGAGAAGCATAAGGGACATTCTCAGGTTATGGTAGGCAAGCTGTGGTACTTACTGAATACTACTCATACTACTCAGTGCCAAACAATAAATGTCTCAAAGGCAGCAGAGGAAAGTAGTTAAGAACACAGGATTGCTAAAGAGACTCCCATGGTTCAAACATGGGCTCTGACACTTACTAGCTGTATAATCTTAAGCAAGTTCTTCATCTCTCTCTGTCTCAGTTTCCTCATTTATAAAATGGGACTACTACTAGTATGCATTCCAGTTTGTTAGGAAGATTAAGTCAGTTGGTACACAGTAAGTGCTATATGTGTCTGTTAAGTGAATATATAAGGATATGTATATATTTCTTTGATTTTGTACAATTTTAGTATTTTGCATACATTACCATTTATTAATTTGACACAGGCAATGTGAAAATTGGGGCAGATTAACCAACATACATTGACTATACTTTGATGAAGAACAGAAAATTGTTTTATACCTCTACTTTGGATGCCAAAAACACACATGTAGGAGCCATTAATACAGGATCTATACTTTTCAGAGAATACCTAAAATATGATAAAACAAAGTTAAATATCATTCATATAGAAAACACACTGGGAAAAAATCAAGATAACTCTATGGCAGACACATGATTCATTTACACTGTGCTAAGGTTCATCAACATTAGATAAGAGTTCAAATAAATAAAATAAAATAAAATAAAAATAATCCTACCTGGCATAGAATCTCTTGAAATATACCGTAGCAGTGGCAATAACTTGTTGTCTTAATTTAAGATGTTCACCTAATGCTTGGATAACTAAAAGGTAAATAATGAAATTTTAAATGTATCTTCTGGTATCATTATAATATTAACATTGAACAGTAACTTCCAATTGATTAAATCATAATTATGTTCATTTTTAACAAAGGGAAAAACCTACACATGCTCTATGTGAGTCACAGTGGTCTAACACTAGGATTTGCAAATGTGTTAAGAAAATATATAGGTATGCATAAACAACAACAAAACAATAACAAAACAGAAATTGCCCCACAGCAAAAAATTATTCATCCATTAAGGAAGTTGAATAAGTATTTCCCCTCTATCTTCTAAATATTTTAAATGCTTTTCATATTATCTTTAAAATAAATATAAAAAGAAAATATTAGACACCTATGAAACTTGTTAATACTACCACTTTTTTGTTGTTTTGAGACAGAGTCTCATTCTGTCGCCCAGGCTGGAATGCAGTAGTGCGATCTGGGCTCACTACAATCTCCACCTCCCAGGTTCAAGTGATTCTTGTGTACCACGTCCAGCTAATTTTTGTATTTTTAGTAGAGAGGGGATTTCACCATGTTGGCCAGGCTCATCTAACTCCTGGCCTCAAGTGATCCACCCACCTCTGCCTCCCAAAGTGCTAAGATTACCACACTTAGCTTTATACGGCTCACCAAAAAAAAAAAAAAAAAAAAATTCATAATGAATCCTCAAAAAAAAAAAAAAAAAAAAAAACCAGAGAGATAAGTTTACAAAATAGTGAACTGAAAGTTAAAAAAATTATGTGACAAACCTACTACATGTCAGAGTAAAGATATATCCCTAATCTTCTTCCCTTCAAAGCAAAGTTCTAACAGACATGACCACTACAGGATGCCAATCCAAAGAATCATTTATCCTCAAAGTACTTTGCTTTAGCCAACCGTGAACTGGGTCTAATAATTATTACAAAGCCTTAGGGAGATTAGGTAACACTTCTAAATTGTCTTAAGTGCCTGTAATATGTAAAATTCACACAAAAAACTTTATTTGGATCACTAAAAAGAAACAGAAATGAATACGTTGTAAAAAGAACACCTGTATAAATAAAAATGTTAGGTATGCACTAAAACAGTTTACAAATTACCACACAAAAACATTTTAATTCAGAGGTAACCAACTATACAATCTCAAACAATTTTTTAAAAAGTTTACCATTTGTAAAAAATATTTGTAACTTCCAATATTCTTCCTCTGAGAGAAACTTTAAATCCTTTTGGCGCTCCTTCAACAGATCTTGTTTATCCAAAATCCATTGCAAACTAGAAAAGACATGTTACAGAAAATCAACAAGCAAGGTCAGGGAAAACACTCTAAGATTGAACACATTGTTCATATTCTGAGAAGTACAAAGAGCAAAACGTAACCTTAAAGACAATTATTTCTCACATTTCTTGAAATGTGACTAATAATTATCTCACTAATAAATGTAAATATGTCCTGAAAAAAATTCTGCTCTAATCTTTTCCTTCTTCCTCCTTAGTCTGTTACCAGCTTGTATTTCACTGATTCTGACTCTGATATCAAGATATGTCTTACAATCTGTGATGCCTTCGTGTTATAATTGGCAGCATGTTTATTCTTTCTTAGTGATATAAGATAACGGTGGAATTATTTGGCACCAATTGATGGTGGCTTAGATTTGAGGAAGTATATAGTTTTTCAGCTGTTCATGGGTAACTATGGCATTTAATTTCCTTACTTCACAAATCTAATTATATTAAAAACTGCCTCAGAATGTGTTACACTGATAGCCTCCTCCTCTTGCCTAGTCAAGTGTGCTATTTTTAACCAGAGATATGAAATTGACATGACTCAAAGAAAAAACGATCTTGAAGCTGTGTTTGTCATTCAATATGTATTCCAAGTCTTATGTCAATTAACTTGTTGTTCAGCAGTCTTTCATACAGCTTTATGGATGGATCATTATTTAGCCAATCTCTACTGATGGAAATATAGGTTATCATTTTTCACCCATATTTTCTAATACCCTTAAGGGCTTTTTTCCTTCAATTTATGATCCATCTGGAATTTATTTTGGTACAAAGTAGGGATCCAGCTAAAATTTTGTCAAATGCTTATCCAAATGCGCTGAGGTATTTCCTGATTTATAATTCTATCATTATACTTGGATCTTCTTTGTAATTTCCTATTTTTTCTTGTTCATATGCTGTGCTATTTTAAAACACAGAAAATTAAGTAATTAATAGCTGGTATAAAAAAATACTGCCTTGCTACTATTTCCTGAATGATATGCTTCTTAATGAATATCTTTGTAATTCTCCTTGCATATTTGATTAATAATATATTTGAAATAACTTCCCAGAAGTAGGATTAGTGTTGCTGGTAATTTATTGATACACATTGTCAGTTTACCCTCCAAAAACATCATACCAATTTCCATTTGTATTAACAGTTCATGAGTGAATTGTACAATATTTAATCCTGGCCGGGCATGGTGGCTCATAATTCCAGCACTCTGGGATTCCAGCACTCTGGGAGGCCGAGGTGGGCCGATCACCTGAGGTCAGGAGTTTGAGACCAGCCTGACCGATATGGTGAAACTCTGTCTCTACTAACATTACAAAAATTAGCTGGACGTGGTGGCGTGTGCCTGTAGTCCCAGCTACTTGGGAGGCTGAGACAGGAGAATTGCTTGAACCCGGGAGGTGGAAGCTACAGTGAGTTGAGATCATACCACTGCACTCCAGCCTGGTGGACAGAGACTCTGTCTCAAAAAAAAAAAAAAAAAAAAAAAAAAAAAAAAAAATTAATCCTATGGGTTAATGCCACTTTTAAATATTTTGCAACTTAAAGGCAAAGTAGTACGTCACTGTTTCTTTTCCCTGTAGTTTACTTTTGAGGTTAAACATCTTTCTATGTCTTTATTGGTCATATACAGTTCTTCTTTTGTACAATGTTAATTCTAATATGACCATTTTTCTAATGGTATTACCGATTTTTTTAATGATTAAGAGATTCTTCTCATCTAAAATTTGTACAGTATGAATAATAAATCACTTGTTTGACAAATAAGTGCAAAATTTCTCCCAAGTTTAAATATCTCTCAGTATTTAATTATTTGTAATACAGAAATCTGAATCACTTACTTAAATCTATCTTTTACTTTCATGTTTGTCAGGCATAGCAAGGTCTTTCCTGATTCAAAATGATAAACAATTCACCCATATTTTCTAATACCCTTAAGGGCTTTTTTCCTTCAATTTATGATCCATCTGGAATTTATTTTGGTACAAAGTATAAAGTTGGGATCCAGCTAAATATTTTGTCAAATGCTTATCCAAATGCGCTAAGTTATCTTCTGATTTATAATTCTATCACTATACTTGGATCTTCTTTATAATTTCCTATTTTTTTTCTTGTTCATATGCTGTGCTATTTTAAAACACAGAAAATTAAGTAATGAATATCTGGTATGAAAAATACTTCCTTGCTACTATTCTCCTGAAAATTTCTGACATTTTATCACAATTATTATTCTAAGACCCAAACTTAAGAAGCATTATGTCAAGTCCTAAAAAAGAATATCCATTCAAATTTTGTGATTGCATTACATTTAAAGATCAATATAGGGAGAAATGACATCTTACCAAGAATTCAAACTTTATTAAAATCTGTATGTGCCACTATGGACTTTTAAAGTTTTCTTCCTACAGGTTCTGTATATTTCTTTATATTTTTCCCTCTGTATTTTATATTTTCTGTTGCTAATGTAAATTATACTTCCCTATCCATTTTTAAAAAGCTTTTATTTTTGTATTTTATAACTGGTCACCTTATTAAACCTTTATTATTTCTAATAACTTCTCAATTAACTGAGTTTTCTCATTAATTTTATTTCCACGTATTGATAATTTTGTCATTGTTTTGTCATTCTTTCTATATCTCCTTTGTATCAATTGTATTCACTAGTATACTGGTAAAATCTTAAATAGGCACCCTAATTATCCCAATGTTTTACCACTGCTGATGCTTTGATATGTTTTTCATGTTAAGGAAGCATCCTGTTTCTGTTTTAGTAAGAGCTTTAGTCAAGGATAAATGTTGAATTGCATTAGTTTTTTAATACCTTTACTGCTTCATTGACTATATTTCTATAATAAAATCCACTGTCACGTTTTATACTTTCAATGTAATGTTAGACTGTATTTGGTAATAATTCATTTACAATGTTTGCATCAGTATTCAAAAGTGAGACTGTTTTTAGTGTTCCCTTTACTAGATTTTTCTGTGTTATCATGGCTTTGTAAAGGAAAGCTTTTCTTCTTTCTGTATGAAATGGAACAATTTCAAAAGGAGATTCTCTTGAAAGATGTATTTACCCATGAAATAAGGCATAGCTCTTGGGTAATACTCTTAACTTGCTTTGGCTTTCAAATTTAAAACCCTGGAGATAACCCAAAAGTACCCTTGGGTTTACTTTTCTCATTCCTAATTTTGTATTTTTGTATCATTCCTTTTTCCCCTGATTTAACTAGCAGTAGTTTCGTCTACTGTTTTTGTTTACTCTAAGAATGATCTTTTATAATTTTTTTCCTTTTAATATATTAGCATCAGCGTTATCTATTTTAAGATCTTCTTCCTGTTTCTTTAGGCTTATTTCATGTTTCCTTCTTAGTATTATTAAATAGAATATTTCTATTATCTCTCAATTATTCAGGATATTGATTTTCTAATACATTCAAGCTTTGGTTACATTCCATATATGGTAATATTATGATGTTATTTTATAGATATTAAGTAACTGTATTTTCAGTTTCCTTTTTCACACAATAAAGTATCCACAGTTAGTTTTGTAGTTTTTATTTTTGTTACTCCTTCATTAATGCATTCAATCAACCCAGCAAATACTTAGTCCCCTTCTAGTTCATTTTGGTCACAGACTGTGTTTTGTTCTACTTCAACTACATTGTGGTTTGCTAATTAATTTCATCCCCACAGAGTCATTTTATGTTTTTAAAAAGATAAATTTCATAAATTTCACAAACATTTTATGAATTTTCCTCAGAGCTGTGTATGCAGGATAAACTAAAAAAATTTATAAATACTGCATTTCATCAAATTTAAGATTACATCTAGGATTCATCATTATTTCATATGCTATGAAAGAAACTGCCATGCTCATTTCAAAGATGTTAAAGGTGAAAATATGCATCTTAGAAGCATGAAATATAGCATATTTAATGTCAATTGCCCTCTTTCACCAAATTCAGCTAAAACAATGGCCTTTCATAATCTTTTGTTTTTCCAGAATTGTCTTGTCTTCCATACTTGTTACCTTTTCCAGATAAGAAACTCTATGACTGCTCAAGGGATCTGAGCAAGGCAAAGTGATCCCTTCTTTTAGGAGTATTTGAATTGGGAGAATAGTTTCAAAGAAGTACACTTAACTTTGTAATAATTTTATATTTGAAAAGTGAAAAAATATTTTTATAATGCTATGAATAAATGAAAGCATAATGAGAACACCATTGAAAAAAGGTAGGAGCTTTTTTTTAAGTTGAAAAACTGACAAATCAACAGTCAGCTACTTGTCAATTCTCTCAGCTTCTTTCAAAGTTTATCAGAATCTCTCTTCTCCACTACCTAAATTTTTTTTTCAGGAGCTCTAACTCCAATACCTAAACTTTTGATACTTTAATTTTGCCCAAGCAATATTTCAGTGTGTGAAAACAATGCAACATATATATAATATACACACACACATATATATATACACACACACACACATATGATCAGTTGCCTGCCTCTTTAACATGTCATCTCCACAGAATCACTTTATAGCAAGAGGAAAACCTGCTTTTCCTTAAATAGGTTACCGAGTTCATTGTTTCTTTTTTCTCCTTGCAAAGGGCTAAAAAATGAACATCAGGAACAGATCCTATTCACAGAATCGAAATTTAAATTACTTACTAATGCTTTCTTAGCATAAAAAATTATACTAAGATACCTTCTTTGTCAAGTTCTGTTCATCTTTCAACTATACAGTGGAAAGCCTACTCAATGTTCAATTAACCCCATCACGCACCTTCCTGCCTGCTTAAACAAATGTATTTAGAGATAAATGTTTTTATATTATTCTAGCTCTCACATAGTCACTGACAGAAACAAGAACTTATTCATGAAAAAGGTTCAAGAAATAGAGAAACAAAATCACTGGAAAAATACGCCTTTAAAACAAAATATAAGGCACAGGCTAATGAAATGGATAAGTTTACAGGGCACCTGCCCTATACCTTATCAATATAAAACTCCATCTAGACATAAAGTACTGGCAAGAAGAGGTTAGTAGGCAGAAACAAGCCAGACTCTCTCCTCTCCTCAGAATATTAAATCCACTCAAGATATACAGTGAATGACAAAAGACCACGACGCCAATCACCCGAAGAAATCCCAAGCAAAAGCACGCCACAACTGTCCTGAACAGGTAGCCTCACAGTCTTGAGCTGAGTCACACTTCCCGTACCTGTGCCCACTCTATCCGACCCCCTGCGGCCTAGTTAAACTAAAAATCCGAAATTAAACTCTGAAACGTTCCTTCCTGGGAGACTAAACTCTCTCCCACCCCTCCCCCTCACAGATCCTTCCCTCCCCGAAACGGGCTGGGGGCGGGGAGGGGAGTCGCCTCAGAAAAGAGCATCTTGCTTCTGGCCGCTGCAGTCTCCCCTGAGGACCCCGGCACTCGGAACTGAGCCGGGATCCAGGCCCAAGGGAGTCGCAGGCCCCGTCCTCACAGCCCCCCAAAAACCGGCCCCAGGTGAGAAGACGTAAGATCACTTACTAGTGGGAGCTCTGCCAAAAGTTCCCTGCCATGGAACACAGCTTGCCCTGATAAAAAAGCACCAGCCGGCGGAGCGGCCCGCGGAGCGACCATAGACCCAGCCCGTCCGGTAACCGCGCTCCTCGATCAAATCAGCTCGGCTCGACTCCGCTCCGCGGCGGCGACGGCGAAAGGAAGAGGATGGCCCCCTAGTCTCCTTCACGCCGGCCGACAACACTCAACTGTGCAAACCCGTTCCTATCGACAAAAGTTCCGGCCCGCGGTAGCGGAGGGAGCCGGCGGGGAGGTGCTGACCTGTGGGGGCGCTGAGATAGAAGAGAACTAGTGCTCACGAGAGCTCACGGCGGTTGGAAGACTCTCGCGAGAGCGTCTTGCCGGTTCTGGCCGGGGGCCCACGGCGCTCGGTCTCCTGTCCTCAGCACTGGAGTTGCTGAGTAGGGGTCTAACCTGGGCGAAGTGGCTGAGTTCCGGGGTTCTGTTATTACCTCTTCCAGGACTTCAAAAACAGAACAATGGCATTGTAATAAAATAAAAGATTTTGTGACTTATTTTACCTGTGATTGGAAAGAGAAATAAATGAAGATGACTTTGTTCTCACGGATCAAGTTTTTTTTGTTGTTGTTTTTGTTTTTTGTTTTTTTTACCTTGCTCTGTCGTCCAGGCTGGAGTGCAGTGGCGCGATCCCGGCTCACTGCAAGCTCCGCCTCCCGGAGTTCGAGCGATTCTCCTGCCTCAGCCTCCTTCCCGAGTAGCTGGGACTACAGGCACGCACCACCACGCCCGGCTAATTTTTGTATTTTTAGTAGAGATAGGGTTTCACCATGTTGGCCAGGATAGTCTCAAACTCCTGACCTCGTGATCCGCCCGCCTCGACCTCCCAAAGTGCTGGGATTACAGGCGTGAGCTACCGCGCACGGCCTATTTTTTACTTTTGAGACAGAGTCTGGGTCTGTCACCCAGGATGGAGTGCAGTGGCACAATCTTGGCTCACGCAACCTCTACCTTTCGAGTTCAAGTGATTCTGCTGCCTCAGCCTCCCCGGTAGCTGGGATTACGGGGATTACAGGCGCGTGCCACCACGTCCATCTAATCTTTGTATTTTTAGTGGAGAGGGGATTTCGCCAGGCTGGTCTGGAACTCCTGACCTCAGGTGATCCATTCGCCCCAGCCTCCCAAAATGCTGGAATTAACAGGCGTGTGAGCTACCAGGCCCGGCCTGGATCAAGCGATTTCTTTCTTTTTTTTTTCTTTCTTTCTTTTTTTTTTGAGACAGACTCTTGCTCTGTCACCCAGGCTGGAGTGCGGTGGCGCTATCTAGGCTTACTGCAACCTCTGCCTCCCAGGTTCAAGAGATTCTCCTGCCTCAGCCTCCCAAGTAGCTGGGACTACAGTCGCGCACCACCACGCCCAGCTAATTTTTGTATTTTTAGTAGAGGCGGGGTTTCACCATGTTGGTCAGGATGGTCTGGATCTCCTGACCTCGTCATCCGCCCACCTCTGCCTCCCAAAGTGCTGGGATTACAGGCGTGGGCAACCGCGCCAGGCCGCGATCTTAATGGAGTTCTTTTGGAGTGATAGAAAAGTGCAAACTTACAGAGCAGCGAAATCACCGGTTTTGTAAAACATCTAAAAACATTCATGCACATATGTATGCACATGTATGTATATGTTTGCACCAAATAGAAACATACTGCAAGAACCATAATTTAATTTTACAAGATGAAATGTTTTGTATTTTCCATTTCAATTTCATTGTAACAATGCATTTGTTGTAAAACTTGTAATTATTTTTCTAAATAATTGGACACGCCAGAAACTTGTTTATAGACGATCAGCATCTGAGGCAACTTAAGATAGTATTTTTAACATTGTGGATGGAGACCAATTAGGGTGTGGTAAAATTAAGTATAATCATGTTCCTAAATAGAACAGAAAATACTAGGTAAATCAGAAATAGCAAGGATATTATATTAAATTTTGTTTATATTATATACACACACAGTCAAGATGTGAAATGCATTTATTTGTATGTGAGAATTAGTCTGTGCCAGGTGTGGTGGCTCACGCCTGTAATCCCAGCACTTTGGGATGCCGAAGTGGGCAGATCACTTGAGGTCAGGAGTTCGAGACCAGCCTGGCCAACATAGTGAAACCCGGTCTCTACTAAAAATACAAAAATTAGCTGGGTGTGGTGGCGCCTGCCCGTAGTCCCAGCTACTTAGGAGACTGCAGCACAAGAATCGTTTGAACCCAGGAGGCAGAGGTTGCGGTGGGCAGAGATTGTGCCACTGAACTCCAGCCTGGGCAACACAGAGTGAGACTCCAAATCAAAAAAGAAAAAGAAAAAAGAATGAATTAGTCTGGATAAGCTACACTAGGTGAAATTGTGGTAACACCTCCCCACCCCCACCCCTAATCAGCATAGCTTACCATGAAAGTATTTTACATGTCATAGGTCACTCCCATAAAATCCCATAAAGTCAGCTTGCTCTCCTTGATGGTTGTCTTCCAGATCTGCAAGAATCTAATATTTATACATCTTTCAATTACTCCATCTTACTTCTAGGCTTAAAATCTTTCTAGAGAGAGCACAGAGGACTCATTTTACTAGCTCTTACCCAGTGTTAAGAGCCTTAAAACAGAAACAACCCAATCACCTTCTCTCATGTGCCAGAATAGACACATGCCTCCAGTTTTTAACTGTGAAGAAAGCTGAGGCCAGGCACCGTGGCTCACACCTGTACTCTCAGCACTTTGGGAGGCTGAGACAGGCGGATCACAAGGTCAGGAGATCAGACCATCTTAGTCAACATGGTGAAACCCCGTCTCCACTAAAATACAAAAATTAGCTGGGCATGGTGGCGCATGCCTGTAATCCCAGCTACTTGGGAGGCTGAGGCAGGGGAATCGCTTGAACCTGGGAGGTGGAGGTTGCAGTGAGCTGAGATCATGCCACTGCACTCCAGCCTGGGTGTGGGAGTGAGACTGTCTCAAAAAAAAGCTGAGAAATGTAGAGGAGTGTGTAGTATACTTGATGAACACTACTGTCTGTTACACGGCAGATCACAATAAAAAATATTTAAAAGGCACTACCTTAAGAAACTCCAAGCCGTGGGCTATTTCACAGATTCAGGATTTCTTCAACTCTCTCAGGGTTTGTTTTGTTTGTTTGTTTTTGTCAGCCTGGCATCCAGAAGTTAAGGATACTGCAACGAATTAGTATTACTAATGTTTTATTATAAGCGATCCTATTACACTACACTTTGTTACTGTTACTGGACTAGCACTTTTTTTTTTTTTTTTTTTGTCACCCAGGTTGGAGTGCAATGGCTTCAGGTGATTCTCTTGCCTTAGCCTCCCAAGTAGCTGGGATTACAGGTGCCTGCCACCATGCCCGGCTAATTTTTTTGTTTGTTTGTTTTTGTATTTTTAGTAGAGAAGGGGTTTCACCATGTTGGTCAGGCTTGTCTCGAACTCCTCACCTCAGATAATCCACCCACTTCAGCCTCCCAAAGTGCTGGGATTATAGGCCACCTGCAATTTTGTTTTATACCTAATTCTGCACTCTTCTTCCTACAAAACAGTGAGATCCTTCATCTTTGTATTTCCATTAGTTCAGGGTATAATGCATAGTAGGCATAGCAAATACTGGTGTTTAAATCTCTTGTAGAATTTGGGGGATGTGCTTTGATATAATATTATGGATACAAAATTATGCTGAAAAGTGAGTACTACATTTAGAATGCAAAAAGAGCCACAACAACTTACCACAGCTGTGGAAATTCAGGTCCTTTCCTTCTGTGAACTCTTTTAGGCAATTTACAATAAGTGCTACATAGAACCTCTTCCTGTTTGTGACTTGGTTTCTGCTTCCGCCAAATGCCCTGCAGCTCCCAGTGCTCATGGGGGCTGTGCAAGTCAAAGGCCTAGAGCTTAGGCTTCCTTAGTTTCAGAGTAAAGTGCTTTTGAGGGCATTCTATAAATGTAGGTTGAATTAAATTGACTTGATTCAAAAGCTAACTTCATTTAAGGATATCTCTAGTGGAATAGAGAAATTTATAAAAGCTGTTAAAATGCGTAGATATCCCAGCTTACCTGGATGCAAAAAGATCATGAGCTATCTAGTAGATTTGCCTTTTTTCATTGATAATTTTTTAAACTTTTCTTTATAATTTTATGAGTATTGTTTTTCAGGCCTCACTACCCACTAATTTAAACTTGATGAAATAAATTAATGTTGTCCCTTCCAATTTTCAACTTACCTTGTGCTTTTCAAACAGGGATGTGTTCAATAAATTCTTTTTAAAAATTTTTTATTTTTCATTTTTGTGGATACATAGTAGATGTATATATTTATGGGATACATGAGCTATTTTGACACAGGCATGCAATAAGTGATAATCACATCAGGGTAAATGGGTATCCACATCTCAAGCATTTATCCTTTGTGTTACAAACAATCCAATTATACTCTTTTAATATTTTAAAACGTCAATAAGTTCTTGATGCTAGTGTTCACTCTCTTGTGACAAGGAAGCATTTATCTTTTTCTTCTTACAGTGCTTTCTCCAGCAGCATGAATACTATTTGTGGTAAACTAGGAGCTAGAAGGTTAGTGGCTTTATTAACCTCACTTAGTTAAATAGAGGCAAGAATACCTGGAATCCGATTCTTCTGATTCACAGTGCAATAACTTTTTTACCCAACTAGACAGCTTCAACAAAACTACTATGACTAAACTGCTGTAAGCACATTATTCTAAGTTTGTAGTACAAGTTTTTCTTCTTGAACAGAATTATTGGAGATAATCTCATTTTTTAATTAAATTATTATCATAATTACTTTGCTTTGTTATTACTAGTCCTTATTGTGAAAAACATCCTCTTCTTTATGTAGTCATCCCCTGTACCTCCCTTTATTTTAGTTCTGGTATACCTGTATTTGTTGAAGATTAATACACTTCTAAATTACGGAAAAGCGTCTTTGTTTTGTGCTATAAGAGAATAGCAGACTGGGTAATTTATAATTGTCAACCTAGATAACAGAGAGAGACTCTCTAAAATAAAATGATCTTTATTCAGGAATAGGGCATTGCAATAGGAGTATGTGCGCCCTTAGTAAACTACATGGGTATTTAGGGAGGTAAGGGAACACAAAGGTTTTTAAAGAAAAAATGAAAAGGATTACATAATTGTTTTGAGATAATTTAGCCATGGCTACAAGGATCAGTTACAAAAGTGACACCAGTCCAAGGTTAGATAGGCAGTTGCTGGGCAGATATCCTCACAGAAATACTGTTTTGTGTGCAAAGTTGCTGTGGTGTTTGTGCAATGTTATGGTTTTTGCAGTAGCTTTTGTGATAGTTTTTGTTACCAGGCATTTATTTGTGAGAACCCTTCCTTCATGGCCCTTTGAGGCTCTATTTTTTATTTTTATTTTTTAACCCAAATGACTCAATTTTGATCTTGACAACTTTCACATAATGAACAGAAATTTATTAGCTCATGGGTTCTTGAGGCTGGGAAGTCCAAGATTGAGGGGCTGGCATCTGGTGAGGGCCTTCTTGCTACATCATCCCATGGCAGAAGGACAAAGAGAAGATGAGAGAGAGAGAGAGAGAGAGAGAGAGAGAGAGAGAGCGCAAGAGAGCACAAGATAGGGCCAAACTCATCCTTTTATAAGGAACCCATTCCCAGGATAACAGCATTAATCCATTCATGAGGGCAGAGGCCTCATAACCTAATCACTTCTCATTGGGGATCAAGTTTTTAACATATAAACTTTGAGGGATATATTCAAACCATAGTATAAAGTGTATTAGTTACGAAATCAGTCTCTAGACTGACGAGATTCAAATAATAGCTCTGCCACTTACCAGTTGTCTAACCCTGGTCAAACTACTTAGTCACTCTGAGCCTCAGTTTCTTAATCTGTAAAACAGGGATAATTATTGGTAAGTCATAGGGTTGTGGTGAAGTTTAAATGAACTTAAATGAAATTAGAATAGTGCCTAATACATAATAAGAGCTCAATAACTGTTAGCTTTTTTTATTATTACTATTTAGAACAAATCTAGACTCTGTAACATGGACTCTAAAGAACTCTGTTTTCAGAGATGAGGAAGATCTCTTTGTATCTAGCTTGATACAAGGAGGAACGTGCTCTTTTAATACAAGCCTTTGACACTATAATGCAGTTGTATTCTGCAGGGAACAATAATCAAATACGTTGGGTTAAAATATGCCAGCTTACTCATGCCATTAGATATTTGTTCTGCCCTTTTCACTCCTAGATTTGGTGTCCCCAGACATTTGGAGAGATTCCAGAATTCACCTTTCATTTTTGGTTAGTCTAGAATGACCTTCGAGAGAACAAAATGTATCAATAAGAAATCTTAGAGCTAGATCTCTGCAATCCTATTGTCTGGAGATTCCCAGGATCAGGAAATGGCCCACAAACAAGATTTACCAGAACAAGAAGTGTCCAAATAATTGGTGATACAAGAAGATGATACAGCTGGGGAAGCCTGTCTGGATTGTGATGTAACTAAAAGTTTACGCCAAGTTATTATATTAGTTTGCTTTAAAAGATGGTATTAAGAAAGGAAAATTTATGGAATCCATAAATAGAGGTCAGAAAATCATATTTTGGCAGGGTGTCTGTGTTCATTTCCCATTGTTGCTATAAAAAATTGCCTTATTTTACAGTTCTGGAGGTCAGAAGTCCCAAGTGTCATCCTTTTCTTTCACTGGTGTGCCACAGCAAGATGGTGGTACAGTTTTCCAAGAAGAGGAAGTTTGTCGCTGATGGTATCTTCAAAGCTGAACTGAATGAAGTTCTCATTCAGGAGCTGGCTGAAGATAACTACTCTGGAGTTGAGGTCTGAATTACACCAACTAGGACAGAAATCATTACCTTAGCCACCAGAACACAGAATGTTCTTGATGAGAAGGTCTGGCAGATCAGGGAATTGACTGCTGTAGTTCAGAAGAGGTTTGGCTTTTCAGAGGGTAAAGTAGAGCTTTATGCTGAAAAGGTGTCCACAAGAGTCATGTGCAGTTGCCCAGGCAGAGTCTCTGTGTTACAAACCCCTCGGAGGGCTTGCTGTGCAGAGGGCCTGCTATGGTGTGCTATGGTTCATCATGGAGAGTGGGACCAAAGGCTTCAAGGTCATTGTGTCTGGGAAACTCTGAGGACAGAGGGCTAAATTCATGAAGTTTGTGGATGGCCTGATGATCCATAGCTGGGACCCTGTTAATACTATGTTGACACCACTGTGCACCATGTGCTGCTCCAACAGGGTGTGCTGGGCATCAAGGTGAAGATCATGCTGCCCTGGGAACCAGCTGGTAAGATTAGCCCTAGGAAGCCCCTGCCCGACCACATGAGCATCGTGGAACCCAAAGATGAGATACTCTCCACCACCCCCATCTCAGAACAGAAATGTAGGAAGCCAGAGCCACCTACCATGTCCCAGCCAGTCCCCACAGCATAACAGGGTCTCCTTAGCAGCTGTGTCTGGAGTCTGGATGTTGTTCTGTAAAGAACTTTAATAAAATCTTGTACAAAGACAGAAAAAAGTCCTAAAGTTGTAGATGTGTCTCACTATGCTAAAATTAAGGTGTCAGCAGGGCTGTATTCCTCTATAAAGAATCTAGAGGATAATCTGTATTCTTGCCTTTTCCAGCTTCTAGAGGTTCCCACATTTCTTGGCTCATGGCTCCCTTCATCTTCAAAGCCAGCCATGGCCAGTTGAGTCTTTCTCATATTGCGTCACTCTAAATTGTACCTCCTTCTTCCACATTTCAAGTACCCTTGTGATTACTACCGTGGGCCTACCTGGATAATCTAGGATAATTTTCTTATTTTAAATTCAGCTCACTAGCAACCTAAATTCCATCTGCAACCTTAATTTCTCCCTGCCATGTAACATAACATATTCACAAGTTCTGGGGATTAAGATGAGGACTTCTTTGGGGACTATTATTTTGACTACTACAGTGTCTTCAGAGTGTTCATCAGCTCTAGCCCACAGACTTAAGTATCTAGGCTCTTCAGCATGTATGTTCTTAAGATACAATGGATGCATCAGATTGTAATAACTTGATAGCACTAACTTCAACCAACTTCTATTGATCTAATTTTATACTTACGAAGCAATCTTTGAATAATAATTTGGTTTCCCACATTAATTTGCCTATGGAAATATAATGCTATGAGCAATTTAAAAAGTATTTAGTCAACTGGCAATTATCTTTATAAATCAATTAATTTGCATTCTTTTTTCTTTTTTTTTTTTAACTCTAATCCCATGACAGATTATATATTAGGTTTTTTGCAGGTTTTTTTTTTTTTTTTTTTTTTTTTTTTTTTTTTACAGATGGGGTCTCACTATGTTGCCCAGGCTGGTCTCAAACTCCTAGGTTCAAGTGATCCTCCTGCCTCAGCCTCCAAAAGTGTTGGGATTTACAGGTGTGAGCCACTGCGCCTGGTTGGGTTTTCAATGTATGAGTTTCTATGAGCTTCATCAATGTGTTTACACCCAAGAGGTAGACAAGACTTAGTAATCTGGCAGCTCATGTTTCTGAGTCTGCAAAAATAAAGACCAGATCTGCAAACTCTGGGGAAGTCTATCTGTCTAGTGGTCTTCTGAAATGATTGATTTTGATGTACTTTTCAAACTAAAGCTTAGAATGGATCTCACTTTCTGGCTATAAACTGGATACTCCCCTAACTTCTTTCATTACATTATTTATCCCTGCAGCATTGGTCAATTCTCTTCCTTGTTTTTATTCATTTTCTTTTTCACATCTACATACTATAATTGAACTTTTCTGGTGCAAAGTAACTTCCATAAATTTACAGTTCATTAAAAAAAGAAACGTGGATTGGCGCTAGAATTGTAACTAGAAAACTGTCTGGAATTGAGGCCTACTTCTTTTTGTGTATTTCCTGTTTTCCTTTTCCAACTGGCCTATACTATGTTCCCATTCTGTTTATTTTCTGTCTGCTTCATAGTCTCTGCATTGTAACTTTAGTTTGTATGCTCTTAGTTTTTCTCTTCATCATGAACTTTTAGCCTTAATTCCATTCTGCCTCATTCTCTCCTTATTTCCTTTGTTTATATAGATAGAGGTTTCACACTAAAAAAAAAAAAAAAAAAAAAAAAAAAGTGTCTAGGGCCCCATACAACTAGGGACAGCCCTGATGAGAACAACCATAATTGGCTTAGGATGGTTGGTGGTCCTCAATCTTGACTGTGCTTTAGACTTACTTGAGGGTGCTTCTAAAACAATCTTTTTCAGACTTGATTTCCAGACCAAATTTCCTCTGTAGAAGAAATACACATACAAACATATTTATATGCCTGTGTACTTATTTATATCTAAGGAAGAAGAAATAAGTGGAAGAATATACATCAAGACATTGAAATGACAATGGGAACAACCACATGATAATGAGAAACAACTATATTAGAGTACTCCAGAGAAACAGAACCAATAGGAGATTATATATATAATTGGCTCATTTGATTATAGAAGCTGAGAAATCCCACAACCTGCCACCTTCAAGCTGGAGATCCAGAAAAGCCAGTTGTGTATTTCCAGTTCAAGCCTGAGGACTTGACAACCAGGAGCACTGATGTCCAAGGGCAGGAGGAGATGGATGTCCAGACTCCAGAAAAGAGAGTGAATTGACCCTTCCTCTGTCTTTTTGTTCTGTTTAATCATGCAACAGTTTGGATGATGCCCACCACATTGATGAGGGCTATCTTCTTTACTCAGTCGACTGATTCAAATCTCTTCCTACTATGTCCTTTTTCTCTTCCAGGAGAAAAAACTTCATAGCCTCACCTAGCGATAATGTTCTACCAGTTACCTGGGCATGCTTAGCCTAGTCAAGTTGACTCCTAAAACTAACCATCCATAACAAACAAACAGTATAGTACTTTAACCCAAATAATAAAACAAATATACCTGGATCTATGCTGACATACATATGTAAATATATGATTAAGTAAATAAATAAATAGGTAAAAGATAAATCTTCCTTACTAAAGAATTCCAAATAATACATGCAGACAGTTTCCCCTCCAGAGATGTAACTTAAAGCTTCACCCCTTCAGTATGGGCTGAATTTAGTGTCTTGCTTCCAAACAATAGATTATGTAAAGAGAAAAAATAGTAACTTTACAGCAGAGACCCCTGGCATACACTACCTGAACAAAGCAATCAGGGTTAGCATCAACAGTGATAAGTCATGTTGGTAGTATGTATTCCTGACATGATTGATAAGAAGAGAACTTTACCTTTACCTCTGTGGTATTCCTCTTAAAAGTCTGTAACCCTATAACTAGTCATGAGAAAAAAAAACATCATCAGACAAACCCAAATTTAAGGACATTAGACGAAACATCTGACCAGCACTATTCAAAAATATCCAGGTCATCAAAAACAAGTAAAGACTGAGAAACTGTCACAGACCAGAGGCGAATAAGGAGACTTAATGGCTAAATGTAATGTGGTATCCTGCATGGGATCCTGGAACAGAAAAAAGACGTAGTAGGAAAAATTGGTGAAATTTGAATTAACTGGGAAAATTGATTAATAGTCATGAACCAATAACACTCTCTCAATTTTAACAAATGTGCCATAGTTATGTTAATATTAGAGGAAACTGGGTAAAAGACATACAGGCACTCTCTGTGCTATCTTTATAACTTTTCTGTAAATTTAAATTAAATTATTCCAAAATAAAACGTTCGATATAGTTTGGATATTTGTCCCTGCCCAAATCTCATGTTGAAATGTAATCTTCATCGTTGGCGGTGGGGCCTGGTGGGAGGTGTTTGGGTCATGGGGGAGGATCCCTCTTGGCTTGGTGCTGTCCTCATGATAGTGAATGAGTTTTGATGAGATCTGTTCCTTGTAAAGCGTGGCCCTCCAGCCTCCACCTCTTGCTCCTGTTCTCGCTATGTGATGTGCAAGCTTCTGCTCCACCTTCTGCCATGAGTAAAATCTCCCTGAAGCCTCCCCATAAGCCAAGAGATGCCTGCTCTGTACAGCCTGCAGAACCGTGAGCCAGTTAAACCTATTTTTTAAAATAAATTACTCAGTCTCAGGTATTTCTTTATAGCAACACAAGAGTGGCCAATACAAAGTTTACTTTAAAAATATACTCCAGGCCAGGTGTGGTGGCTCATGCCCGTAATCCCAGCACTTCGGGAGGCTGAGGTGGGGAGATCACTTGAGGTCAGGAATTTGAGACCAGTCTGGCCAACATGGTGAAACTAAAAATACTAAAAATACTCTCTACTAAAAATACAAAATTAGGTAGGCATGGTGGCATGCGCCCGTAATCCCAGCTACTTTGGGAGCCTGAGGCAGTAGAATCGCTTGAACTTGGGAGGCAGAGATTGAACCGGGATCATGCCACTGCACTCCAGCCTGGGTGACAGACAGAGACTCTATCTCAAAAAAAATTTTATATATATATGTGTGTGTGTGTGTGTGTGTGTATGTATATATGTGTGTATATATATGCATATATGTGTCTGTGTGTGTGTGTGTGTGTGTGTGTATATATATATGTATATATTCCAAAGATGCTGAGGTGTGGGTTGGTACGGCATCTCACTTGCCTGAGTCTGAGGGCTGCATTGATTCCCATTTACCTTGTATGTGGTTAGTTTAGGCATGGGCAAGTGACAATTCTAGCCAATGCCATAGAGGGGAAGTCTGCTGAGAATGTATGAGCAAGGTCTTAAACTAAACTATTTGGAGGAAAAAAAATCAGTCTGTTTTCTGCTACTGATTGTTGTGTCTATAGTGAGCGGTGATTTTGCCCCCACTCTCCATGGGACTTTTGGCATTGACTGAAGAGTGAAGACACTTTTGCTTTTTGTAACTGTGGGGAGAGTGCTATGGGCATCTACTGGGTAGAAAACAGGGATGCTGCTAAACATTCCACAATGCACAGGACAGCCCCCCATAACAATGAATGATTCAGCCCCAAATACCAACTTCCAAAGTTAAGAAACTGCTGTATGTGATCACTGTTGTATGGCAGATGTGCTATGACTGTGAAGACAAGGCTGAGGATGACAGAACCAAAGCGCACACAAAAAAATTAGTTCATGGTGACAATGTTGAGGAACCATTGAATTAAACAACCTCTCACATGCCTATACCTGGACTCTTTTTTTTTTTTTTTTTTTTTTTTAGTTGATTTGGCAGGTGAGTTGTTACACAGTCCTTAGTGGATTCCAACTTCCATGGTCACTGTCCTGCTTGGACTCTTTTTAGGTGAAAATAAATCTCTTTATTGTTTAAAAACTCTGTTGGCATTTATTTGCAGACAAGAGCATTCTAATTGACATAGAAAAAGAAGGAGTACAACAAATTTTGTGGGGCTACAAGCACAGGGTGTCCCAGGGAGGGGAAAAATTAGAATGATACAAATTCTAACTGAAATTCCACTTGCTCTGAGAAGTCACCAAAATAACTTTCTGTGTTGTCAAGACAGACGCTCAGCTGAACACTTCCATCACAGTAAGCTATGCTGATTTTATTTGCTCCACTTATCAGGATTTAGAACAAAACTTTTTTGAAAGTGACTTGAAATCAGGGAACATTGTTAAAGAGTTTATATATTCTTTGAGGAAACCACTCCCAAACTTTTCTGTTCAAAGACGTTTAGGTTTTTTTGTTTGTTTGTTTTTGTTTTTTGGAGACAGTTTCACTCTTACTGCCCAGGATAGAGTGCAATGGCACAATCTCAGCTCACCACAGCCTCTGCCTCCCTGGTTCAAGCAATTCTCCCGCCTCAGCCTCCTGAGTAGCTGGGATTATAGACATGTGCCAACACCCCTGGCTCATTTTGTATTTTTAGTAGAGACAGGGTTTCTCCATGTTGGTCAGGCTGGTCTCAAACTCCCGATCTCAGGTGATCCACCCGCCTTGACCTCCCAAAGTGCTGGGATTACAGGTGTGAGCCACCATGCCCGGCCAGATGTTTAGTTTTTTATTAAAAATTTTAAAATATACATTTGTTCTTTGTACTAACCAAGAAGCACTGATCTTCAAAGACATTTAAAGTGCTGAAAAGGAAAAAATGATATAATCTCTTTAAATTTGCAATTTAGGCTGGATGCAGTGGCTCATGCCTGTAATCCCAACACTTTGAGAGGCCAAGGAAGGAGAATTGCTTGAGCCCAGCAGTTCAAGACTAGCCTGGGCAACAAAGCAAAACCCCATCTCTAGAAAAAAATTAAGCCTGGCCAACATGGTGAAACCCCATCTCTACCAAAAAATATAAAAATTAGCCAGGTGTGGGGGTGCGTGCCAGTCCCAGCTACTGGGGAGGCTGATGTGGGAGAATCACTTGAACCCGGGAGGCAGAGGTTGTAGTGAGCCGAGATTGCCCCGTTGCACTCTAGCCTGGGCAATAGAGAGAGAGAGAGACCCTGTCTTAAATGAATGAGTGAATGAATATATAAAATAAAAATAAAAATAAAAATAAATTAGCCAGGCTCAGTGGCACACAACTCTAGTCTTAGCTATTTAGGTCTGAGGCAGGAGGGTGCCTTGAGTCCAGGAGTTTGATGTTGCAGTGAGCTATGATTGCACAACTGTACTTCAGCCTGGGTGACAGAGCGAGACCCTGACTAAAAAAAAAAAAATATTGCAACTTAGAAGAAACATTTTTGGGCCAGGCGTGGTGGCTCATGCCTGTAATCCTAGCACTTTGGGAGGCCAAGACAGGCAGATCACAAGGTCAGGAGATTGAGACGATCCTGGCTAACACGATGAAACCCCATCTCTACTTAAAAAAATACAAAAAAATTAGCCTGGCATGGTGGGTGCTTGTAGTCCCAGCTACTCAGGAGGCTGAGGCAGAATTACTTGAACCCGGGAGGCGGAGGTTGTAGTCAGCTGAGATTGCACCACTGCACTTCAGAGCGGTGACAGAACAAGACTCTGTCTCAAAGAAAAAAAAAATTTACAATTGAAGTTGGAAAATAATTTTTTTAATATACTTTAAGTTCTAGGGTACATGTACACAACGTGCAGGTTTGTTACATATGTATCCATGTGCCATGTTGGTGTGCTGCACCCATTAACTCGTCATTTACATTAGGTATATCTCCTAATGCAATCCCTCCCTCGTCCCCCAACCCCATGACAGGCCCTGGTGTGTGATGTTCCCCTTCCTGTGTCCAAGTGTTCTCATTGTTCAATTCCCACCTATGAATGAGAACATACAGTGTTTGGTTTTCTGTCCTTGCAATCGTTTGCTCAGAATGATGGTTTCCAACTTCATCCATGTCCCTGTAAAGGACATGAACTCATCCTTTTTTATGGCTGCATAGTATTCCATGGTGTATATGTACCACATTTTCTTAATCCAGTCTATCACTGATGGACATTTGGGTTGATTCCAAGTCTTTACTATTGTGAATAGTGCCACAATAAACATACATGTGCATGTGTCTTTACAGCAGCATGATTTATAATCCTTTGGGTATATACCCAGTAATGGGATGGCTGGGTCAAATGGTATTTCTAGTTCTAGATCCTTGAGGAACCGCCACACTGTCTTCCACAATGGTTGAACTAGTTTACAGTCCCACCAACAATGTAAAAGCGTTCCTATTTCTCCACATCCTCTCCAGCACCTGTTGTTTTCTGACTTTTTAATGATCGCCATTCTAACTGGTGTGAGATGGTATCTCATTGTGGTTTTGATTTGCATTTCTCTGATGGCCAGTGATGATGAGCATTTTTTCATGTGTCTGTTGGCTGCTTAAATGTCTTCTTTTGAGAAGTGTCTGTTCATATCCTTTGCCTACTTTTTGATGGGGTTGTTTGATTTTTTTCTTGTAAATTTGTTTAAGTTCTTTGTAGATTCTGGATATTAGCCCTTTTTCAGATGGGTAGATTGCAAAACTTTTCTCCTATTCTGTAGGTTGCCTGTTCACTCTGATGGTAGTTTCTTTTGCTGTGCAGAAGCTTTTTAGTTTAATTAGATCCCATTTATCAATTTTGGCTTTTGTTGCCATTGCTTTTGGTGTTTTAGACATGAAGTCCTTGCCCATGCCTATGTCCTGAATGGTATTGCCTAGGTTTTCTTCTAGGGTTTTTATGGTTTTAGTTCTAACATTTAAGTCTTTAATCCATCTTGAATTAATTTTTGTGTAAGATGTAAGGAAGGGATCCAGTTTCAGCTTTCTACATATGACTCGCCAGTTTTCCCAGCACCATTTATTAAACAGGGAATCCTTTCCCCATTTCTTGTTTTCGTCAGGTTTGTCAAAGATCAGATGGTTGTAGATGTGTGGTATTATTTCTGAGGGCTCTGTATACCATTGGTCTGTATCTCTGTTTTGGTGGAAAATAATTTTTATGTGAATTATTAAAACAGTGGGTAAATGGGAATAGATAAAAAAGGAGAAAAAGCTGTTATATTTTTGTGTTTTTCTCCCTTTTTCTAATGTGATAGGAGGGGGAAATCAAGGCATATTGAGCATAGTGAAAGGTTTAAATGATCTTACAGGAACTATTTCTTTAAGAAGAGACAATTAGTGACAACACTGGAGGCAAGAAGATCAGGCTCCTATGGCCAGGGCCTTGGATGTGCTAGTTAAAATTTTCCTTAATATGAAAGCCATGATTTAGTCAAGTTATGATAAAAACAATACTTGAATTTGGTAAGCTAGTGATACCACTTTTTATCTAGGATTTTATTTTATATAATGCTACCTTTCCTCACAAATTGTAAAGCTAGTAGAAACACATTTAATCTCACTAGCCTTTTAATGCACATTATTAAAAACAGAAATCCTTATTCAGCTCCTGGGTAATAAATTCTTTTTTTTTTTTTTTGAGATGGAGTCTCGCTCTGTCACCCAGGCTGGAGTGCAGTGGCGCAATCTCGTCTCATTGTAAGCTCCACCTCCTGGGTTCACGCCATTCTCCTGCCTCAGCCTCCTGAGTAGCTGGGACTACAGGTGCCCGCCACCATGCCTGGCTAATTTTTTTGTGTTTTTAGTAGAGACGGGGTTTCACCATGTTAGCCAGGATGGTCTTGATCTCCTGACCTTGTGATCCGCCCACCTCAGCCTCCCAAAGTGCTGGGATTACAGGCATGAGCCACCGCGCCTAGTCTTAAATTCTTGATCTACCTATGTAAAAATCTAACTCAGCAGTAAAAATCTAACTCAGCAGTAAACGTCTAACTCAGCTACCTGAAATGTTACCATAGTTAATGACAGTTACACGCACACATTTTATTTAGTCCTATTAACAAGCCTATTAAGGAGGTACTATTATGATGCTCTTTTTATGGACAAGAAAACTTAGGCTGAGAGAGGTTAAATAACATGCCCAAGTCCACATAGGCATGAGCACACTTTGGAGACATTGTGGGTTCATTTCCACATCACCGTAATAAAGCAAATATTGCAATAAAGCAAGCCACACAATTATTTTTTGGTTTCTCTGTGCACATAAAAGTTATGCTTACAGTATATTGTGGTCTATTAAGTATGGAATAGCATTATGTCTAAAAAACAATGTGTATACCTCAAACAAAAAATACTTTTGGCCTGGTGCAGTGGCTCATGCCTGTAATCCCAGCACGTTGGGAGTCCAAGGCAGGTGGATCATGAGGTTAAGAGATGGAGACCATCCTGGCCAACATGGTGAAACACCATCTTTACTAAAAATACAAAAATTAGCTGGGTGTGGTGACACACACCTGTAATCCTAGCTACTTGGGAGGCTGAAGCATGAGAATTGCTTGAACCTGGGAAACAGAGGTTGCAGTGAGCGGAGATCATGCCACTGCACTCCAGCCTGGCAACACAGAGACTGTCAAAAAAAAAAAAAAAAAAAAAAAAAAAAGCCCCAAAAAGCAAAAAACAAAAAACAAACAAAAAAAATCTTCATTTTTGAGACAGAGTCTCACTCTATCACCCAGGCTGGAATGCAGTGGCATGATCTCTGCTCACTGCAACCTCCATTTCCCAGGTTCAAGCAATTCTCATGCTTCAGCCTCCCAAGTAGCTAGGATTACAGGTGTGTGTCACCACACCCAGCTAATTTTTGTATTTTTAATAGAAATGGGATTTCACCACGTTGGCCAGGCTGGTCTCACAATCCTGACCTCAGATGATCTGCTCACCTTTGCCTCCCAAAGTGCTGGGCTTACAGGCATGGGCCACAACGCCTGGCCAAAAAATACCTTACTGGGAAAAATTCTAATGATCACCTGAGACTTCAGTGGGTCCTAACTTTTTTGCTGGTGGAGAGTCTTGCCTTGATGTTAATGGCTGCTGCCTGATCAGGGTAGTGATTGCTGAAGGTTGGGGTGGCTGTGGTAATTTTTTAAAACTAAGACAACTTATGATTTGCTTTATTCATAGTATACTTACTGCAGTGTTCTGATTTGAAAGGTATGTGTTTATTATTACACATTTGTGGGTACAGCGAATTTGTTAATTATGTGGTTAAATATTTTCTATTCTTACTGGTCTTTTTGTCTGCTTTTTTCTATCAGTTACTATGAGAGGTGTGTTAAAATCTCTCTAAAAAAAGAAAGGAAGGAAGGAAAGAAGGAAGGAAGAAAGAAAAAGAAAGAAAGAAAGGAAGGAAGGAAGGAAGGAAGGAAGAAAGGAGGGAGGGAGGGAGGGAGACAACCATGAAGTTTGCTGCATCAGTGGACTCTTCCTTTCACAAAACATTTTTCTGTAGCATGCTATGCTGTTTGATAGCATTTTACTCAGTAGAACTGCTTTCAAAATTGTAGTCAGTCCTCTCAGGCCTTGCCAATACTTTATCAACTAAGTTTATGGAGTATTGTAATTCCTTTGTTGTCATTTAAACAATGTTCACAGCATCTTCACCAGGAATAGATTCCGTCTCAAGAAACCACTTTCTTTGAGCATTTATAAGAGGTAACTCCTTATCTGTTCAAGTCTGATCATGAGTTGCAGCAATTCAGTCACATTTTTAAGCTGCATTTCTAGTTCTCTTGCTAGTTCCACCACACCTGCACATCCTTCCTCTACTGAAGTCTTGAACCCCTCAGAGTCATATATGATGGTTGGAATCAACTTTTTCCAAACTCCTGTGAATAACATGATGATATTTCAGCCTCCTCCCATGAGTTACAATTTTTTTTTAACACTTTAACTTTTACTTTTTTTTTTTTTTTTTTGAGACAGAGTCTTGTTCTGTTGCTCAGGCTAGAGTGCAGTGGCACAATCCCAGCTCCTGCAACTTCCACCTCTTGGGCTAAAATGATCCTCCCAACTCAGCCTCTGAGTAGCTGAGACTACTGGTGCATGCCACCATGACCAGCTAATTTTTGTATTTTTTATAGAGATGAGGTTTCACCATTTTGCCCAGACTGGTCTCGAACTTCTGTGCTCAAGCGATCCACCCACCTTGGCCTCCCAAAGTGCGGGGATTACAGGTGTGAGCTACCATACTCAGCCCACAAATGTTCTTAATGGCTATGACAAATGATGAATCCTTTCCAGAAGATTTTCAATTTACACTGCCAAGATCCATCAGAGGAATCACTATTTATGGCAGCTACAGCCTTAAGAAATATAGTTATTAAATAATAAGACTTGAAAGTAAAAATTAACTGTGTGATCCATGGGCTGCAAAATAGATGTTGTATTAGCAGGTATGAAAACAACATTAATCTCCTAATACATCTTCATCAGAGCTCTTGGGTGACCAGGTACATTGTCACAATGAGCAGTAATATTTTGAAACAAATCTTTTTTTTTTAAGCAGTAGGTCTCAACATGGGCATAAAATATTCAGTAAACTATGCTGTAAATAAATGTGCAGTCATCCAAGCTTTGTTGTTTCATTTATAGAGCACAGGCAGAGTAGATTTAGCTAATTCTTAAGGGCCCTAGGATTTTCAGAATGGTCAGTGAGCATTGGCTTCCACCCAAAGTTAGCTGCATTAACCCGTAACAAGGGAGTCAGCCTGTCCTTTAAAGTTTGAAGCCAGGCATTGATTTCTCTCTAGCTATGAATATCCTAGATGGCATCTTCTTCCAATAGAAGGCTGTTTCACCTACATAGAAAATCTATCGTTGAGTATAGCTACCTTCATCAGCAATCTTAGGTAGATCTTCTGGATAGCTTCCTGCAGCTTCTACATCAGCACTTACTGCTTCACCTTGCACTTTTATGTTTTGGAGGCCACATCTTTCCTTAAATCTCATGAGCCAACCTCTGCTAGCTTCAAACTTTTCTTCTGCAGCTTCCTCACCTCTCTACCCTTCACAGAATTAAAGAGAGTTAGGGCTTTGCTCTGGAGTAAGCTTTGGTTTAAGGGCATATTGTGGCTAGTATGATTTTCTATTCAGACCACTCAAACTTTCTCTGCATCAGTAATAAGGCTGTTCTGCTTTCCTATCATTTGTATGGTCACAGGAACAATACTTTTAGTTTTCTTCAAGAACTTTTCCTTTGCATTCACAACTTGGCTAATGGTTTGGTGTAGGAGGCCAAGCTTTGAGCCTGTCTTGGCTTTCCACATGCCTTCCTCACTAAGCTTACCATTTCTAGCTTTTCATATAAAATGAGAGACTTGCAACTCTTCTTTTCATTTGAACACTTTCACTTTTCACCCTACACTTAAGAGGCCATTGTAGGGTGTAGCTGACCTAATTTCGACATTGTTGTGTCTCAGGGAATAGGGAGGCCAGAGGAAAGAGGAAGTGATGGGGACTGTCAATTTGTAGAGCAGTCAGAACACACACATTTATCGATTGTGTTTGCTGACTTATATGAATATGGTTCACAGAGCCCTCAAACAATTACAACAATAACACCACAGATTACTGATCGCAGATCACCATAACAGATAAATGGCACCAACAGATGTACTCAACGCAGAGTTGCCACACACTTTCCATAGTAAACAGCACAATATCTCTGAAGCACAATAAAATGAAGTGTGGCTGTAGAATGCTGGAGCCAGGAAGTAATTCCAGACTGTGTGCCTAGACTGTGTATGTCTTCTATATTATACTGATAGTGCCAAGAAGGAACAAAGCGGGTATGTGTCAACGTTGAACATATTAAGGACCAGCAAATAGCACACTTCCACAGGCCTTCCTACTGTGCTGAGCTACTAATAGGTCCTCAATAGATATTTATCGGTTAAGTTTAAAAAATTTTTTCCTGTTGCGGAATGGTGGGCAGAACGCTGAGCTGAGTATCAGACCTGGATGCTAACAAGGGCTCCTCTATTAACCAACTATGTGGTTTTGGATAAGTTACTTATCTGAGGCTCATTTTAAAAATTAGAATAATAATAACTGCTAGGCCTACTTCCTAATATTGGGATTATGTATGGAATTCTTCAGAAAATGTGATTTCTTAAAAAACAAATGAAAAGCTTTACAGACTCAAATTCTAAGTTCAAAGAGGCCCACTAGACAGGGTACCACACTTCTGAAAAAAACAGCTCAACCTCTTAATCACAGACCATAAACCTAATTCCATATCCAAGTAAAAGTCTGGCTAATAACTCAGGAATCTTTAATTTGGTCTTACTTCCCTGAACTTATTTTCCGGACTTTTTCATCTGACTCCATCATCCCTCCACCCAAACTAATCAGTTTCCCTTCCAAAGTCATTTTCAGGAGCTGAAGTGAAAAAGTGTGCCTCCCAGAGGTTAGACTCTCAGGGGCATTCTGTTCAAAGAACACAGGAAGAAACACTTTGTCCTTTTACTGTTACCTCAGGCCTCACAGGTCTTTTCAAAGCCAGAAGCTAAAGTGGCTTAAGAGAAAGCTAGAAGTATTGGGGTAGTAGTATTCCCACTTCAGGGTGAGATTGTGAGGATGTACCTGTTTTATGATTCTAATTCGTTCGATTGGCAGTCCTTGAACTAAATTAAAAACAAATAAAAGTTCATATGATTTAAACTCATGATACTTCTTTGTGAAAAGGGAAAACGGGACATGTCGTTAGCCCCAGCATATTTTTTGTGATGGGGCTTTTACTATGTTGCCCAGGCTGGCCTCAAACTCCTGGATTCAAACTATCCTTCCCTGTAGGTGGAATTACACATGCATGCTACCATGCTTGGCTATGGGCTTGTTTTTAATCGTTGGACGGTCTGGGTGCCCCTTTCACTTTATTCTTTTTTTCCTCTCTTACTTTTTTTCTCTCTCACTTGTTAAGTCTTTGTCCTCTTTGAGTGCTCTTCCAAAAGACTGAAATTGCAGGTTACATTTATACCTAAAAGATCTTCCTGCCTAGGCAAAGAGAAAATAATACTAAATTCCATAGAAAGCAGGTAATTTGTCCACAGGACACAGAGCTGATCACTGTGGAAAATCCCTGCAATCACACCTTCCATTCTCTCTCCCTCTTTCTCTCCTTTGCCCTTGCTCTCTCCATGTGACGTGCCTGCTCCCCCTTCACCCTCCACCATGATTGTAAGATTCCTGAGGCCTCCCTAGAAGCTGAGCAGATGCCAGCACCATGCTTCCCGTAAAGACTGAAGAACTGTGAGTCAACTATACTTCTTTCCTTTATAAATTACCCGGTCTCAGGTATTTCTTTATAGCAATGCAAGAACAATACCTTATTCTTTTCCCATTCATCCAAACAACTGGAAATTAAGCTTCCTGAGGCCAGAGGTCTTGCGGCGTTTAGGACATAGTGAGCGCTCAACAGACACATGTTAAATGAAAGAACCAATACTTTACTGTGCGCTGCTGTGTGCCCGGTATCGCTCTAGGAGCTGAGCAGAGAGGTAACAACTACACTGCGCTTCCTTTGGAGAGAGACACTGGAGAACTAAAACCGACCCCAGCGCTAAGCGATTTGCCTAATAGAGGGAACGCCGGCTGAGACCAGCGCAAGGCGGGCGCTGGGTGGCGTGCGCGACTGCAAAGTCTGTGCCCAGGTTCTGCTCCTTGGGCTCCTGCTGCGTGAGCCGCTCTGCAGATCCAGCAAAAGACCCGAGAGCGGCCAGATGATTGAACGCCAGATGATTCCTCCCTGAGGATGTGCCCCGGGCGTTCTGCCCTGGCTCCCAGCCACCTCCCGGTGCTCCCGGGTTAGGCCTCACACACCTGTCGACCGCGTCGGCCCAGCTGCGGCCCAGGCCTGTGGGACTTCGGGGAGAGAGGCGGCCCCGGCCCCAGGCTGGGAACCAGAAATGCAGCAGGGCCTCAAAAAGAAACAAAATTCTTTCCCTCGGGGTTGCTGCTGCTGCACAACCTCGCCCAGCCCGCTCTGCGGATCGAGTGTAGATTCGGGTTGGAAGCCGGAGGTAGTGCATAGAGGGCAGCTTCAAAAGCCGAGGCTGCGCTGCTCGGCGCAGGGCGTCTTCCCTCGCGTGCCCGTGCCGGGTGCCGAAGGAACCTCCGCAAGCTGCTTTCATCTCGGTGGGCCGGGGCAGGGTCGAATCGCAGCTGTGGGGGCTTCTCTCCAAGCTTCGATTTGAGCTGGATGGAGACAGAAGAGCCTGAGGTGCCCAGAGGCCAGTCTCACAGAGTGGGGGGCGGGTGGGGTGGGATCAGAAAAAGCTTGAAATTCCTCCCGTACCTTAAACCTAAACAGCTGCGAGAGCCCCAGAGGAGGAAGCTCAGCTGCCGCGGAGAAGCTGGAGGAGGGCTGGGGCGGGGAGGAGTAGCCCCAGCAGCAACAGCAGCCAGCCCTGGGGTGTCCTCTCCCAGTGGTGTCCAGGGCCAGTCTTTGCCAGCCTGCCCGTCCTCGGACGCCTCGGGAACGTACACACACCCTTTTGCTTAAGCAAGGCGCTCTGAAGCCGAATTACGTCTGCCTGGCATCCCCAAACACGAACGGCCCTGCCATGGCTGTGGGCAAATTCAGGGGCTGGGGTATGAGGGGGGGACTAGCAGAGAAAGAGTTAATCAGTACTCTCCTGTCACTTGCGTTTTATTTAATGGTAATGCTAGACTTCACCAGATATTTCAACTGACCAATTTCAACATTTTCACCTACAGAATTTCCTGGAAGGAAAATAAAACCTTCCTAACAAACATGTTTTCCTGTTTGTGCTTGATAATATTGTCCACTATGGACACAGGAAACCAGTCAACCGTTTATAATCACAGTCATCATTTTGTGGTGCTTTTTCTTAGGGTATGAATACTTATATTGACTGCAGGTTTAGTTGAGCTATAATTGTAACTCTTTGACTAAATAGAATTGATTTTACATAATTAAACCTTTTTAAACAAAAGTAATTGGGCACGATGGCACTCGCAGCTGTCGGGAGGCTGAGGCAAGGAGGATCGCTTGAGCCAAGGGGTTTGACTCTCGCCTGGACAACACAGGGAGATCCTGTCTTTTTTTTTTTTTTTTTTAAAGGTAAACAGTAAGCATGAGAAAAAGAATCTTTCAGTCTTCCTAGTCTTCCGCAAGGCAGTGACTGACGTCCCTCAAACCATCGACTTTGGTACATTTTCTCCAGAGGATCAAAACCTAGGCCTGACTCTGGCATGGAGCCTGGAACAATGCAAATAAATTAGACATTCTTTTCCTATGTATGACTGTGCCTTTCTTTGTCGTGGTCACCAGGTTCTCCAGACCTTTTGAAAACTACGTAACAGTTACCTTGCAGTGCTCCTGAAAACACGGGGGAAGTTCATATTTGAGAGGCCTGGGAGGGACTAGGATGATCCTAGTCAAGCACGAGCAGAGCTGCCGCACAATAAGTGCTCATTGCGTGTTCATGGAAAGCATGAATGATGCTCACACCAAGAGATCTGCTACCAAACTCTTACAGGCGAATGTGAGCGCCAGGATCTCTTTTATTATTATTGATGTCATTATCATCAGTAAAAAAGCATTTAATGAAATTATTTTAAAAGGCTTCTTGCCTAGGGAGCCCAATACTAGATTGGTATAGTCACAGGGGGCACCTGCCTTCCTTCCCCTCCTCGCCCTCCTCCCGCTGCGCGAGCTTCGGAACCCTAAGGCCAGCTCACTGCGCATTGCCCCCGGCAAGTTAGCGGCGCTCCCGGAGGGGTGTGAGGCGGATCGGAGGCACCAGGTAGGGTGTAGGGCGCGAGCGCGGGGCGGTGGTGCCCAGCGGGGGCGGGGTGCCCACGGACGCAGCCGCCTAGCTCCGACGGCTGTTTCGAGGCAGCTGCTGGCGCCCGCTAGGAGGCGCGTGGCCACTAGCACTTCAGCGCGCGGTTCTCTCTCCTCAGACTGCTTTCTAGGATTTGATATCCCAGGGCCACAGCGACAGAAGCCGATCTCTAAGAAGGCATCCCAGGGCCACAGCGACAGAAGCCGATCTCTAAGAAGGCATAAGCTCGGCCTGAGACGTGGTGGGGAGACAGTGCAGGGAAGAGGTGAAATTCCAGCGCAGAATGGGGGCTCCGCGGGGCCCCGGAATTGAGGAGACAGGAGCGAGGCTTCCCTTTCCGTCCTCGCAGGAAAACAGCCTGACCTACTGGCACGTCCACCCCCAAGAGGAGAGGGACCCCGGCGCGGCGTCCTTACCGTCCCCATCCCCCACTCCCCCCCTCCCCCCGCCAGCAAGCCAGGGCTCTTTTCTTTCCCTGAGTGCCTGGCACAGGGGGAGAGGCCCGGCCTCGAGCTTTTTCTGCACGTGAGCTCGGTGGTCCAGCAGAGTCTTCTGGCTCCCGGGAAAGCAGCCTGGCGCCGCCCCAGCACTCAGTCCCCAGATTAGGGATTGGGACGTCAGTCATCGCCTCCAGGGTACTGACCTGGGATGGGGCCGCAGGTATCCCAAGCGCTCCTCTGTCCGTGCTTCCTCAGCGTCTGCGTTTCCACAGATGCCCGAGGTCAGACAGTTTCGCAAGGGGGCTGAAGAACCAAATGGGGAAACTGATGGAGCCTCACAAGTTTATTCCTTTCCCACGTCTGTGTTTGTCTAAGGGTGCTTTCTGTGCAGCTTTCTGAACTTGAGCATCACTTTGATGGAATGAAGTACAATCTTATGCCCTGAGCAATAATTTCTTGTCAGCGATGACCCATTTAATCACTGGAAAATCTAATTGCATTGCTCCAGAGAGAGAGGTCTCTTTGAGATTCCAACATTCATTGTAACATTTCTTGTATCAAGAATGTTGAATTGATTGTTCGCATTTACTTTCGGAAAAGGAGATAGAGTTGTAATGTCCTTACAAGTTTCTAACCAGTTTTAAAAAGACCAAACAATACTGAAAGGTAAATTAATTGCAAGCATAGGAGGCAAAACATGAATTAGAAAAATTAATCAAAACACCCTCTCATTTCAATTCCCAATGTGCAAGAGAAAGAAGCAAAGCAAAATACCCACATCTCACATTTAGGTTACAGAAACTATTGCCTAATTGTTCAACTAAACACCTAACATTTCTTTACTCTTTGATGTGGATGTTGGTTTCTGTCCTCAGGTTTGTTTCCTCACAATTGATTGCTGCTTTTCTAAGAATGTCATTCTCACAAAACATGAAAAGACAGAAATAATGGAGACCGTTTTCTTTTAGACACCCCTTTTAAGATGAAAGAAAACGGTTCCCATGTACCTCCAAAACACTTGCTCTCACATGTTTCCCCCCCACCCCCAGAATTGTTTCACATTCCTGTTCCTAAACCAGTCAAAAATGAGGGTAAAGGAACTACCGTGACTGACTTAAGTTAATCAAGATTCACCTCTTGGAGTTTGGAGGGACTTTGCATTCCCTAAAGCACCTGAACACTTTATACACAAACTCAGGGTTCTGCTAGCAAAAAACGTATGGGGATGATGGTTGTTGGGTTGATATCTTAATATCTTCCATACTTGTGATCAGTCACAATCCCCCTGGTTATCTCTTGTCTAAATAGTTTACCTTCTCACATTTCTAGACCGCTGATCATAATGAATCAAGGCAGTCTCCCCCACATTTATCTCTGTTCTGTTTAATTATATTCATTCAGAGGAGGTGTATCTATCTATTATCTGTCACTGAATAACTAATTGGTTATTAAAACTTAGTGACTTAAAACAACACTTTATTTGTTCACCATTCTGCAATTTGGGTTGGGCTTACCTGGATGGATCTTTCTCTAGTCTCACCTAGGCTCACTAAAGTGGCTATAATCATTTGATGGGGAGCTGAGGCCTGGACCTCTTGCTCTGAGTGGTCTTTTAAGAAGACTAGATCAGGCTTCTTTATATGGCAATCAATAGTATATTAAAAGGGGATGATGCAAATGTGCAAGTACTGAAACTTCTGTTTGTGTCATGTTTGCTGATGTCCCATTGACCAGAGCGAGTCACATGGCAAAGCCTAGGATCATTGTGAAAGGAGATTATACAAGAGCATGAATACCAGGAGGTTTGATTCACTGGGGATGATTATGTAACAGTTTACTACAGGAAATTAACCCCTGAAGACAGAAAAAACAGTCACTGGAAAAATTACGTGGAAATCAAAGGAGTCATTCTTATTGGCAATATTACACAACTTCTCGAAGCTGTGACTGAGTGAAATGTAAAAATGAGAGAATGAGAGTATCAATTCTACAGAATAAAACTTTTGCTATGCATGATTTGTTATATATTTTAAAAATTAAAAATAAGTAATTAAAAACTGAATTCATGTATGCTGTGAGGGCAACAGAATTAGATAAAGGATAAAGATGAAGCATCCTTCTAGATATTTTTCATATTCAGATGCAACCAAGTCCTGTCCTGACTTATTCTCTGTCAATTGGTTTTATTTTACCCAACATCATTGGGTTATAAAAAACAAAGTTAAGTTGTTGTTAAAACAAGAACCAGAAAATTGCCTTCAACTTGTCAACTTCATTGATTACTTGGCAACATATTCTAAAAAACATTTCCTTTCCTTTCTGGTCTAATGATGAAAGAATAAGTAGCTTCTGGTTGCTGCTCTGTGTCAAGTTCCTCTTTTTGAGGCAAGTAGGCACTGAAATGTCTGTCATGTTATCACAGAAGAGAAAGACTTTTGCTGAATTATATTTTTTCTTATAAAGTATTTAATCCAGATGCTGTCCTGCAGAATCCACCCCTCCCCATATTTTCAGTTATACTAATCAGCAAATCATTCCATCTTTATCTGTTGCTCAAGTATAGAAACTTCTTTCTGATAGCTTCTCACTTCTTCCTTTTACTTTTTTTCTCTTCTACCCCTTTATCATTTATTTCTCTCTACTGAATTCTCTTATTATTTCTTTATATCAAATCATCTCAACCCTCACATGACTCAAGATGAATCAGCTTAAATTTTTTTTAAGTCCTCTGCATCACCATCAGTGATAAAATGAAAAACTATATAATGATAGCCTTTGGTTTGACCTTGGAAACATGTATGGGTATCTCTTTCATTTTTAGTGACATGAACCTACTTCTTCTCCCTGCACTTGAAATATTTTTGCATTTGTTACTTTTCCCTTAGAAGCCTAAAATACATCACACAGCTGATTTAAGATTAGGAATGAATAAATTTATCAATTCTGAAGAAGATAGATGCTATATGAATAGTTTAATATCCTTCATTAAACATCTACTAAAATATAATTAAATGTTGGGGTTGACAATATACAGAATTCAGACCACAGACCATGCTATTGGTTTGACTGTGTTCCCCAAACTTCATGGGTTGGGAAGTTAACCCCCAATACAATAGTTCTGGGAGATGGGGCCTGATAAGAGGTGATTAGGTCACAAGGGCTCTGTTCTCATAAATGGATTAACGTTGTTATCATTATCCTGAGAGTGGCTTAGTTATTGGGGGAAAGGTCTTGTTATAAAAGTGAGTTCTGCCCCCTCTGTCTTTCTTGCTCTCTTGAGAGCACTTTCTTGTCCTTCTACTTTCTTAACAACTAGAAGGTCCTTGCCAGATGCCAGTGCCATGCTCTTGCACTTTCCAGCCTCCAGAACAGTAAGAAATAAATTTATTTTCTTTGTAAATTACTCAATCTGTGGTATTCTGTTATAGTAACACAAAATGAATCAAGACAGACTACAAATTCATAAATGCACAGCAATGATGTCCTGGATTCAAAGGATGTCTTATTTTTCAACACTAAATAGCAATTTTTGGAAGAATGTTCCTATGTTAATGACTTAAACATTTTTTATTCTCCAAATATTTTTGGTAAAATAAAATCAATAGTATCTCATTTTAAAAGGTATATTTATATATAAGCCTCTTAAATATAAAAATGAATACAAATTATAAGGAAATCTAAAAAGTTAATTCATTGATAACACACACAAAGCCAAAGCCCAAAAGGAAACAAAGCAGTATCTTCCATATATTAGTAGTACCACTTCAGGATTGCTATCAGCCTTAAGTAAAAGAACTTTCTCCCTTCCCCTGCCAAGTAGTGGTTTAGACACCAGAGTTTATTTTCACCTAAAAGAAGTCCAGCCATACGTAATCCAGGGTTGGTGTGGTTGTTCCATTAAGTCATCTGGGATCCTACTTCCTTCTGTCTTTCTGTTTGGCCATCCTCAGTACATGGCTTCTATACGCAGGATCATATCATGGACCAAGATGGCTTCTGTAGCTCCAGCCATCATGTCTACATTTCAAGCATGAGGAAAGTCAAAAGGGGGCTGATATTTCTCCTTAGTCTTAAAAGATACTTCTTTTTACATCATATTGACCAGGACTTACATAGCCACAAAGAGGCTGGGACACACAGTCTTTGTTCTAGACAGCAATGCAACTAGCAGTAACATAATACAATCAGGGTTCTATTAAAAGATGGGAAAAATGAATACTTGGGAAGCTAATAGAAGACTTTGTTACAGCGACTAAGGCAGTGTAGTGAAGTTGTATCAAGCTTATGAAGACGTTTTAACTATGACTGGGAATAGCCTACCTTATGGCTCCATCCTTTCCCTATTTATAAATCAGATGCTCATTTTCTCAGCTTTCTTATTGCATATAGGACATAGCAATATGGCTTAGGTTCTAAGTCAGAAACTACCACCCGAGACTTTGATTTGGAAATAAGTAATGTGAAAAAGCAAACGCTTGTGTGGAATCCCTTTTTGTGAGGTCAGCAGCAGAGTATCAAACTTCTTGAGGCAGTAGGGGCAGAGAGCCATTCTCAGAGACAGTCGAGTCTGTGTCCTGTGCCTTGGCTGTGGTGTCTCCAGTCGAGCCATCTTATGGTTTAATTTGGGTTTTCTTGGGGAAGTAGCCTTGAAGCCAGTATTTCTTACATTTGGATAGAATCAGAACCACCTCTTATCCCTTTCTGCTTCAACCCTTCACAGAGTTTTTGGTGTTTGTTCTTGTATTAGTTTGCTAGAGTTGCCCTAACAAAGTACCAAAAAACAGGGTGGCTTAGATAACAAAAATTTATTGTCTCACAGTTCTGGAGGCCAGAAGTTCAAAATCAAGGTTTTGATAAGATTGATGTCTTCTGAGGGCTGTGAAGGAAAGATCTATTCCAGGCCTCTCTCTTTGCTTATAGGTGGCTGTCTTCATGTTCACATGACATTCTTCCTATATGCATGTCTGAATCTAAATGCCTCTTCTTATGAGGACACCAGTTATATTAGATTAGGAGTCACCCTAATAAATTCATTTTAATTTGGTTATCTTTTTAAGAACCCTATCTCCAAATAAGGTCACATTCTGAGTGAGGTACTGGTGGGTAGGACTTCAACATGTGAATTTTGGGAGGAGAAAGTTCCACATTACCTCAGAACACTCACTGATCCAGACATGTCTTAGGATATTAAGTTAGGAGCACAGTATCCCCAAACCGAGGGATAATACTGAAGACTCTTCTCCTTCATGCTATCTTCCAAACATGACTTTGAGGCTCAAACGTCAAGGATGAATGTGGAATAACTTCACGGATTTTTTTTTTTTTTTAACAAGGAAGGTATTTGCACAAATGAAATGAATTCAGGCCATTATAATTGACTTAAGTGCAGACCACATTTGGTGGTTCCTATCCCAACTGAGAAGAGTAGAAAGAGTTTTATTCAATGCCACAGAAGTACCTTTTTTTCAAAATTGTGAAGGCTGTGGATTTCTTAGGTCTAGCAAGGTACCACTGTAGCTTTGAAGATTCCAGGCAGCTATTTAGATTTTACACCCTGCAACTCAGCACATTCTCTCTAGCCCATCCCTGGTATAGCTTCTTAAAAGATGATAGAAGCAGAGAACCTGTTTTTGCTTTTTTTACCGCTCAGATTTGAGAGCATGTACACATACCCACTGACTGTCTCACATCTCTTCTCCCCTACTGGACTTTTAAAAAAAATCTTATTTTTGAATAACATTTTATTTTGAAAAGTTCCAACACATACAAAAATAGACAGAATATTGTAACGAATGCCCGTGTACTTATCACTCACTCAACTGGATAATTATCAACTTGTGGCCAATTTTGTTTCATCTATACCCAGTGGTTCTCAACAGAGAGTAATTTTCTCCTTCAGGGACATTTGTCACTGTCTTGCACCACAATGGGGGAGGGATATTCCTGGCACCTAGTGGGTAGAGGCAAGGATGCTGCTAAATATCATACAATGACAGGACAGCCCCTACAACAAAGTCCAAAATGTCATTAGTGCTTAGGTTGAAAAATCCTGATCTATACCTCTACTCATTGCCCTCTCACCTTAGAATTATGTGAAGCAAATCCCAGACATCATATTTCTTCTGTGAATATTTCAGTATGTATCTGAAAAATAAGGATTTAAAAAACATAACCATAATAAAATTATTTCATTTAAAATTAACATTAATTCCTAAAACCATGGAATATCTAGTCAGTGTTGTAGAGATATCAAGGAGGAATGTGCAATGACCTAGTCTCAAAAACCACACACCATCACTTCTGCCATATTCTCTTTGTTACAAGCAAGTGATTAAATTTTGCCCACACTCAAGGTTCCGCTTTTTGAGGTGTGAATTGTTAAATAATCTGTGGACATATTTTTAAACCACCACACTCTTTAAATCTCTTTAAATGTGTTCCCCTCCCTCTCCCTTTCACCTTGCAACTTACTTGTTAAAAATAAAAATGAGTTGTCCAGTAGAGGGTCCCACAATCTGTTTTTGTTTTATTTTGTTTTTGCTGATCAAGTCCCACTGATTTGTTTGTCATATTCATCTGTCCTCTCTATTTCCTATTATGAGAACAATCAGATTCAGGTTTGATTTCGTTTATTTGCTTGCTTGCCTGTTTTGGCAAGATTGTTTCACAGGCGGTGTTGCCTTCTTCCATTCAGAGGCACATAATATGTAGTTGTCTTGCTTTTTGTGCTGCTAGCCGTCACTGATGATCATTGCCTGGATTCATTATTTCACTAAGGGTTCCAAAACAATAATACTTGAATTCCCAAACTCTTTATTCATTTATGAGATAGAATACATCTATAAAGAGAGGCTTTCCTTCATCAATTATTTGTTGCCCTGAGCTATGCATGACTGTATCTTATGTGACTGCCCAAGTAGCCTCTGGCGCCAGAAGTCCTGCTCTATTTAATTTATCATATACAATTCCTAGCCTAACAGTACAAATACATTATCATAGGGCTTGGTAAATGGTGGGCATAGTATCATTATAAGAATATTATTAAGTAACATTTCTGAGTATGTCCTACGTCTTCAGTGCTCAGCTGAGCACTTGAGAAGTAGGTCTTTTTTATTACTCATATTTTACAGATAAGGAAACTGGAGAATAGAAAGGTTACCCTTGCTCAAGTTCATGTGGCTAAGTGTCAGAAGAAGGATTTGAATCTAGGCACTCTGACTGCAGAGCCCACTCTCTCAACTACTTGGATGTCCCATGGTAACTTAATCATTTGCATAGAGAAGAACAGATATGTGACATCAATTAAGCCCCTTAACGCAGTGAGGTCAAGTGTAAATGGCCTGGATTTTAAACCCAGAATGATGTGAGAGGAATTCTGTCTCCATTATTTACTGTATGACCCCAATAAGCTCTTAACCTCTTTGAAATTTTCTCATTGGTAAAAGATAGATAAAAAATTCTACCTCATAGTGTTGTTATGATCATTCAACCTAATAGCCTGTTATGTGTTGGGCATTTAAAAAGTTATAAAAAATGTGTGTGCTCAATAATTAAAAGACAAATAACCCAATTGAAACATGGGCAAAGGACCTAGATAGACATTTCCCTAAAAAGGATATATGAATGGCAGAAAGCACACGAAAGTATGTCTGAGCATTATTCATTTAGTCATTAGGGAAATGCAAATCAAAACTACAGTGAGACACCACTTCATCCCTACTAGGATGGCGATAATTAAAAAGACAGGTAATAAGTGTTGGCAAGGATGTGGAGAAGCTGAAGCCCTTATACACTCCCGGTGGGAATGTAGAATGGTGCAGCTGCTTTGGAAGACAGTTTGACCATCCCCCCAAAATTAAACACAGTTATTATATGGCCAAGCAATTCTACTCCTAGGTATACAGCCAAAAGAAATAAAAACAGCTGGGTGCAGTGGCTCATGTCTGTAATCCTAGCACTTTGGGAGGCTGAGGTGGGTGGATCACATGAGGTCAGGAGTTCGAGACCAGCCTGGCCAACATGGCGAAACCCCGTCTCTACTGAAAATACAAAAATTAGCTGGGCATGGTGATGCACACCTGTAATCCCAGGTACTTGGGAGGCTGAGGCAGGAGAATCTCTTGAACCCAGGAGGTGGAGGTTGCAGTGAGTCGAGATCGTGCCTTTGCACTTCAGCCTGGGCAACAGAGCAAGACTCCATCTCAATAAAATAAAATAAAACAAAACATATATATATATGTGTGTGTGTATATATATACACACACACGCACACACATACACACACACAGAGACACATACACACAAACACGTATACCAATGTTCAAAACAGCATTGCTCATAATAGCAAAGGCCTATTAACTAAGAATGGAAAAATAAAATTTGAGATATCTCTACCATGGAATATTATTTATCCACAAAAAGGAATGAACTCTTATACATGGATGAACCCTGAAAACATACTAAGTTAAAAACCTCAAAAGACCACATGTTGTATGATTTCATTTAGATAAAATGTCCAGAATAAGCAAATGTTTAGAGACTGAAAAACGCTGGTAGTTGCCTAGAACTGGAGAGGTTGGGGATGAACGGGGAGTGGTAGCTATTGGGTACGAGCTTTCTTTGAGTGAGGCAGATGAAAATGTTCCAAAATTAGCTTGTGGTAATGGTTGTATACTATGTGAACTGTGAATACGCTAACAAAATTTGTACACTTTAAATGGGTGAATTTTATGGCTTGTGAATCTCAATAAAACTATTTAAACAATATCTTCGTGTGTATGTACATAAAATTTACCTTTTGTAACCTTACCAAAATTTTAGATGGTGATTATTTATGTGTTGGAAAGGTTATCTGAATGTTTATCCTACCATAAAATGAAGGATATATAAAATTCAACTATACTTTCAAGAAATTGAAATGTATCCTCATTTGCTCACGCATATAAATAACATGAGTATGGATAACATGAGTGATAGCGTTGCATCAGACACATAATTAGTGGTGACAGTAGAAGAACACACAGATCCTACTAGTGAACTTTCTAATTGCTATTTGAAGATGCTGGCTATGAACATAAATTTGGCTCTTAGTTGTGACAGAAGCAGAAAATTTTTATTGTTTGTTTATTTTGTTATTGTGGTGATCACTGGATCAACTTCAACTGCTCACAGGTTCTCCCAGGGAATACCAAGGTATCTGCCAGGCCAGCTTCCTCTGATAATGCACTACTTTCCAAAAAGTTTAAAACTAGATTTGGGGGTAAAGGAAAATCCTGTGCCTCTTGAACACAGATTCACAAGTTCTTTCTTTATGAGGTGGGCTAGCCTGGGGGAGAAAGAAGGTTTTAGGAATTGAAGGAGAAAGAAAATATTCCACTCATGGCTTGACATGGTTGTGGGGTGGGGGGAGCTTGTCACTCTGTCACATGGTCATCCCCTTTATCCAGAATCTCCTTTGTAGTTGGAGAACACAGCTTCTCACCATGGCTAAGCCCGTGGTTAGCAGGTGTTTCTAGAGTGAGTTTGGGAGACTAATTTTGCATAGGTATTTATTATAAAAATTGCTGGTTGTCATCTCTTTTTCATATTTCCACATTACCATCCTTTTATTTCTTTCCTCTTTTCCCCTTGCCCTCATACAGATTTTAAAAATGTAATATCAAGAATAATTTATTAAAAATTTTTTTGTAGACACAGGGTCTCATTATGTTACCCAGGCTGGTCTCAAACTCTCAAGCAATACCCCAGCCTCAGCCTCCTAAAGTGTTGGGTTTATAGGTGAGAACCACCACATCCAGCAAGAATAACTTTTAATTGGAAATATACTCTTATGGTACCAAATCCAAAATGATACCAAAAGTAGTATAGTGAGAAGTCTCTCTCCTATCCTGAGCTCAGACAACCAGAGTCTCTCACTTTTCCTGGGAATCAATGTTTGCAGATGAATTAGAAAGAAAGAAAGAAAGAAAGAAAGAAAGAAAGAAAGAAAGAAAGAAAGAAAGAAAGAAAGAAAGAAAGAAAGAAAAAGAAAGAAAGAAAGAAAGAAAGAAAGAAAGAAAGAAAGAAAGAAAGAAAGAAAGAAAAAAGAAAATCCAGAAAAGAAGTATCTGCTTTCCCCCTCATTCTTTTGTTCAGTGTTCATCTGTCCTTTCTGGTTTCTCTGCTCCTCAAGGGCTAAAAGAGGCTGTCACTTCTCTTTGCTTAGACAACTGTCTGAGCCTCAGTTCCATGTTGATTTTCAGGTTTTAAAAGGCCTTGTGGGCTGAGCACCATGGTTTACGCCTGTAATCCTAGCACTTTGGAAAGCTGACTTGAGCCCAGAAGTTCCATACCAGCCTGGTTGGAATCTCCAAAACATAAATAATAATAAAAAAAATAGCCAAGTGTCATGGCTCACACCTGTAGCCTCAGCTACTCTGGAAGCTGAGATGGGAAGATCGCTTCAGCCCAGGCTGCAGTGAACCATGATGGACCACTGAGCCATGTAAGCCATGATTACTCCACTGCCCTCCAGCTTGGGTGACAGAGCAGGAAGTTGGGGGAAGCTTTGTCAATTCAGCTCAGAAACCTAGCAGCTACTTCCAGGTGGAGATTTACCACACTATATATCTACACACAGCCTTAATTATATAAATACATATTATGATCGTGTTTAACATAGCATGTGTATACTTTACACACACATTCATATGTCAAAATACTTTCATTGATTTATTTGGGTGTGAAGTCTTCAACATACAAAAAAAGAGAGATATTTTTGTTTCTTTTGTGACTTTTCCCCTCTCTAATTCGAGTACCAAATTGTTCTTATTATTGCTCCAAGAGAGGGTATGTTATTTAGGGTGGGTGTGGGAGGGTAGAGATAAAAAGAAATGTATCCCGGCTCTTCAAGGTAAAGAAAAAAAAAAAAAAAAAAGAAGAAGAAGAAAAGGGGGAAACACCGTCTGGGAATCTCCAGAACATCTTTATTTCGCCTTTTAACTCTCCGCCTTTCTGATTAAAGAGTTCAGACCTGCTCCCCCGCCCGCGTTCAATTATTCCCCAGCATCTTTTCTCAGAAGCTGTCACCACCACTTGCGGAACCGCAGCCCCATCGTGAGCCATTAGCCCGGTTGTTTCCCTTTTCGCTTTTCTTTCCTCAGTTTCTCCGAGAAATCTCTATAAATCTCCCCTGGAGGAGGAGCGTCCGAGCGGGTGGAAGTCTGAACACAATGCAACCTGAGAATTTCTGTCACTCTCTGCATATGCTCCTAAGTGCTTTAATCCCAATTAGGGGCGGCTGACACACGGTCCTATTCATTCCCATCAGCTCTTGAATACATTTGCCTAGAAATGAACTTCACAAATAGAGGCGCTCCTAAATGTGCCCAACAGCAAGGAAAATCGAATTGAGTGCGGGCTCATTCGGCAGCGGCCGGCAGAGAAGCGCTGAATGTGGAGGTGCCCCGAGACATTGCAATTCAGCAACACGCTCGCTGACTTTTCTTTGCACCATGTCAACCGAAAGAACCAAGAAATAAGTTGGAGAACTCCGGTTAAAAGGCAACTTGAGAGGGATTCTGAATACTTTTATTGAGCCTTTTCCAACGGAGGACTTAAAAAACAACAAAAAAGGCACCACAAAACCCACCAGCGGCGTCCGGGCTGCGTCCTGGCTGCCACTTTGGAGACTCCCGGCCGCCGTGCATCCACCGGCCACGCAATTAAGGGGAAAATGGCCTCATCGCCGGCGTGTCATCTGGTGGCGTTCCCAGAGCCCATCGCCGCCGCCCTATTCAGACCCGGCCTTAATGTCCCACCCGCGCCTCGGGGGCCGCGCAGCTGGTCCGAGCTGACCCGCCCGCCCGGCCCGCGCGGACACCCTCGGGGGGTGCAGCCTAGGCCACCTCCGGCCAACATTCGGCTACCGAAAGCGGGGCTTGCAGGCCTCTCTCTGCTTTCCCCAACCTCCTTCGTCTCGGGTCGCTGACCCCGAGCGGCTCTCTGCATCCCCGGGTTCAGGACTCCTCCGGGCCCAGTTTCGGGATTCCGCGCCGACCTGGGAGGGAGGGGTGTTTGGTGAGTCACCAGCACCAGGGTCTCCAAGACTCAGCCCTCCCCACCCCCGCCACCCCTCAGGACAGCTCACTCGGTCCCGGTGGGGACCTGAAACTCAAAGCCTTTGAGCAACGGTGACGAGCAGCGCAGGAGAAGTGTGGTCTGAAAGAAGCCACTCGTCTCAGCGCCAAAGTCTTAAGGCGCTCCTTTCCTCTAGGCGGAGTCCAGTCAGGTCACACGTGCTCGGCGCCGGCCGCATTCCCAGCTCTTCGCTCATTCGCGACTACGCACCGGGCGGGGCCGTCCGCTATCACTGCCAGGTCCGAAAGCCGGGCGCGGGTGGGACTTAGCTCTCCGCAGCCTGCCCCTCGGAGGGCCGGCGGCTGCTGGTGAGCATTCCAGCCTTGTTATGGCAACCTGTTACCGGAGCGGGAGCCTTGCCCGAGCGGTTCCACAGTGGGCAGGGAGCAGGACCGCCCCTAAACCGCCTTTCCCCGCACCTCGGTGTAGGAGAGATTTCGCTTTAACGGGGCCTCTGGACGCCCATTTCAAGTCGATTAAAAAAAAAAAAAAAAAAAAAGCCGAGTGGAATGTTTTGATTGAGTCTCAACATTGTCTTTGAATAAGGCTGAGACCATGTAATTAATGTGTCTTTTTAATAAGGGACAATACGGCCGTTCAAGCTATTTAATTTCATTTAATTTTCCATCCCATTTGCTGCACAGCCCGCTTTTACTTTTAACACCCAGCCTTTCACGGCCCATCTTGCTCCACTGGGCACATTAGATTGGTTTCACCCTTGCTTTTTAGGGGAGGAAAAATAAAAGAAAATGTGTTCCTTTTCTCCTTTGTGGACAATTTATTTCACTTGGGGAACTTCAACTCTGAGCCACAGGACAGAATAAAACTCGGCGAGCTGGTGTGAATGCCTCTGGCGCAGTCTCTTTCTTCTCGCGGGGCTGGGAACCAGTCACAATTGGCTATATTAATAAATAACTTTCCTCACAGTCGGCCTTTACATGGTCCTATTGATAAAATTGTTCGCGTGTCGTTCACGCTTTTTCACTCATTAAGGAGGGCCGGGGAGGCGCCCCGAACCCAGGCCCAGCGCTCGCCCCTTCCCGTTTGCAGTGCTGGTAATTTAAACTGGGTGTCATCCCGGAGTCGCCAGGCCAGAGGTTAGAGGGACATGTTCATGGCTTAAATTTATTGCCCTGACTCTTGGGAGAGGCTTCCTCTCCTCCTTCCCTCCCCCCCGGCTTTTGCCATTCATGGGCCGCTGGATCAAAGGCTCCCTCTTCTCCGTCGAGGGCAGTCTTCGCAGCCCTCAGAGGCCCAATTGGAGGCTTCCGAGGAAAAATCAGTGGCAGCTCCCTCAGAAAGTGACCTGGGCATAGTGTGGCTGCACGGTCCCGGAGGCCACAGTGTGTGGCCCTCCAGACTTTCCAAGCGACTCTTCTCTGCCTCAGCAGCCATGTATACACAGGCCCTGGAGTTGGCCCGAGGCCAGCCATCCGTGTCTCCTCTCAGGGTCTGACGTGAGACGTTAGACTTGAAACCTTTGGCCTGACCTGGATTCTCCCATTAGGCAAACAACCAGTTTTGGAGCTTCCAGAATGCACTCACTCTACAGATTGTTGTTACAAATGAAAGTGAACCGCGGAGAGGGAGCAAAGGGTCTGTTTGTATCCATCATTCCCATTTTACAGACTAGAAGGCCGAACCTCCGAAGCAATCCACTAAAGGTTCCCCGAGTCTTGAGTGGGAGAGCACAGAATGAATGATCCTGAGTGTCCTGGACCTGCCCAGTGTGGCGAACATAGGTTTCGACTGAGGGGCACTACACGGAGCTTCTCTGAAGACCTCCTCAGATAAACTGCTGAGTTGCAGGTGTCGCCACCTTGCGTCCTGCCACCCTTGCTAACCACAATCCCTCCAGCACCTTCAGCCCACAAAGCCTGGAGAAGCTAGCAGCGTGGGCGCTGCTGAGGGCCTTCCGCCCTTTTGTGCAGTGGCTGGGCCTCTGGCGCTAGGCTTGGAAATACACCACCACTCAGGCCTCTCTTGGAAGAACTGCATCGGGCTCGGTGCTGGCTGCATAGGATTGGGGGAGCTGTGCCCAGAGCTAGCAGCACGCGGCAGGTGCCGGCAGGAGTCACAAATATCTGATGAATTTGATTACTCGGCTACTATTTATGAAAATAAATGTCCGCACGCTAATTGGAGGCTTCCCTAAAAGAAAACGGGGAGCTCTCCGGTTTGACTCCGAAGTACAACGTCTTGTTAGTTCACAAAGTAGGTGTAAGAAAGAGTTGTCCCAAACGCCCACCTCGCCCCCCTTCTCTACAACCTTTAGCAGATTGCGGTGATTTCGTTTTTGTTTATTTTATTATTATTTTTTAATAGAAAAGTCCAGGTTGTTGGTTTTAGGGGAGTTAGTCCAAGGACCTCTTCCAGGGGACGTGATCAATAACCCACTGTTAGAACTTCTTCCTCTTCAACCCTGGGCCGCGGACCGGGGGGCAGGATCCCCGGTCGAAACTGTTGGTTCTGGGGTCGTTTCCCATTCTCCAGAGAAAGTGCAGGCCCGGGGTGTGCCCGAGAAAAGTGATGCACAGTTGACCGCGCCTTCTCAACTTGATCTGGAGGCTTCATCATATTTTGGGACGAAATGGGACAGAAGTGACAATTAAAGCAGTTCTAAATAGACGACTGGCCTGAACCCAATCCCCTGAAATGGTAAAATGGTCGTTATTTAAAAAGTGTAGGTATTTTCTGGTGTTTTCCCATCAAGTACCTGCCTAATTTCTGTATGGCACACGCCAGAAATCAATAGAAGTTAACAAGTCCTCCAAACAGTCTCCATCTCTTTGTTTAATCTCCTTTACAATAAAGCCAAGGGGAGAGAATTACAAATCTTTGAAGTAGACCAAGGCTCAAAGGAATCAGCCAAGTAGACTTAAAGTAGTCACTTATTTCCCAAAACTGGTTTGTCGGGGAACAATAAAAGGAAGTAAAATTTATGGAGAAATTATACAGTGGATTTGTCACTTAAAATATCGTAACTGTCTCGAGGACAATACCCCATGCTGAGGATTAATGGTCCCGCCGGACCTTTGATTCACCAGTGCCTTTTCTTCGCCCTTGACAAATTGGATTTTTAGGAATGGGAAGGTCGCCTGGACCATTGTGTGCTAGCCATTCAGAGGCCTCGATTATGCAGGGGGCTGAGGGAACCACTCCATGTGACCCTCTCGGGTAGGACTCTGCAGCTGCTTCGCAGCGCAACTCTCTCACCAAACTACGCGCCCTTGCGCTGGCGGTGCCAAAAGGCTCCCGCCCCAATTGAAAAGGCGCAGTGCATGCCCGCCCGCGTCACTCCGCGGGCGGAGGACGCACGTCGGGGCGCGGCTCCCTGGCTAGCGCGTAGCTCCAGCTCTGTCACTCGCGCCCTTCCGAGGACCTGGCGCACCCGAGCGCCTGCCCGGGGGCGGCGGCAACAATGCACGGAGCCGCCAGAGCTCCAGCCACCAGCGTGAGTGCCGACTGCTGCATCCCGGCCGGCTTGCGCCTCGGACCGGTGCCTGGTACCTTCAAGCTGGGCAAGTACCTGTCAGACCGCAGGGAGCCCGGGCCCAAGAAAAAGGTATTGACCATTCAGACCTCCGCCCACTGCTGTTCGCCTCTCAGTGCCCTGACCCGGGAAAGGGCTAGAGAGAGAAAGTGGAGGAAGGGAGTGATTGAGTCGTTACCTGCTAATTCTGCCGGGTGGAAGGGGACTCCTGTTATTCTGAGCAAGTAGCCTCTTTAACTGTGAGAGCTGGACGGGTCGGGTTGAGAGGAGAGGATGTGGCCGAGAGGGGACAGCCCTGGGTGGGGTGCACTGAGGGCTGTAGGTGCCGGGACCATTCGCGGCTTGTGTTTTCCCCCGCGCTCTCGGGTCTCCTCAGAACCCAGAAGCCCACCCCCGCACCCTGACCTCAGCTCTCTCTGCAAAAGCACCCTCTTTCTGGGGGTGTAGGGCATCGAGAACCTTTCTTCCCTTCTGCCCTTCAATATGTTAATTTGAGGCCTAATTTCGCCTTAAAATAATTTACTTTTTTTTCCCTAAACAAAAAAAATCTTTGGGAGGCTCTCAGTTCCCAGAATCTCCTCAGATATATATTTTTTCCCCTTGCCGATGTCGGCTTGTGGGTTTGGGGCATATGGAGAGAGGATGAGCAAGGTGCTGGCTCTGACGCGGGCTCCAAGGTCGAGGGGCGCCCATCCGCGCGGGGCACAGGATCAGAGCGCCTACAGCGGGGCTGTGAGAGTTCAGAGTCCCAACCGGCAGGCGCCAGGGCCAAACCACTAGCTTTGACTCCCACACCCCACACACCGTTGCGACCCCTGATCAGGGAGACTTAAAGCACTTGCCCGCTTTGGGGGTGTCCCAGGAGCCAAAGGTCGGCAAACAGCGACCAGGAAATGAAGGCAGAAGTCAGGGGTAGAAGGAAGGGCTTTGGCTTCCTTGGCTTTATAGCTTGCTTTGCTTGGAGATTTCTAGTAAGAAAAAGCTCCGGTGTCCAGCCAGCGGGACTTGTACCTCGCTCCTCCTGCAATCACGCCCCCCCCCCCCCCCGCCCCACTATAGTCTAAAGCAGGGTTTGGTGCCCACCGCGCATTCCTCTTTAAACGCTTTTTAATTGCTTTTAAATGGCCTGCCAGCTGCGGGCAAGCTTTTCCCCGCTTGGGCTTTGTTCTGAGACTTTCGCTGCAAGGCTCACAGGCACCTAGGTGCGATGCACACAGAATAGAGGAGGCATGAGATAATTTTTTTGTTTGTTTGTTTGTAGGGGGACGCTCTGGGTCCTGGGACTGACCTAGAAACGTCTCTAACCTGGTGTTAGGGCTGCTCTCAGAACTGCCAGTGGGAGAGCTGGGGTAGTGTGTGGGGAACAACTTGGTACAAGATGTGCTTAAGCACTAAGGGAGGATGTTCTCAACATCCCTCCCCCCTCCCCGTGTTGCCAAGGTGGGGCGCAGGAAAGTGGTGGTACTGTTAGCATAGGTAGACTTTCCTCTTTCTCCCTCCCCCAAGCAAGGTCCTAAGGAATTCTCCTCCTTCCAGTAGCCCCTAGTGGTCTGGCCAAACCAAAAACAACCACTTTCCTGTGTTGGGTGGGGGTGGAGGATAAACTTTCTGTCTGGGTTGTGGGCCTGGCCAAGGTGCGGGGAGAACGACCACTGCTTGTGTTGCAGGTGCGCATGGTGAGAGGGGAGCTGGTGGACGAGTCGGGGGGCTCCCCTCTGGAGTGGATAGGGTTAATCCGGGCAGCCAGAAACTCCCAGGAACAGACTCTGGAAGCTATTGCAGACTTACCCGGAGGACAGGTACTGCGGGCTTCTCTCCACATCCCCTAGTCCCCACCACCAATTCAATCTACCTAACCATCCCTGCGGTGGCCAACAATATTAAGAGCAAAGTGCTTTAGCTAGACGTCTCATTTAAATGTCTTGACAACCCTATAAGGTAGATACTATTGTTTTTCTGTTTGAAGGGTGAGGGAAGTGAAGTTCAGAGAGCTCCAGTAGCTTCTCCAGGGTCACACAGCATCAGAATCGGGATTTGAACCTTTCTTCTCAGTTGCTTTTTGACCAATTACCCAGGAAATGACAGAGAACTGTTCCATTCCTTGCGTCCCAGATCTTCTACCGAGCATTGCGAGACGTCCAGCCAGGGGAGGAGCTGACAGTGTGGTATTCTAACTCCTTGGCTCAGTGGTTCGACATCCCCACCACGGCGACTCCGACTCACGATGAGAAAGGTACCCACTCCAAAAGCGTGGATGGTAAAATGGAATTCACATTCCCTGTATTTCAAGGCAAAGAGGAGAGGTCGCCACTACCTCCTTAAAATCAACCATAAACGATAACAGTGATAGTAATCTGGCTCACAATGGCAGGGGAAAAAGTACGCATTATGAACTCAATGGGGCCATCCTTTTTCTGATGCCTATTCAAAGAGACCATTATTTACTCAATTAAGATAAAAAAAATTAGGCGCGGTAGTTCATGCCTGTAATCCTAGACTTTGGGAGGCTGAGGTAGGAGGATCACTTGAGGCTAGGAGCTTGAGACCAGCCTGGGCAACATAGTGAGACCTCTGTCTCTACACCAAAAAAATAATTAGCCAGGTGTGGTGGTACATGCCTGTAGTCTTAGCTACTCAGGATGTTGAGAAAAGAGGATCACTTGAGCCCAGGAGGTCAAGGCTCCAGTGAGCTGTAATGTTACCACTGCATGCCAGCCTGGGTGACAAGTGAGACCCTGTCTCAAAAAATAAATAAATAAATAAATAAATAATAAAAAAGGAGCCTTAAATTGTTGTTATAGCAATTACATCGTGAGTTCCACAGAATATAACTCAAACCTGGAATGCTTTTACAAAGTCCAAGGACATTTCTTCTCCACTGGCTTTCCAGGAGAACAGTGCATTTCTACAGCATTTTAGAAGTATTACGGTACTTACAGCTGGTCAGTTGGCAGGTACTGAGACCCTTCCATTTAAGTGGCATTTATTCATTTCCCTTTGCCTACTTAAATTGAATCTGGGATTTATCCCAGTTTCTTCTCAGATTTATTTGATCCCTTCAAAGCCAAGAGCGGATTTATGCAAATTAAGGTGCAGTAACTAAACAGAAAAACATTTTTAAACCTACCCTTGAACACTGAAGAACACTTCCTGTGGAAAGAAGTCTAGGAGGTGCTAGAATAGTTAAGGTCTTGGAGACTTCCTTTTCACATACAAAGCTACCATGGCTTTTTTTCCATGACAATGGTCTGTAATTTCTCCTAAAGACACATTTATTATTTAACATCAAAATAATGAATGCTGTGAAATATTCGAACATGCTGTCTTCCTGGATTGCGTGCTCAATCACATCCCTTTAGAAATAGGTTTAGAGAAATTAATACAAGTATGTGAATTAGGAAACACTTCATGAATAAGACAGAATGAAGTTTATTCAAAACAATGAGTCACTTTAAAGTATCATCGTTTTCTGCAAGTTAATTGTTTATTTTGCATGTATAGTATTCAAATTATCCTAAGATAGTTTGTTCCTTGCATTACATTATATTACATTCTCTTGTCAACTTCTTCCAGTAAAAAGAGACGTATAATAAAAGCCGAATAGTGGAGAACTCTCGAATCTGCCACTACAGAATTTGGAGGACCACTAACCTTGAGGAGCCAGCCATTTCTACACAGAACACCCTTTCTTAGGTAGTTCCAAATAGTACAAAAGCAACTGGAATAGTGGTCCTTGTGTTTTCCTTTCAGCCAATTGAGCTTATAAACATCATATGGTAACAGATGTCAAAATAAACACCTTTTTTTTTTTTTTTTTTTTTTTTTCTGGAGGTGAGAAGGCATGGGTGATTTTGAACCCTGACTTCCCCATCTTGGAGAAGTCTGAACTCTTGACTACCTTAGAGTTACATGAAGAGGAGGCAGTCACTTGTTAAATGTGTTTGGTACTCTTGGCATGATTTGGATCTGAGAGTCTGGAGAACATGTCAGTTGGTTAGGATAACTGAAAAAAAAGTATATATTAAATGTATGCTGCTTAAAGCTTGGAAAGAGGAAGAAATAAATATGGATGGCTGCTATTCTCCTAATTCTAGCTAACTTCAGTGGGTTTCAATTTCGTCTTAAGGTGGAGGAAAATACTGCCCCTTCATGTTAAGAAAAAAAGTGTATGTGGCTTTGCATTAAGCTGAGTCATTCTGCGGCAGACTCGGAAAACTCCCTCTTTCAAAAGGGGTGATGAGAGACAGAAAGGCTCTGAAGTTAGAAGGAAGGTTATTTAAGACAACATACCCACCAAGAGAACCCAGGAGGTCTATTCTTTCTTTTTTTCAAGATTTCTTTTACATGAATGTTCAGTACAAAGTAACAGAATACTGAAATGGTTTTATCTAAGACTTCTATAAACAATTAGGATAGGGTCTCATAGGGAAATACTACTCTCCCATTTTTCTTTCTGCTCTCCTTGGAATATAGTGCTTATCACTTGAGTTTTCACAGGTGTTTCACAGGGGTGGGGGTGGGAGCTACTTGTGTTATGCAAACCCAGAAGTTAATATACATAAAGGGAAGAAGATCTGGAATTTTCCCCTATTGTTATTTCTGTAGTAATATTTCAGAAGTTTGAGCTGCTTGTATATGCAGAGGGGGAATTTAACTTTCCTGTTAAATTTTATGAGACTGATTTATATTTTGGATATTTCCTTGCGGTTCAACTAACTTCTTTCTCACAGACATCTTTCCCTTCAGTATTATCAATCAACCACGTTTTAAAAGAAACCCAACTGCAAGATCATTTCTCTCTACAGCAGTAATACGACCCTTTTAAGTGGAAATTAACTTCTAGTATGTGATCATATATGTGTCTCTTGGTTGTGTTCACAAACTCGGGCGAAATGAAAAAACTAATGCTAATAATACTAAACACAAAAAAAGATTTGACACCAAACACATATGTAGTGCCTGGTAGAGAATTCTGCACTTATTAAAAGCTGAGTATCTATATTTATTTATCGATCTATATCATTTATATATATTCATATAATAAAAAACTAATATATTTTCTCCAAAGACTTTACTAAGCTTGGATTTGTGCAGCTATCTAGGAGTTAATTAATTACCAAGTGGCAGACAAGACAATGCAACATCATCCTTCTTAGATTATCATCATTCTTTATAGAGTATCATGGCATAAGATTTTTTTCTTTTCTCCCAGCAAATTAAATGGGGTTAAAGAGGAAATAAAGATACAAATAATTTTTGAAGAATGGCAAATCATAGTCCTTATGTGGTCCTTCAGTTGGTCACGCTCCAGGAAAACCTCAGGCAAAGTGTTTAAGGCTGGAAGGGGGTGGAATGGGTGGGTAGGGGACACAAAAGACATTGTTCTATGAAAAGGAATGATTACATATGGCCTCTACATACAGGATATTGTCTCGCCTGGTAATGAGGCGCTCACGACCATTAGATTGGTCTTTGTTCAGTTTATCCAAACTCCTTGACATACGCTACCTATTCTGCAAACGCCAACAGATGGGCCCAGACACTGCACAGCCTCAACACTTGATTTAAAGCAACAGCTGCTCTTTGCTCTTACCCGGCCAGCCTGCCTGAGTGCTGCCCTTCCAACGAAGATTTTGCTTGGAAGGCCTGGAGGAAGTCTTCGTTGGAAAGGTCCCATCACCTTTTTTGGCCTCTAAGTAGTCCCAGAGGATGGAGACACTGATAAGGATTGGCCATTTGGAGTTTTTCGGGGTCCTTGATACCGTAGGGCTACCGAACTTATATTTCGCCCTCTCCCGATACCGCTGGTCGAAACTTGGCCTTTGCCTTGGGTGCACTGGCGCTTTCTTTCTGTCTCGCTTGTTCGCCTCTCACCGGGTCGCTTTTCCATTCTTTTTTGCCCAGGGGAGGAGCGCTACATCTGCTGGTACTGCTGGAGGACGTTTAGATACCCCAACAGCCTTAAGGCACACCTGCGTTTCCACTGCGTGTTCAGCGGCGGTGGAGGCGGCGCCTTCCCGCACCACGAACACGCGGCTCGCCAAGGCGCCGTTCCAGCGGCTGATGGCCTCGGTCTCTCCCCGAAACCCTCCGCGTCCGATTTCGCCGCGCCTTCCCAGGCAGGAACTTTGCGACCCCACCCGCAGGGCCCGCCACCAGCTCAGGCCTGCGGTGCGCGGGAGGGCATCAAGCGCGAGGCCTCTTCCGCGCCCTCGGCCACCTCGCCGACCCCAGGCAAGTGGGGACAGCTCAAGAAAGGCAAGGAGCAGCTGGACCGTGCCTTGGACATGAGCGGGGCCGCCCGAGGACAAGGGCACTTCCTCGGCATCGTAGGCGGCTCCTCGGCGGGGGTCGGCAGCCTGGCCTTCTACCCCGGCGTACGCTCCGCTTTCAAGCCAGCCGGCCTAGCCAGGGCGGCGGCGGCCGCCCACGGCGACCCCTACCGGGAGGAGAGCGGCAGCAAGCAGGGGGCCGGCCTCACCTTGGGCAGGCTGCTGGGCGGGGGCCGGGCGTGCGGGCGCCCCGGCAGCGGGGAGAACTCGGCGGCGGGCGGCGCGGGTCACCACCATCACCACCACGCGCACCACCACCACCATCCGAAGTGCCTGCTCGCGGGGGACCCGCCGCCGCCACCGCCCCATGGCCTGCCGTGCTCTGGGGCCCTGCGCGGCTTCCCTCTGCTCTCAGTTCCCCCGGAAGAGGCGTCCGCCTTCAAGCACGTGGAGCGCGCCCCGCCCGCCTCCGCCGCGCTGCCAGGAGCGCGGTACGCGCAGCTGCCCCCCGCGCCCGGGCTGCCCCTCGAGCGCTGCGCGCTGCCGCCCCTCGACACGGGCGGTCTCAAAGCCTATCCAGGTGGTGAATGTAGTCACCTGCCTGCCGTCATGCCGGCCTTTACAGTCTACAACGGGGAGCTGCTCTACGGCTCACCGGCCACTACCGCTTATTACCCGCTCAAATTGCACTTCGGCGGGCTGCTGAAGTATCCGGAGTCCATCTCCTACTTCAGCGGGCCAGCAGCGGCCGCCCTAAGCCCCGCTGAGCTGGGCTCGCTGGCCAGCATCGACCGAGAGATCGCCATGCACAATCAGCAGCTGTCCGAGATGGCTGCCGGGAAGGGTCGCGGACGCCTGGACTCGGGGACGTTGCCACCGGCCGTCGCGGCGGCGGGAGGCACAGGGGGCGGCGGCAGCGGAGGCAGCGGCGCAGGTAAGCCCAAGACCGGCCACCTGTGCCTCTACTGCGGCAAGCTGTACTCGCGCAAGTATGGGCTCAAGATCCACATGCGGACGCACACGGGCTACAAGCCACTCAAGTGCAAAGTCTGTCTGCGGCCCTTCGGCGACCCCAGCAATCTCAACAAGCACATCCGGCTGCACGCCGAGGGCAACACGCCCTACCGCTGCGAGTTCTGCGGCAAGGTACTTGTGCGCCGCCGGGACCTGGAGCGACATGTCAAGTCCCGCCACCCTGGCCAGAGTCTGCTCGCCAAAGCGGGCGACGGCCCGGGTGCCGAGCCCGGCTATCCCCCGGAACCTGGGGATCCCAAGAGCGACGACAGTGACGTGGACGTCTGCTTCACAGACGACCAGAGCGACCCCGAGGCTGCGGGCGGCGGCGAGCGCGACTTGTAATAAGTCTTCCCGGGAAGGGGCGGGGCGAGGACAGAGGAATCGAGGGTCTATTCTCGCAGAAGAGGAACTCCTGGTGGTGGGAAGAGGGACCCAATGGACAAAACCGTTTTTGTTTTTGAGAGGGCGCCAGATTTGGAACAGTGAGAGGTCCCAGATCTGGTGCTGAAACTCAGAGCAACAGTTCAGAGGTGGCGTAAATCCGGCCACCTGGACAGCTCGAGGGCGACCAGGACCTCCGTACCCCGGGCCTCTGGACTTCTTGGATGAGCTCACCCTGAACCGCCCAGGCGGTCTGCTCTTGGTGTTCAGGATCACATCAATGCGAACGTCACAGCGCCCTCGAGGGCGCAGATTTTAACTGCCACGTATTTTTAAGTTGTACTTTTCTGTGGAGGAAATTGTGCCTTTTGAAACGAAGTTTTGTGTGTGTATTTTACATTAGCATTTCATTTCTTAGGCAAAACACTAGTCACAATTGGGTAGATGTGACATCCATATACTGATTTCCATTTTATCTGTTCTCATGTCAAAGACTACGCCTTGCCCTATTGAATATAGTGGTAGCAGGTGTACAAATTGGTCAAGTTGCAATTATTTATGAGAGAATAATGATAAATGTAAAATATCTAAAGCATGAATCTAAGAGCACGCAATATATAATTTTAAAGAAAATATTCTATTTGGTAGAATACAAATGTGGTGTGTGTTGTTTTATAATGACTGCTGTACAGTGGATATAGTATTTTGGTTTTGGTTCCAGCTTGTGCAATCTTTAAGAAAAATAAAGATACAAACGAGAGTTTGTTCACTTAGTGATTTCAGCAGATATTTTAAACAAGTAGTTTAATTTGAAAACAATTTGCGAGGAGACTGCATAATAAAATAAATCATTGGAGACTTGAATACTTTGACTATTCATAAAATAATGTTAAGCAGTGTTGTATTATAAGAGGGAAGTATGCCATTTTCAATATGTGCATTTTACAGGCTCCCAAACATCAGGCAAAAGAATTGTTTCCTAAAACCATTGTTAATCATGCTAAATGTTTTCATGTTTACTGAAAGAAGTTCATGACCTTCAAGTAGAAAAACCCCACATATTGTTAAAGTATGGAACAGTAGAATCACTATTTCTTGTTGTGTTCCATTTTGACAGAACTTTCCTTGGGAAGCAAAAAAGGAAACTTGCTCAGTGTCTTTTATGAGTCATATATTTTATTAATTCAACAAATACTAAAGGAGGGTCTGTTTTGTTGGAAGTGCTGATCTATTTACTTTACTCATAAGTTTCTTTTTCCCATGTCCTTCTTCCAGTGGTCTTCTGCTGTCAGTATTGGTCCTATCTTACAGAAAAGAAAGCATATTTTTTAAGGTCACGGGGATGCCCATAATTAGAACAGCAAAATTAGAAGCAATGACTATATTTACTGGTTTTTAAAAAAACGCTAGTTAATGGGCAGATATCATAAAGAATATAATTTTGTTGACTAAAATTGGAAAGCACCCATCTTCATCCCCATATACACTCTGGGGAGGATTTCACTGTGGAAAGTAGAGGCTCAGTTAACCCCTTAGCTAAGGGCAGGTACCTGAAGGGCCCATGTCCACAGCACTTTTTCAGAGATCAGTTTGAAGATTCTGGTGAGTCACCCAAGGGTCTGGATGTGGTGCTGATAATTTAACTCAGTTAAAAATGCCCTTTATTTTCTGAATCCTGAATGATTTGCAAGTCTTCACCTTGTCTTCCTGTTGGCAACACTGCCTTAGTCGCTTCGCCTGGTGGCTGGCAGGAACATGTTCTGGCACATCACAGCAGGGGGGCATGGGTAGGGGAGGGCATGCGATTTCTGTTGGTGGTGATCTGCAAGATTTCTTCTATGAGAAAATGTATGCTAGGAATTATAGGTTTTTAGTGGCAGCTGACCAGAAAATGTTTTGCTTTGTAAAAGAAAGCTTTGTAAAAGAGAGAGAGAGAGAGAGAGAGAGAGAGAGAGAAGTATCAACATGAAAATATGGTGACAAAGATACCATCATTTTTTGAGGACCTATACTGTGCCAGGTTCTTATGCTACTTTCAGCTCTTTCCATTCCATAGAAGAGGACCATTGACTTGCCCCACCAGGTTCACAGTTCGTCACACAGAACTAGAAGTGAATTCAAGCATCTGCCTGCTAAATCGGCTCCAAGAGCCCAGAGCTTCTTGCTGTCTGTTTAGTATTGTGGTCCTGCCCTTTGAAGCAATGATTGCTTCAAACCAAATCCACCACTATAGAAGAATATTGGAAAAGCTTTTCTGAAATCAGAGCATGTGAGTTCTCAAGGAAAGTGAGAAAGGCTGCCCAGATTTGAAACATGGGAAACATTTTATCAGCTATAACAGTATTGCCCCAGTCTCCCGTTTTCTGGCTCAGTACCAACTCCTGTAACTTCTGAAAATAGCTCATAAAAATAAATTGAAAATAAGCCGGTGGCAGTGGCTCATGTCTGTAGTTTCAGCAACTCAGGAGGCTGAGGCAGAAGGCTAGCTTAAGCCCAGGAATTCAAGGCTGTGGTGTGCTATGATCATGTCTGTGAATAACCACTGCACTCCAGCCTGGGCAACATAGCGAGGCCCCATCTCAAAAAATAAAATTAGTTTGGTTAAAGGATATACATTTAGAATTTAATAAAACAAAGGACCCAATATTCTGTTTCCCCTTTGTGAACTGGTATCTTCTAGACGTTGTTAAAATAGATTCCAATACGAAAAAATTGAACAAAGAGTCTCTTAATCAAAAGTCATGTGTAATTCTCCATAGGTTGCCTCAAATAACTCATATATTTGTTCATGTCTGTGCATACTATCATACTTAATGCCATTATTAATTTTAATGACAAAGTCATATCAGTGATATACAAGCAGGAACAATAGTATTGTTTGTGTTAAGTGCCTCAGTTGAATTAGTGTTTCTCAGATTACTTCTTTCTGTCTCCTATCCCCTTCTCTCTTCTCCCTGTCACCCACCATTCAACTCTTCTTATCTTGGTGACCACAACTAACTTTGAGCGTTATGCTAACGCCACTGGAGGTTTCTGGGATTCTAACTGAATATTTTGTACCAATTTTTTTTTTTTTTTTTAAAAGATAGGAGGCGTATTCATTTTCTTTAGAACTGAAAGACTCTAGATTGCTTGAACCTAGTTCGGTTGGGCATTAAACTGTTTTGTTAATCTAAATACCTCAGACAGACCTGGGTTCTAGTCCCGCCTCTGTCACTTACTAGCTTTGCATCTTGGGCCGTTTTCTCTATTGCCTCAATTTCCTCACTTGTAAAACAGGGCGAAATAAGCAATAGGATAGTTGTGAACATCAAATGAGTTAACGCAGGCCAGCAGCTTAGATCACACCTGACGCATAGTGAGCTATCAAACGATATATATATTTTTGAAAACCCTAAACTCTAGCAACTCTTTGTGTTTTCATTTGGAAGATATCAACCTAAGGAGATAAGGGTTGACAACCTTGTATAACACTAGCATCTTTTTGCAGAACACTCTCCTTGGTTTACTTCTAACCCCCAACTCGCATCAGCTTCAGTAAATAAAGGCTTTCCATCCTTTTGCTAAGGAGAGACTTCTTTCAGAAGTCTTCCTTCTCAGGCCATCTTTCCATTTTAAGCTGAGACAACGGTTCAAATGGTTCGTAGCGGTCAACTGCGTGGTAAAAAGAATTCTCGTTTGTTTTCACTAAATTTTGAAAAGCTTGGCTGGGCATCGAGGGATGAGCTTAAGCAGAAGAACGCAGCGGAGGTGAGCGCGTGTGCATGTCTTCCTGAGCCAAGCATAAGCTGCAACTCCGCATGATTCTACTCTGGGGAAAGTATATTTAATATCTAGACTCTGAGGGAAGGACGGGAGTGGCTAGAACTACCGTTTGGCGGAGTTACAGGAGTAGTGATGACACTGCTGGTGGGGTCCTAGAGCCGAGAGGGCGGTGATTGGTTGAGCCGCGTTACTCCGAGCGCTCCCATTGGTGCATTCCTTGGAGCCAGGGTTGCTATTGGTGGCGAGTTGGCCACAGCGAAAGAACCCCGGGCCCCGCGACGGCCTCGCCGTTTGGGCTAGTGCGGCGGCGGCCAGGCGGAGCTGGAGATGAGAGTGAGAGCAGCATCCTGTGGCGCGGCGCCCCCTGGGCTCACAGCCTCGCGCTCTCTGGGCTTACAGCCTCGCGCTTCCTGGGAACAGGGTTTTCTGGGGTCTGGTTGGGGCAGAGGTGCGGGAGTCTTGCCCCGCTTAGGTGGACGGTCCAGGCGTCCTGCTGGAGAGAAGGACCGGGGAAGACCCGCGGTGCCCGGCAGGAGGACGGGAGAGTTTCAGGCCTAACGGGTCCTTGTGGAAACTGCCCGACCCCGCTGTGGAGGGGAGCTGCGGCACCCGCGCGGTGCGCTCTCGCCATCTGCCGCCTTCCCAACGGGAAGAGGGCAGAGGCGCTGGCGCCAACGCGAGGTCAAGAGTGACCCTTGGCCACCCAGGTGTGAGTTGTGAAGAGAAGGACTCAACAGACGGCGGGGCCAACGTGTTTAGTTCCAGAAGGAGCGTGGCGCTCGCTCTGGGCTCGGAGGCCTCCCTACAAAAGATGAAAGGAGGGCTTCTGTCATCTGCGACTGTAGTTTAATTCAAATTAAGCCGTTGTACCACAGACAACTTGTTAATGCCTTTAGCTTGCAAACCCTCCAAGAGTCCTTCAAAAAGGGACCGAAAGTGGGTAGACTACACGTGTACATGTAACTCCTCTGAAGACACTAACTTTGTTTCAAGTACATTTTAATTATTTAAAGTTTAACGTTTCATGTAAATGGCCAATAAAGACAAATCTTGAGTTCATTAAAGAATATAAAAGTCATAGATTTTTTGGTAATTTGAGTTAAACAGATTAAGAGAAATGTTTAGAAGTAGAGCGAGGAAACTATTAAAAATAAAATAAATATCCAAACGTCATGAGCGTTCTCTACTTTTTTCTATCCATATATACTTTTGCATAATTTGATATTGCAAGAAATGGCTATAAATACGAATTTTCTATTCTTAATGCTGGTAGTGCAGCAGTTTTCCTGGAAGTTACTTTAAGTAGAGAATGATTTAAAATCCAGCGTTTCATGGCAAGTTGTATTTGAGTGGGAGACACTTAAATCTAGTGATTTGAGTAGAAAGCCTTAGGTGGAAATGTCTTATGTGACAGGAGATATGGTGAAGATAGATGCAATAGCAGATGGCTTTACATAAGAACATAGCGAAGGTCAAAGATTGTTTTTAATCTATGTTAAATTCCTGGGGAAAAAAAAAAAGGCAGAAAGATAAGATTCTATACTTGACACTGAGCAGTTGATTCCTGAATTGTCACCTTAAGGGAAATGGAGACGTGACCAGGTCAGATTCAAGCTCTCTTGAGGGCATTGGACTGTAGCAGCACACATGTGTGAGCAACAAAATGCTTTCAGGTATGCTAAAAGTCAATCCAATGAGAAACAAGTCAACGTAGCATGTCGCATTTTATAAGCTGATTTGTGATTTTTCAGAAAGCATGAGAAAGAAATGCCTTAGCAACCAAGAGGATGTAGAGAAAAGAAAATATGTCAGAGGGTTTATGGGATAGGCTTTCGGAATTATTTAAAGCTAACATGCTGAAATGTGATCTCAGGGTACTGGCGTTGCCATCTATAGGTGTTTGTATATATTCTATGCCCTACATTGGTTTCTAAATCAATTTGTATATTATTGTCTTGAATTAGTAGTTTGAGACTTCATGATATTTATATGGGCGGATATTCTCCTCATAAAGTGGAAAAAAATAGCTTTGCCTCAAGGTTTCCTTGACAGCACTCATTTAATTGAATCTTCATGATCTCATTTAATCTTTATAACAATCTATTTTATAGATAAGGGAAATGGGGCTTGTTTCAATACCAAGCTATAAGTATTCCTAAGATTCATTCCTAAGTCTACCGTCTCCACTCCACAGCCTCATTCTCAACATACTATTAATGTATGTCCTCTTGTTCTATTTATTTATTTAGGGCTCTGTTGTTGTTTGTTTGTTTTTGAGATGGGTTCTCAGTATGTTGCCTAGGCTGGTATGGAACTCCTGCGCTTGAGCCATCCTCTGGTCTCAGCCTCCTGAGTAGCTGAGATTACTAGGCACATGATACGACACCCAGCCATACGACCTCTTTAGAACAGTGTCACCTGATGAAAGAAGTTTGCAGAAATTCAATTTGAATCCTTTGTAACTAGATCCAGTGAATGTTTTATAGGGTGATGATAAGGTGAACTGAAAGATAAGTGGGTTTCCAGGCTTTTTTAGCTGAAACCAGAGTTAAGTTAGAGACCATCTTTGGCTTGTTATGTATTTGAAGTCGTTTGAATTCTGGTAAATCCCTGCAAGGCTGTGTCCAATCTAGTCTAGGCTTACTTGGTTGTGTTAAACAAAAAGATGTGTATAAGGATAGATCTAAAATGGCCCACCTGTGATCCTGAGGACCCTGGGAAGGAAGGTGTAATAGTTTGATTCTGTTGAGAATTTCAGGACTATGGTGCACAGCCAGAGAATCACCAAATTTCCAAGTCAGTACTTTAAAAAGTTCCCAGTTTCTTAGTATCCCATGGTATTGGAGATCATTTGTGGTGTGATTTATCCAACGTTCAAACTCTTTTTCACATGTAGCAGGCTGTATTCCTGGAAATCTGGGCCAGGCAGGGGGCAGAGGTGGGGCTGGGGTGGTCTGAAGCTGCTCTATTGATGACAGAGCTGAGAGTGATCAGAAAGAGGGAAATACAAGGGCAAACTCAAAACAGAATGCTAGGCACATTGTCATCAGGAAAAAGCCAGGCTGAGGGAGAATCTCTGCAGACACAAGGTTGCAGAATGGAGCCAAACTTGAATAAGATGGTTGAGATGCTCAGGTGTGGTGGTTCATGCCCATAATTCCAGCACTTTGGAAGGCCAAAGCAGAAAGATCACTTTGAGGCCAGGAGTTCAAGACCAACCTTGGCAACATAATGAGACTCCTGTATCTACCAAAAAAAAAAAAAAAAAAAAAAAAAAGGTTGGTTTTGCATTCTAAATAAGAAATATATTCACATTTTCAAAGACCAAAACTGTCTAAATAGGTATCTATCTAGGAGTCTTAATCCAATCTCATTTCTGTGCACTTCTGTCGACTCAGGTAGTCACCACGGGTAGATGTACCATGAAGCTCACTGTCATGAAATCCTTATATAAGACCGTGATATGGTCTGGCTGTGTTCCTATCCAAATCTCAACTTGAATTGTGTCTCCCAGAATTCCCAAGTGCTGTAGGTGGGACCCAGGGGGAGGTAATTGAATCATGGGGGCCAGTTTTTCCCATGCTATTCTCATGATACTGAATAAGTTTCAAGAGAGCTGATGGTTTATCAGGGGTTTCTGCTTTTGCTTCTTCCTCATTTTCTCTCTTGCTGCTGCCATGGTAAGAAGTGCCTTTTGCCTCCCGCCATGATTCTGAGGCCTCCTCAGCAACGTGGAACTGTAAGTCCAATTAAATCTTTTTTTTCTTCCCAGTCTCAGTTATCAGCAGCATGAAAATGGACTAATACAGAACTGTACCTAATTCTGTGTTTTATTTCTTAAAGTAGGTCACCCAAATTCTATGAATTTCAAAACCAAAAAATCTGGATCTATACTTGTAATCACTTATTTTAGTTTCTTGTATACATCTAATTTTCTTTTTATAAATACAAATATCCAAGAATGAATATATTTTTATTTTCTTCCCTGTCTTAAATATTTAATATTCACTCTTCTGTATCCTGCTTTTTATTCAAATTAATATACTCTGGAGAAATTTTCCATGATAATTCAAGGGAGAGCCTCCTCAGTTTTTTTTCTTTTATTGCTACATAATACTGTATTGTGTAGAGGTAGAAAGATAGATTTAACCAGTTCTCCTGTTGATGACATTTGGGTTGTTTTCAATCTTTTATTACCTTAAAGACACTTCAATGAATAACTTGTGTTAGGTTATTTTGTAGGTGGGGTGCAGGTGTATTTCAGAAGGTGTTACCACTTTGATTGCAGTGAGGAAAGAGCTATTGAGGACACTGAGCTGGCCAGGATAGTGTCAGAATCAGACCAGCCTCTGGGAGAAGGATGACTGGCTGACTGTTCAACTGGTCCTTCTCTCCATAGTTGGAAAACTCAGAGTTACCTTTAGCTCTTGATAATACTCTGTACATAGGGAGACAACAATGGGGCCTCCACCCATTCTTTTGTTCTCTTCAGAATTTGGCAAAGAATCCTTGGGAGGCCTTAGCTATAGAACTTTACTCCACACCTAGCAATATAGAAGTCCTAATGTTGGGCTCACATGGGAAAAGAGTATGTTCTCATGCACATGCATTTGAACTTTTAAAGTTTTTTCCTGTGAACACTATCACCAAATTTTGATTTCCCAATGATGCATATTATTTAAAAATACCTCATGTAAAACCATCTTTGGGATTATGATTCAGACTTGTAACTGGATGACTGGAGCCTGGGCCTATGGTAAGTGGCAGGTACTGAGCACAACCCACACCAGCTGTAGAATAGTGACAAGCACTCCAGTAGGGAAACAAATGAATGCAAATGAGATGTACTTGGCCATGGAACAAAGATGAAAATGACATTCACTTGTAAATGAGTTTTCTGTGTTTGATGTAAACAGAATGACATGTATTTTGCAGGAAACCTCTATGACCTTTGGACAGTTGTTGAATTCATTACATGGAGCTGCACATGTTTCTGACATTTCATCATTATTAATGTATCTCATGATCTAACAGTCTCTAGGTTTTTAATTTATTTAGAAGCATTTCCACAATTTTCTGTCCTAGGAGATGATCTTAGAGTTAAGGTGAGATGCTTATCATTGAAAGATTAAATGCCCTGGAACAAAACTTGAATCTGACACTTTGCTCTTGGATAAGGAAACAGCTGATCTGACAGAATTCAAGAGCAAGAGGAAGACGATCAACTGCTCAGATTTGCCATTTATAGCTAACCATGGTTCCCAGCCTAACCATTTGCTCAAACATTAGATTTAGATTATTGCTATGTGGCTTTGCTTTCTGAGCCTTGTACATCTTTTGACCCCATTTAAAATCTTCCCTTTTCTCTATAGCCTTCCCTGACTGTCCCGGCCCAATACTTTAATACATACATTAGAAATAGTAGATATTCAACAAATATTTGAGAATTAGTTGATTAAACACCTTTATTTCTTATTCTGAACATTGATGAAGCACTGAGGACCCACTACATGCCAGGCACAGCACTGGCTGGGGACATATGGATGATTAAGATGGTCTCAAGCCAGGTGCGGTGGCTCACGCCTGTAATCCCAGCACTTCGGGAGGACAAGATGGGCTGATCCATTGAACTCAGGAGTTTTAGACCAACCTGGCAAGACCCCATCTTTATCAAAAATAGAAAAAGTTAGTTGGGCATGGTTGTGTGTGCCTGTGGTGCCAGCTACTCAGGAGGCTGAGGTGGGAGCATTTCTTCAGCCCAGGAGGTGGAGGTCACACTCTAGCCTGGGTGACAGAGTGAGACCCTGTCTAAAAACAAAACAAAACACAAAACAAAACAAAACAAAACAGAAAGATTGTCTCATGCTCATCATGGTCTAGTGGAGGAGGCAAACATAAGAACAGAAATTGATAACACAATGTGGTGGGTGTAGTAATGGAGATGAAGACAGAGGAAGGGTACCTCCTGAGTCAGAGAGAGAAAGGTGAGGGCAGGGAAGGAGTTATATGGGAAAAGGCTTCCTAGAGGATGCAACACCTGAGCTGAGTCTTAAACAAAATGGATAAGAGTCATGTAGGTCATGGTTAAAGGAGAAGGAAGGACATTTCCAAGAGACAGAATAGCATGAGCATAGTGAGTGGGGAAGCAGCGTGAATGTATTTGAGGAATTCCAGGCATTGCAGTGTTGCTATGGGGCAGAATGGCAAAGAGGCAGTATTGCTGAGAGATGAGGATCCACCTGTGAGGAAGTGTGATGCAGTGGTTAAGAGAGTATGTGGGTTTTGGAGTTCAGTAGAGCTGAGTTTGCATCCTGTCTCTGCATCTTTCTAGCTGTGAGAACTTGGTGAAACTACTTAGCCTCTATATGCTTCAGTTTACTCATCTGTAAAATGGGAACAACAATGGCATTGTATTTAAAACATTCTTATGAGGGGTAATTGAAGTAATGTTTGCAAAGTGCTTAACTCAGGTAAACATTAAAAGCATGTTGGCTAATTGTTACTGAGAGACTGGAGAGTTGTGGGGCAGGGTGCGAGGGGATGAGGGGACATAAAGGGAGGGACTCTGGAAGGTTAAAGTTGGCACTAATGGCAGTTTTGCATTGCAAAAGGACTATTTTGGAGACAGGGAGACTAGTTAGAAGGCAGTTAAATTCAGCATTTCAGGTGACAGATGATGAGGGATAGTGGTAACAGGGATGGAGAGGAGAGGATAGAGTTAAATATTTAGGAGGTAACATTGATGGGATTTTGTTACTGTGTGGAGGAATGTGAGAAAGAGTAAGGAGTCTAGCATATTAATGACAAGACAGGTATAATATTCTCAGTAGTTTTGAACTGTGTTGATCACTATTGGCAAATGCACTGTAGGTCAAGATGATCTTAGAGGTGTTTGGTTTTGTTGGGAAATAAAACCTTAAAAAGAAATTAAAAGACCAATATATTTAAATGTATAGACAACAAAAGTTTATATTATCCCTCCATACAAACAAAACAAAACTAAAGTGAAATAATGATAATACAGCCTAAGAAAAATAATAGCCTTGCCAAGAATAGAAGGTAATAGTGATATGTAAATAGTTCACTAAAATTTATGAGAAGGCATCATGATTCCAATAGATAAATAGCAAATTATAAGAATTAACCATTTTAATTATACTTTCAAATTCTGGCTCTCTAAGGTCAGCCAGCTAGGTTTCATGTTCAAATATCATTGTCAAGTACTTCCTGTGATTTTGTTTGAAAAAAAAATTCTGAGGCTGAGTGCAGTGGCTCACGCCTGTAATCCTAGTACTTTGGGAGGATCACATGAGGTCAGGAGTTCAAGACCAGCCTGACCGACATGGCAAAACCCTGTCTCTACTAAAAATACAAAAATTAGCCAGGCATGGTGGCACGTGTCTGTAGTCCCAGCTACTTGGGAGGCTGAGGCGGGAGAATAGCTTGAACCAGGAGGCAGAAGTTGCAGTGAGCCGAGATCACACCATTGCATTCCAGCCTGGGTGACAGAGCAAGAAAAAAAAAATCCTCTCAAAAAAAAAAAAAAAAATCCTGAATAAGCTTAAAAAAAATTAACCAAGTTGCCAATAAACAAAGATGTAAACATCCTTATATATAAAAATTTGATAAAAATATAAGAAAATGCTAGTAATGGTCTGAAATTGACACACACATTTTGCTGATGTCACTAAAACCATTTGTCCAGCAATGTAGAAAACTTTTGCCAGGGACATATATATACATATATTTTTTGTTTGCTGTGAAATTATAGTACTGTGGTCATGGAAGAAAATGTTCTTGAGGCACACTACACTATTAAAGGATAATATGTCAGAATGACTAAGATGTACTTTAAAAGATTTCAGCAAAGAAAAAACACTGCTCAAGGAAGTAAGAGAGGACACAAACAAATGGAAAAACATTCTATGCTCATGGATAGGAACAATCAATATCGTGAAAATGGCCATACTGCCCAAAGTAATTTATAGATTCAATGCTATCCCCATCAAGCTATCATTGACTTTCTTCACAGAATTAGAAAAAACTACTCTAAATTTCATATGGAACGGAAAAAGAGTCCGTGTAGCCAAGACAATCCTAAGCAAAAAACAAAGCTGTAAGTATGATGCTACTTGACTTCAAACTATACTACAAGCCTACAGTAACCAAAACAACATGGTACTGGTACCAAAACAGATATATAGACCAATGGAACAGAACAAAGGCCTCAGAAATAATGCCGCACATCTACAACCATCTGATGTTTGACAAACCTGACAAAAAAGCAATGGAGAAAGGATTTCCTATTTAATAAATGGCATTGGGAAAACTGGCTAGCCATACGCAGAAAACTGAAACTGGATCCCTTCCTTACACCTTATACAAAAATTAACTCAAGATGGATTAAAGACTTAAATGTAAGACCTAAAACCATAAAAACCCTAGAAGAAAACCTAGGTAATACCATTCAGGACATAGGCATGGGCAGAGACTTCATGACTAAAACACAAAAAGCAATGGCAAGAAAAGTCAAAATTGACAAATGGGATCTAATTAAACTAAAGAGCTTCTGCACAGCAAAAGAAACTACCATCAGAGTGAATGGGCAACCTACAGAACGGGAGAAAATGTTTACAATGTATCCATCTGAAAAAGGGCTAATATCCAGAATCTACAAAGAACTTAAACAAATTTACAAGAAAAAAACAAACAACCCCATCAAAAAGTGGGCAAAGGATATGAACAGACACTTCTCAAAAGAAGACATTTATGTGATCAACAAACATATTAAAAATAGTTCATCATCACTGGTCATTAGAGAAATGCAAATCAAAACCACAATGACATATCATCTCATGCCATGTAGAATGGCGATCATTAAAAAGTCAGGAAGCAACAGATGCTGGAGAGGATGTGGAGAAATAGAAATGTTTTTACACTGTTGGTGGGAGTGTAAACTAGTTCAACCATTGTGGAAGACAGTGTGGCGATTCCTCAAGGATCTAGAACCAGAAATACCATTTGACCCAGCAATCCCATTACTGGGTATATACCCAAAAGATTATAAATCATTCTACTATAAAGACACATGCACACGTATGTTTATTACAGCACTGTTCACAATAGCAAAGACTTGAAACCAACCCAAATCCCCTTCAGTGATAGACTGGATAAAGAAAATGTGGTACACAGACACTATGGAATACTATGTAGTCATAAAAAGGATGAGTTCCTTCCCTTTGCAGGGACATGGATGAAGCTGGAAACCATCATCTTCAGCAAACTAACACAGGAACAGAAAACCAAACACTGCATATCCTCACTCCTAAGTGGGAGTTGAACAATGAGAACACATGGACACAGGGAGGGGAGCATCACACACTGGGGTCTGTTGGGGGTTGGGGGCTAGGGGAGGGATAGCATTAGAAGAAATACCTAATGTAGATGATGGATTGATGGGTGCAGCAAACTACCATGGCACGTGTATACCTATGTAACAAACCTGCATGTTCTGCACAGGTATCCCAGAACTTAAGGTATAATAATAATAAAAGCAAAAAAAATTGTTAATAATTGTCCGGAGCTGCGTGCCCCGGCCATAGCAAATAATAATTAATGATTAAATGCCCGAGCTCTATTCCTTTCCACCTTCTACCTCCTCCCTAGATTTGTTGTTTCTCTTTTGTATCAATACCTCATAATAGATGGCGCTCTTCCTGCTTCTTCTTCTTCCCTTGTTTCCCCACCCCCCCCCCCACGGCCTCGAAAATTGTTACTTTGTAGCACAGGCACCATCCCGTGCCCGGGAAAATTACCAACTGACTGCGCAGGTGCAACATGACCTTCGACCAGAGAAACCAATACCTACTTGGTCACGCCCTCTGCGATGAGATCATCTCCGCCTCTGGCCCAACCCCTTCCCCTCCAAGTGTATATAAGGCACTGCATTACCGCCATTAAACGAGACTTGATCAGAGCACTGTCTTGTCTCCATTTCTCGTGTCTCTTGTCCCCCAAATTCCCACTCCCTCCTCCAGGGCCTGCTTCGACGATCCCGCGGGCCGGGATACGTGGCGCCCAAACAGGGACCTGGAAACGAGGGACTCTGTGAGGAAGAGGACGCCAAAGGACGGTCGACCGCTAATAAAGACAAAAGGAGTCAAATTCTTCCGATCACCGCGGGAACCTGCCGCGTCTGAATCGAAGGTAAGTGACGCGTCTGAAATGGGACAAGAATTAAGCCAACATCAAATATATGTAGAACAATTAAAAGAGGCTTTAAAGATACGAGGAGTAAAGGTTAAAGGCAATGATTTGTTTAAATTTTTTGATTTTGTAAAAGACACTTGCCCTTGGTTCCCACAGGAAGGAACTATTGATATTAAAAGATGGCATAGAGTAGGGGATTGTCTTCAGGACTATTATAATACTTTTGGGCCAGGAAAAATTCCTGTGACCGCCTTCTCTTATTGGAACCTCATTAGAGATTTAATAGATAAGAAGGAGGCCGATCCGCAAGTCATGGCTGTGGTCGCTCAGACAGAGCATATTTTAAAGGTTAGCTCCCGCTCTAACCTCGCAAAGCCTCCGCAAGATACGGAGGAGGATCTCATTTCCCTCGAAAGTGATCATGAGGAAATTAAGTCTCCTTCTGTAACAGATAAAGAAATGCCACACGAAAACAAACCAAAAAAATACCCAATTTTACAGATGCTTCAAAAGGAGGAGGAAATTAATAAGCCTAATCAATTGGACATAAATTGGGATGATTTAGAGGAAGAGGCAGCTAAATATCACAACCCTAATTTGCCTCCCTTTACTTCATACCCACCCCCATATAATAAGACGCATAATGAGGCTTCTGCGCCTATTGTTATGGCAGCAATAGATCCCAAAGAAGAATTAAAGCAAAAGATTGCTCAACTAGAAGAGCAAATTAAACTTGAAGAGTTACATCAATCATTGATAATTAGGCTCCAAAAGCTAAAAACAGGAAATGAAAAAATACCCAACTCAGACGCTATGGAGGGTTCCTTGCGCCCACTTCAGCGGCCTGGACAACATGTTCCGAGAGGGGGGTTAGTTGCTAGCCGACATAGAGAAGACTCCTCCCCCAAAGACGTTTTTTTTTTCGGTCACTGAAACCATAGATGAACAGGGACAGGCTTGGAGGCATCATACTGGATTTGATTTTACTATTATAAAAGAGTTAAAGACTGCTGCCTCTCAGTATGGGGCTACTGCTCCATATACTCTTGCTATAGTGGAATCTGTAGCTGATAATTGGCTCACTCCTACAGACTGGAATACCTTAGTTAGGGCAGTCCTTTCTGGGGGAGACCACTTAATTTGGAAGTCAGAGTTCTTTGAAAATTGTAGAGATACAGCTAAAAGAAATCAACAGGCAGGAAACGGTTGGGATTTTGATATGTTAACTGGTTCAGGTAATTATGCAGACACTCGGGCCCAAATGTAATACGATCCTGGACTGTTCTCACAAATCCAGGCTGCTGCTACAAAAGCCTGGAGAAAACTTCCCGTTAAAGGAGATCCAGGGGCTTCCCTCACAGCGGTTAAACAAGGACCCGATGAGCCATTTTCAGACTTTGTGCATAGACTTATGACCAGGGCAGGTAGAATCTTTGGAAATGCAGAAACGGGTGTAGATTATGTTAAACAGTTAGCTTATGAAAATGCTAACCCCGCCTGCCAAGCGGCAATCAGACCTTATCGAAAGAAAACAGATTTAACAGGATACATTCGCCTTTGTTCAGATATTGGGCCCTCATATCAACAAGGCCTAGCAATGGCCGCCGCTTTTAGCGGCCAAACAGTGAGAGACTTCCTCATTAACAAAGGTAGAGATAAAGGGGGATGTTTTAGGTGCGGTAAAAGGGGACACTTTGCAAAAGATTGCCATGAAAACCAAAATAAGAGTCCAGAAGCAAAAATCCCAGGCCTTTGCCCAAGGTGTAAAAGAGGAAGGCACTGGGCAAACGAATGTAAACCTAAAACTGACAGTCAAGGAAATCCTTTACCCCCCAGGCAGGGAAACGGGATGAGGGGCCAGCCCCAGGCCCCGAAACAAGCATATGGGGCAGTCAGCTTTGTTCCAGCCAGCAACAGCAATCCATTTCAAAACTTAGTAGAGCAACCTCAGGAAGTGTGGGATTGGACCTCAGTTCCACCTCCCACACAGTACTAACACCTGAAATGGGACCACAGACCTTAAATACCGGAATATATGGACCCTTACCACCTAACACTTTTGGGCTACTTTTAGGAAGAAGTAGTGTCACCATGAGAGGCTTACAAGTCCTCCCTGGAGTTATCGTTAATGATTATGAAGGAGAAATTAAAATTATGGCCAGAGCTATTGATAGTATTATTACTGTCCCTCAAGGAGTTAGAATAGCTCAGTTACTCCTGCTACCTTTGGTTAAAACAGATAATAATATCCAACACTCTAATAGAAATATAAAAGGTTTCGGATCATCAGAGATATATTGGGTGCAACCAATTACAAATCAAAAACCCTCTCTAACCTTATGGTTAGACGGGAAGGCATTCACTGGACTAATAGACACAGGGGCTGATGTAACGATCATTAAACAGGAAGATTGGCCCTCTCATTGGCCTACCACAGAAACTTTAACTCACTTGAGAGGAATTGGACAAAGCAGTAATCCTAAACAAAGTTCTAAATATCTAACATGGACAGATAAAGAAAACAATTCAGGCCTCATTAAGCCATTTGTCATTCCTCACCTACCTGTTAACCTTTGGGGTCGAGATCTGCTCTCTCAAATGAAAATTATAATGTGTAGTCCAAATGATATAGTTACTGCACAAATGTTAACTCAAGGATACACCCCTGGTAAAGGTCTTGGAAAAAGAGAAAACGGTATCCCACAGCCTATACTGGTTTCAGGACAACTTGATAAAAAGGGGTTTGGAAATTTTTAGCTCAGGCCACTGACATACCTGCACCCCAAAGGTGCGCTGACCCCATTACTTGGAAGTCAGATGAGCCCGTTTGGGTTGATCAGTGGCCTTTACTCAATGATAAACTAAATGCTGCCCAACAGTTAGTGCAGGAACAACTAGCAGCAGGACATATTGTGGAAAGTAATTCTCCTTGGAATACACCTATTTTTGTTATTAAAAAGAAGTCTGGTAAATGGAGACTCTTACAAGATTTAAGAGCAGTAAATATCACTATGATCCTTATGGGTGCCTTACAACCAGGATTGCCTTCACCAGTTGCGATTCCTCAAAAATATTTTAAAATCGTTATTGACCTTAAAAATCGCTTTTTTACAATTCCCCTTCACCCTGCTGACCAAAAAAGATTTGCCTTTAGTCTTCCATCCACAAATTTTAAACAACCAATGAAGCGCTATCAATGGAAAGTTTTGCCTCAGGGTATGGCTAATAGTCCTACCTTGTGTCAAAAATATGTAGCTGCCGCTATAGAGCCAGTCAGAAAAACATGGGCACAGATGTATATTATACATTATATGGATGATATTTTAATAGCAGGAGAAATTGGCGAACAAGTCTTACAGTGTTTTGCCCAACTCAAACAGGAGTTAACAGCAGCAGGACTACAAATAGCCCCAGAAAAGGTACAATCACAAGATCCATACACCTATCTTGGTTTCCAAATTAATGGACCCAAAATCATTAATCAAAAGGCCGTTATACGTCGTGATCATTTAAAAACTTTAAATGATTTCCAAAATTTACTGGGAGACATAAATTGGCTTCGGCCGTACTTAAAGCTCACCACAGGAGAGTTAAAACCTCTTTTCGATATATTAAAAGGAGACTCTAATCCAAAATCTCCCAGGTCCATTACTAAAGAAGCATTAATAGCACTCCAACAGGTAGAACATGCCATTGCAACACAATTTGTTACCGGTATTGATTATTCTCAGCCATTAATATTCATTATTTTTAACACAACAATAACCCCTACTGGCTTATTCTGGCAAAATAATCCCATTATGTGGGTACACTTGCCCTCCTCCCCCAAAAAGGTTTTGTTGCCTTATTATGATGCAATAGCTGATCTAATTATCTTGGGAAGAGAAAACAGTAGAAAATACTTTGGAATAGAACCCTCTACCATTATACAGCCCTACACTCAATCACGCATCCATTGGCTGTTACAAAATACGGAAGCCTGGCCAATTGCTTGCGCTTCTTACACTGGCGTGATTGACAACCATTACCCACCTAACAAACTCATTCAATTTTGCAAACTTCATGCGTTTGTGTTTCCCCATATTACCAGTAAAGAGCCTCTCAATGACGCATTACTAATTTTCACTGATGGATCTTCCACAGGACTTGCCGCTTACACTTACAATAATGTAGTCATTAAATTCCAGACCGCTTATACATCAGCTCAGCTGGTCGAATTGCAAGCTATAATTGCAGCACTATCAGCTTTTCCTTGTCAGCCACTTAACATTTATATAGACAGCGCCTACCTGGCTCATTCGATACCCCTCTTAGAGACCGTGTCTCAAATTAAACATATTTCAGACACAGCTAACCTATTTTTACAATGTCAACAACTTATCCACAAAAGGACTACTCCCTTTTTTCTTGGGCATATTAGGGCACATTCAGGATTACCGGGACCTTTAACTCAAGGTAACGCAACAGCCGACACGGCAACAAAAACCATAGCCACAGTCACTACAGACAATTTGCAACAAGCGCAAAAAGCACATGCCTTACATCATTTAAACGCCCAAACCTTAAGGCTTATGTTTAAACTTACCAGAGAACAAGCTCGACAAATAGTTAAACAATGCGCCAACTGCATAACGCATTTACCTGTTCCCCATTTAGGAGTTAATCCCCGAGGACTCATTCCCAACGAAATTTGGCAAATGGACGTTACTCACCACTTAGAATTCGGTCAACTAAAATATATCCATGTATGCATAGACACCTATAGTGGATTCATCAGTGCAACTCTCCAAACAGGAGAGGCCACCAAACATGTCATAGCTCATTTATTACACTGCTTTTCTATTTTAGGAATACCCAAACAAATCAAAACAGATAATGGCCCCGGTTATATAGCCAAAAAACCTTCTTACAATTTTGTAATACCCTACAAATTAAACATACCACAGGCATTCCCTATAATCCCCAAGGACAAGGTATAGTAGAAAGAGCTCATCTGTCATTAAAAACTGTTATCACAAAATTAAAAGGGGGGAGCTGGTACCCCGTGAAGGGTACCCCCAGAAACATACTCAATCATGCCCTGTTTATCCTTAATTTTTTAAATTTGGACAGTCATGGAAAATCGGCTGCCGACCGTTTCTGGCATCCTGAATCTCAAAAACAGTTTGCAATGGTAAAATGGAAAGATCCACTTGATAATTCATGGCATGGCCCCGATCCAGTTTTAATTTGGGGAAGAGGCTCAGTATGCATCTTCTCACAAAAAAATGATGCAGCCAGATGGCTGCCTGAAAGATTGGTAAGACAAATAAATCATAACCATTGTCAGTCCAGGGAAGATAAATCTTCCTGAGAAGTTCTTTCCTTCTTGTTTTTTCAGAAAATGAAGCCTAACATGAGATTCCTTTGGGGAATAATCGCTCTATATAGCATAGTGGCAGTCTATGCAGGTTTTGGTGACCCTCGTAAAGCAAGAGAATTATTACGAAAACAATACGGCCAGCCTTGTGATTGCAGAGGGGGACAAGTATCTGAACCTCCGTCAGACAGAATCACCCAGGTGACTTGCGTGGGCAAGACAGCTTACCTAATGCCAAACCAGTTATGGAAATGTAAGTCTACCCCAAGAGATACCTCACCTAGCGGGCCGCTCCTAGAATGCCCTTGTAGCTCTTTCCAATCTTCTGTACATAGTTCCTGTTATGCCTCCTATCAACAATGCAAATCAGGCAATAGAACATACTATACGGCCACGTTACTAAAAACACAAACTGGAGGTACCAATAGCGTACAAGTATTAGGATCCACTAATAAACTTGTACAATCGCCTTGTAACGGCCAAAAAGGAAAGCCTGTTTGTTGGAGCACTACCGCCCCCATTCACATTTCTGATGGAGGAGGCCCATTAGATACTGCAAGAATTAAAACCGTCCAGAAAAAATTAGAAGAAATTCATAAAGCTCTATATCCGGAACTTCAATATCACCCCTTAGCCTTGCCTGAGCTTAGAGATAATTTTAGGCTCGATGCTCAAACCTTCGATATCCTCAACGCTACTTACAATTTACTTCAAATGTCCAATACAAGTCTGGCCCATGATTGTTGGCTTTGCCTTAAGATGGACCTCCCTATTCCTCTAGCTATACCTAACCTTTTATTGTCCTATGCCAATTACTCAAATGAATCCTTAGTAAATAATTCCTGTCCTATTATCCCCCCCCCTTAGTTCAACCGATGACATTTTCTAATTCCACTTGCCTCTTCTCACCATCATATAATAACACTAAAGAAATTGATTTAGGCTATGTTGTATTTGACAACTGTACTTCCATAATCAATGCCACCAACCCTTTGTGTGCTGTAAATGGCTCGGTTTTCGTTTGTGGAAACAACATGGCATATACGTATCTACCTACACATTGGACAGGGCTTTGTGTTCTGGCCACTCTTCTCCCCGACATTGATATCATCCCTGGAGATGAACCTATCCCCATCCCCGCTATTGAACATTTTATTTATAGACCAAAACGAGCCATACAATTTATTCCCTTGTTGGCAGGACTAGGAATCACCACTGCTTTTACTACAGGAGCCACAGGCCTAGGAGTCTCACTAACCCAATATACCAAATTATCCAATCAATTAATCTCAGATGTACAGACCTTATCCAGTACTATACAAGATTTACAAGACCAAGTAGACTCGTTAGCAGAAGTAGTTCTCCAGAATAGAAGAGGTCTAGATTTGTTAACGGCAGAACAGGGAGGGATCTGTTTGGCTTTACAGGAAAAGTGCTGTTTTTACGCCAACAAATCCGGAATCGTCAGAGATAAGATAAAAACGTTACAAGAAGAACTAGAAAAGCGCAGAAAAGGCCTGGACGCCAATCCCTTGTGGACTGGACTCGATGGACTTCTCCCCTATCTCCTGCCATTTCTTGGTCCTTTACTTACTCTTCTACTCTTCCTCACTCTCGGGCCTATAATCCTTAATAAGCTTATGGCATTTGTCAGACAACAAATCGAGGCCTTCCAGGCCAAACCTATACAGGTTCATTATCATCGCCTTGAGATGACTGAAAATGGTGAGTCTTATTTACCTTAATAAGACCACCTCCCCTGTGTGCTGAACTGGACAGTCAATGACGGGTAAGAGGACACTATCCCCATCGGAGCCTAAGACAGGAGGGCCGCCCTTGCTGCTGCCTTATCCCATGACGGGCCTAGAAGATGGGGATGAGTTGACCCAACCTAAGACAGGCGCAGTTCCCGAGGGGTCATTTCTTATCATAAAATAATAAAAAGGGGGACCTGTCCGGAGCTGCGCGCCCCAGCCATAGCAAATAATAATTAATGATTAAACGCCCGAGCTCTATTCCTTTCCACCTTCTACCTCCTCCCTAGATTTGTTGTTTCTCTTTTGTATCAATACCTCATAATAGATGGCGCTCTTCCTGCTTCTTCTTCTTCCCTTGTTTCCCCACCCCCCCCCCCACGGCCTCGAAAATTGTTACTTTGTAGCACAGGCACCATCCCGTGCCCGGGAAAATTACCAACTGACTGCGCAGGTGCAACATGACCTTCGACCAGAGAAACCAATACCTACTTGGTCACGCCCTCTGCGATGAGATCATCTCCGCCTCTGGCCCAACCCCTTCCCCTCCAAGTGTATATAAGGCACTGCATTACCGCCATTAAACGAGACTTGATCAGAGCACTGTCTTGTCTCCATTTCTCGTGTCTCTTGTCCCCCAAATTCCCACTCCCTCCTCCAGGGCCTGCTTCGACGATCCCGCGGGCCGGGATAAATAATTACTGAACACAGGTGACAAAACTAGACTTACTAAAGTAAAAACAAAAAGAGCAATGTAGTGTGCATATTATTTTCCAGTCGTAAATAAAAACATATTTATGTTTATATATTATATATTTATACATTTTTATTGTATTATATATTTTATTATACATATTTATATATTTTTATTATGTAACCATAATATGTAATAAAATTATGTAACTATAAATATGTACATATTTGTGCTCCATTCTTATAGTTCTGAGGATTTATTTTAGTGAAACAATTTAACAAAAGCATAAAGCTATATATACATGATTTTTCTCTGCAACATTAAATCATACAGCAAAAAAGCGGGGGACCAACTCAAGTATTCAAAATTAAGGTAGTGTTCTTTAGGGAGTATCAATATTATGGCGCATTATAAAGTATTGTTAAAAATAATTATTAAGACAAAACAATGAAAAATTGAAAATATTAAATGAGAACAACTGACCAAAATGATTGTCTGATTGTAGTTACTTAAGCATATGTATTTGTATAGATTAAGACTGGAAAATAATATGCAAAACACGAAAGTAATTGTACTAGACTATACATATTCTCATGCACACTATATTGCTCTTTTTGTTTTTACTTTAGTAAGTCTAGTTTTGTCACCTGTATTTAGTAATTAGTAACATTTTTCTATTTTTCTTTGCTGAAGTATTTTCAAGTACATCTTAGTCATCATGACATATTACCCTTCAATAGTGTAGTGTACCTCAAGGACATTTTATTCCACGACCATAGCACTATAATTTCACAGCAAACAAAATGAATAGTTTTTAATATGATCTAGTACTCAGTCCACGATTAAATTTGTCCAATTCACATTTTCTTTCCAAAAATGAAATGATTTGATAAATCTGCCCTGTCCAGTGGGATTGTTTACTGCTGGGTAGAGTACTGCTGACTGGATCCCAGCCCCTGGTACCATGGTGGTGAGTGTCCCCAGGCTGGTGGCCTGGGAGTGATCGGCCATTCGCCCTCTGGACCTCTCAGCATGGAGCCCTAAGAGGAGGAGGACAGCTGACTCTGAGATGGTCAGTTCCATCTGCAAGTTGAGTTGCCTCTTTTCTTCTGCCCTCTGCTCCTGGGAGCTGGGGGCACAGGCTGAGACCCTTGGAGCCAGCTGGCAGTGAGCAGTGGGAAACCAGCCAGCAGGTCTCTATTTGGGCTGAGTAACTTTGGAACGTTGTCTTTGTCAAGTCAGTTGTGGAAGATCCCAAGATTTCACACAACCCTCCCTACTCTGCTTGGTGCTTCTAAACACCTGGCTTTTTTTTTTTTTTTTTTTTTTTTTTTTTTTGATGCCAATTTACCTTCTTTATGGTTTGTACAAAGAACCGTCTCTTCTTTTGATTAGTTGGATCTGCTGTATTAAATCAGGTCTTAAAAAGAATCTTCAATGTATGATGTGACTAATAAAGTTATCAAGTCTCTGTTGTAAAAACAAACAAGCAAAACCAAAGCAAAACAAAAGCTAACCTAAAAATATTTTAATATGAAAGTTTTCCAAAACTCACAAAAGCAGAAAAAATGGCAAGATGAGTCTCCCAATGTTTTACCAGTCTCATTTCATTTACTTTTGCTTAAGTATAAATTCCTAGAATTGTATCATTTCACCTGTTAATAGATTGCACCTGACAAAAAATTGACAGTTGTTCTGATATCATCTAATACCTAGTCCATGTTGAAATTTCTCAAGTTATCTAAAAAATGTCTTTTATAGTTGAATTTGTTTGAATTTCAGTCTGAATGAGGGACACTCATTTGCATTGATTCATGTTTCTAAAGGTTTTTTTAATGTTTATAATGGCTCTCCTCCTTCCACCTCTCTTTTATGTGTTTAAGAAACCAGGTCATTTGTCCTTTAGAATTTCCATAACCTGAATCTGCTTCTCCACAGTGTTTATCATATTTCTCTACCCCTCATATTTTCTGTAAACTGGTGGTTACAACTAGATGATTGATTAGATTAAGATTTAGTTTCCTTTTTTTCTACAGGGGCAAGAATACTTCATAGGTGGTGTTGCATACTTTACATTGTATCCCTTCAGGAGGCATGTCATGTGTGTATGCTCCACTTTTCAGATGATTAAGATTGATATTGGATTCAGGTGTAATTATTATTGTTTCAACTAATGGTTTTGGCAACTATTGATGAAACTTGCTTAGATCCATTCTTTCATTAGGGGTGCAAAATAGTGGTTTTCAAATTCAAGCATTTCTCTGCATTTGTTATTTCTTTGTGTTATCTTTTAAACTTCAGGCCTCTGTGGCTAGTTGCATTACCCAGTTCACTCACACTTCCTCTAGAAATGGGCTATGGTTAAGTTCTTGGCACAGTTGGAAGTTGGCTTCTGTAAATTTCCCTTCTTCAGCTGTAAACTTTTGAGGTAATGATAATTTAGACAGTGTCAGATTTATGTCTTGGCATAGTTTTGATGTCTGTGTAATATGATTTGAGGAACGCTAAAAGGTTGGCCTATAACAATATTTTCCTCTTCTTCAGCAATGGTGTTTGACACCCCAACACTGGTATTCTCTCTCAAGGGCCTTCAGCTGACTTGTGAATTTTAACCAGGGTAAGGTATAATGTTATCTGGAAGAAGGGATGGGAGGAGCAAAGACCAGCACGTTAATGAACACATTAAAAGCAATTTTAAAAATGTGATTTTTTAGTTGATTACCACCAGTTCACTCCACGTAGTAAGGTCTGGAACACACAACTGAAAAGTGTAGCTGGGAATGGAACATGGGTGTGTATTAGCTTGGATGAGGGAAGAGGGTTGCAATTGATACAGATAATGTGCATACTTGGGGCTTGGTTCAGCTTTTTATGTAGTGATTTCCAAGAATGAGGACTGTTGAGTGGGTAGAAAGCAGAGAAAGAAAATGTTAAAAGATGTGGGGGAATAAATTACCTCCTTAATACTTTCATTGAGGACTCCTACTTAAGCTCTCAAAGTAGCACAAATAGGAAAAACAGTAATCCATTTCTTGTTTTTTTCTCTACTACTATGTTGGTTGGGGAGCACAAAACAGTGCTATATTCTAAGTCCTAGTGGAGTTTTCATTAGAGATCAGCAGTCATAAAGAACAAAATGTTCAAAGGAGGAATTTAAGCAAGACAGAGGGCTTATAAGAGTATGAGGGAAATAGAAGGAATCACTTTTTAAAGGCAAAGGATGACAGATTGATCCCTTTTGACAAAGAAGAAAGTTCAGTTTGCTGTTTTACAGAAATAGACCATTTTCTCTTTCCACCTACTCAACAACCAGTTCTAATAAGGAAGTTTCAGTATTTTTATCTTTATGATAATTTCAGAAACAGTAGTCCATTTATTCCTAATAATGTTACTGAAAAATACCAGTAATTATATAATGACTGCAGAAATCACATTTTTAAGTAAATGAAGAGGGAAATGATTTTTTTCTTATTAGATGTCCCCAATTTATATGTAATTACCAGGTATAAAAGAACCTTCCTGGTATGCTTAATAACTGCCTTTTGTCCTTGCATGAAAAGTCGAGGTTTTTTGATTCAAGGTTTTGTTCTGCTCAGCTTTTTTCTGGCTGGTTGGGGAGATAGAGGCAGCTGTTTTATGACATGTCTCACAGGCCTTCCTCAGACCAGGAAGCGTATTGCTTTGGAAACCAGCTGTCCATGTTCTTCGCCTGTCAGACCCAATGCAAGCAAACAGAATTCAGGCAAACCAGTGGAAATCCGCCAGTACAGGGAGAAGTGGCTCTTGATCAAAAAACGTGATCACTTTAAGCCAACAATTTCTAATTACCTGCAACTCCTCCATTGGTAGATAATAACATATAATATATAAACATGTATGGTTTTTTCCCCATTAACTTTGACTTCATTGGTTATTTCCTCCTTTATGAAACATCCTTTGAAAACAAGGCAGAAAATTGAAGACAGAAAAGAAAAACAAAACATAAAACAAAAACTCAGAGCTTTCTTTTTCTATTTAGTGATGGGATCAGGTGGTTGTATATCTGCTGTCTATACATTGCAAGAGAAATAATAAATAGAATAACACTTTTCCTCTTAACTAAAAAAAATTTTACTTTTTTCTCTTTTCATAAATTTATTATACATTCCAGTCCAGAGTGAGACCTTGTCTCAAAAATAAAAGTCAAATAAAAGAAGAAAAAAATAAAATTTATTATAGATCTATAGTTAGATTAGCTAACATTTTATTTTTGCATTTAGTATGCTCAAATCATATATCACAGCATTTTTATTAAATTCTAATATTTTAAAATATTTCACATGAAATAATGTGAAATCATGACACATAGATAATAGATAATAGACTGTAATATCTTTGCAGATGTATATAAGAATTACTTATAAAAATCATTACAGGCCGGGCGTGGTGGCTCAAGCCTGTAATCCCAGCACTTTGGGAGGCCGAGACGGGCGGATCACGAGGTCAGGAGTTCGAGACCATCCTGGCTAACACGGTGAAACCCCGTCTCTACTAAAAATACAAAAAACTAGCCGGGCGAGGTGGTGGGCGCCTGTAGTCCCAGCTACTCGGGAGGCTGAGGCAGGAGAATGGCGTAAAAACCCGGGAGGCGGAGCTTGCAGTGAGCTGAGATCCGGCCACTGCACTCCAGCCTGGGCGACACAGCGAGACTCTGTCTCAAAAAAAAAAAAAAAAAAAAAAAAAAATCATTACAAATTATAAAGTCTTATTTATTCATTTGCAGGTTATTTTTATTTATCAGGTTAATGCCAGGTACTGTGCAGTTATTAGAGCTACAAAGACATGGATGGCCAAGAGATCACTTCAGCTACTGATTGTTAAGGAGTACAGTTTGGGAGAGGACCCAGGCAGGTAAACAAGGATTTTAGAAATACAAAATTCAATGGGAGTGCAAAAGAAAAGTGAATAACCAGTTTTCAACTCTGATTTATTATCAGAGTAAGATGAGAGAGGCTTTCATTTGTTCTGTGTGTGAGATGGCAAGATGGATGAATCCCAGAAATTCAGCATGCTTGTGCAGACAGTGCTTGGGAGCACACCTACCTGATTCAGTGTGAAATGAATAGGTGACCCAGAAAGAGAATCTTAGCTCTACTTGGTCTGTTGTGACCTTGGATACGTCATAATCTCACAGAGTCACTTTGGAGCTGGGGGAGGATTGGGTTCATAGGTAGGAAGATGAGGGGGTGCTGATGAGGGTGTAGCAGGACAGAAGCATGGACTGTTATTTCCCACGCTGTTACGTCTGCTTAGAATTTTTCTTATTTCCTCAGTGTGAAAGAAAGGTCTAGCTCAAATGTCATCTTTGGTGAAGTCTTCCTGGATTTTCCCTGCAGTAGTAATTATTCCCAATGTATTTTGTACATATGTATATTATAGTATTTATATCACATCTTAAATATTCATTTATGAAACTGTCATCTGTACTGAAATGTGAAAGTCTTCTAGGACTGAAACTCTGTATTGTGTTTAATATCTGCAGTGCCACTTATAGCAATAGGAGTATAGTAAGAAATTAATATATATCTGTTAAGTGAAATTAGTGAATCAGTGTGTAGTTGTTCTCACAAAGTTTTTTTCTACTGGATGGTGACCTTTTTGTTTAGTTAGTTCTTTAACAAATAATAATAATGACAATTGATGTTGTAGATACTGTTCTATGCCCTTTGTACACTATTAACTACTTTGATCCTCATCGTTAATCCTGTGAGTTAGGTAATACTATTATTCCCAATATTGTTGATGAGAACAATTAGTAAGCTATAAATTTATATTTGTTTCCAGTCTGCACTGTATTTATTCAACCAACAATTTTTGAGTGTCTGCTTTGTGCCAGGTACCATTTTAGGTGTTAGTGGATACAGAGGTGAACAAAGCCCCTGCTCTCCTGGAGCTTACATTCTAGTGGCAGAAGACAAACAGGAACAAATACATACATAAGCAAAATACTTCAACTAAGTGTTATGCAGGTAAAATTAAGCGATGTGACAGGAGGGACTGGGGAACTTCTATGAATCAGGTGGTAGGAGGGGCCTTTCTGAGGATGTGACACTTAACATGAAGTCTGATTGACCAGAGGAGCCAGACATTGGATATCAAGGGGAGGTTCTCTGTGGCAAAGGGCAAAGCTCATGCAGCAATGCTTATGGCAGCAACGAGTCTGGTGCTCCTAAGAGAGAATGGCCAGTGTGATGAGGAGAAAAGTAGGATGAGCTGAGGCACCTGAGGTAAGCAGAGTGAGGAAAGTTAGGGCTCGCTCTATAAGTCAAGGCAAGAATAATGATTTTTGTTTTGAGTGTGGTGGGAAGCCATTAGAAGGCTTAAAGGAGGGTAGTGGTGTTTTAAGAAGATCATGTTGGCTGCTGGGAGGAGAAGGTGTTGTGGAATGAGGCAAGAGTAGAATCAGAAAGGTTGCAGTCTTTGAAGGGAAAGATGATGGTGGCAGTAGAGATTGTAACCAGTGGTTGGATACTGGTGTATATTTTGGAGACAGAGTCTTAAGCACTTGTAGGTGGATTTCATGTAGAAAGAGAAGGAAAGAGATGAATCAGTGCTGATTTCTAGATTTTAGGCTTGCAAACTGGGTGGCTGGTGGTGATGTTACTAAGAAGAAGAAGGCTTGGGGATGAGCAGCTGGGGAAATGGGCAGACAGGAGCTCTATGTGATTTGTGATTTTTTTCCTGAAGGGCTCAGCAACAGCTCAGAATTAAGAGAATGTCAGTGAATGGATTAATCGACAGTTCAGTTTGCAAAGGGAGTTGAGGAGTTGACAACTTTGCAGTTGCACGGGAAAAGAGTTTACCAAAGTGGTGGAGAAGAGGAAAGAGTTCTGGTGCTGAAAGTCATGATGCATTTAAAGATTGCATTTACAGTAAGGTGGGAAGAAGCTTGAAAGATGCGGGGGACTAAGACATGGGAGTTTGAGATTTCAGATGTGAAACTTTTCTGGGTGTTGATAAGGTCCAAACTATGATCATGGATATGGATTGCTGAAATGGAGCAGAGGTCTTTAGGGTATAAATGTTAAGAAAATGTGGTATTGTAGAAAAAAGTTGTTTTTATTTTTTAAATGGAGATTGAAGTCCCAAAGAGTAATGGAAGAAACCAACGTAGAGGGAAGAAAGTAAACAAGTGCCAAGATCACGAGAGGCAAGATTTGGAGGCTGTAGATGACAATCATGAGAAGATTTAGAGGGTGGTACAGAGGCATGGCACGCTTTTCAAAGACTTGTGTGCAAGTGGAGTTGCTTTGATGCAGAGGAGTGTAGGAGAATGTTGTTCCTAGATACCTTATTAGAGGAAAGGGATCGTTCTTCAATAGGAAGGGCCCCCAGGGTGCTAGGTCCTAGTAGGTTTCAGTTAATTCTGTAAGTTCAGGGAACACTGTGTTGAAGGTTTAGAGTATAGAGAAACTTGTTGATGAAAGAATGTAGACCCAAATAGAAGAATAAAAGAGAGTAAGCTGCAGGAGCATAGCAGAAGACTGAACCATGAAAGAGAGGTGGAAGGTGTTGGGGGTGGACTGCAGGGAGGGGTCAGAGCAATATGTGGGGAGGATGGACTGCCAGAGAGAACTGCATCAGGACAGTGATAAGAGCTCTACAATTCTGCATAAAATTAGAAAACTTTGGGTTAAAACTGTTTGTAACAACTTGGTAGGATTAAAATCCTAGTTTCATACTACAGAGTACTGATTAAGGTACCTCTCCAGTGTATTAGAGACAACACTGCCAACATATCTAATTTAACATTACCAGTAATGAGACAAACTGAGTTGTGTCCCCTGATGAGATGCACTTATAAGGACCCATCAGCAACTATGGAGCACTCTGGTCAAAAATATTTAACTGAATGTAATCATAAGGAACAGCCTAGTTCAAACTGAGGAGCATTCTTTAGAAACAATTGGCCTAGATTCTTCCCAAATGTTAATGTTACCAAAGGACCAAAAAGCTGAAAAATAGTTTTAGATTAAAGGACATTAAGGAGAAAACAATTAAATCTAATATGTGATCCTTGATGGGATCCAGAATGGGAAACAAACAAACAAAAAATTAAAAAAAAATCCCTGAATTCCAACTATAAAGGATGTTATTAGGATGTATTAGTCTGTTTTTACACTGCTAATAAAGACATACCCAAGACTGGGTAATTTATAAAAGAAAGAAGTTTTATGGACTCACAGTTTCACATGGCTGGAGAGGCCTTACAATTATGGCAGAAGGCAAAAGAGAAGCAAAGGCACATCTTACATGGCAGCAGGCATGAGAGAGCAGGGAAACTCTCATTTATAAAACCATCAGATCTCATGAGACTTATTCATTACCATGAGAACAGTATGGGGGAAACTGCCCCCATGACTCAATTATCTCCATCTGGCCCTGCCCTTGACCTGTGGGGATTATTACAATTCAAGGTGAGATTTGGGTGGGGACACAGGCGAACCATATCATTGCACCCCTGGCCCTCCCAAATCTCATGTCCTCACATTTCAAAACCAATCATGCCTTCTCCCAAAGTCTTAACTCATCAGCATTAATTCAAAAGTCCATGGTCCAAAGTCTCATCTGAGACAAGGCAAGTTTCTTCCACTTATGAGCCTGTAAAATCAAAAGTAAGTTAGCTACTTCTTACATACAATGGGGGTACAGGCATTGGGTAAAACACCCCTTCCAAATGGGAAAAATTGGCCAAAATGAAGGGGCTACAGGCCACATGCAAGTCCAAAATCCAACAGGGCAGTCAAATCTTTTTTTTCTTTCCTTTTGAGACGGACTTTTGCTCTTGTTGCCCAGGCTGGAGTGCAATGGTGTGATCTTGGCTCACTGCAACCTCCATCTCCCGGGTTCAAGTGATTCTCCTACCTCAGCCTTCTGAGTAGCTGGGATTACAGACATGTGCCACCGTGGGGCAGTCAAATCTTAAAGCTCCAAAATGATCTCCTTTTTCTCCATGTTTCATGTACAGGATACAAGAGTTGGGCTCCCACAGCCTTAGGCAGCTCCACTCCTGTGGCTTTTCAGGGTACAGCCCCCCTCCTGACTGTTTTCATGGGCTGGTGTTGAGTGTCTGTGGCTTTTCCAGGTGGATGGTGCAAGCAGTAGATCTACCATTCTGGAGTCTGGAAGATGGTGGAGGATGACGGCCCTTTTTTCACAGCTCCACTAGGCAGTGACCTTGTGGCGACTCTGTGTAGGGGGGCTCCAGTTCCACACTTCCCTTCCACACCGCCATAGTAGAAGTTCTCCTTGAGGGCCCTACCCCTGCAGCAAACTTCTGCCTAGACATCCAGGCATTTCCATACATCCTCTGAAATCTAGGCTGAGATTCAAAAACCTCAATTCTTGACTTCTGTGCACCTGCAGGACCAACACCACACGTAAGCTGCCAAGACTTAGGGCTTGTACCCTCTAAAACAATGGGCCAAGCTGTATGTTAGCCCCTTTTAGCCATGGCTGGAGCTGAAGCATCTGGGACACAGGGCACCATGTCCTGAGGGTGCGTAGAGAAGGGAGGCCCTGGGCTTGGCCTATGAAACCATTTTTCCTCCCTAGGCTTCTAGGCCTGTGATGAGAGGGGCTGCCATGAAGGCCTGTGACATGCCCTGGAGACATTTTCCCCATTTTCTTAGTGATTAATATTTGGCTCCTTGTTGCTTATGAAAGTTTCTGCAGCTGGCTTGAATTTCCCTTAGAAAATGGGTTTTTCTTTTCTGTCACATCATTAGGTTGCAAATTTTCTAACTTTTATGTTCTGCTTCCCTTTTAAACATAAGTTCCAATTTCAAACCATATTTTTGTGAATATGTAAAACTGAATGCTTTTAACAGCACCTAAGTCATATTTGAATGCTTTGCCCCTTAGGAATTTCACCTGCTAGATGCCCTAAATCATCTCTCTCAAGTTTAAAGTTCCGCAAATCTCTAGGGCAGGGGCAAAATGCTGCCAGTCTTTTTGCTAAGACATAGCAAGAGTCACCTTTATTCCAGTTTCCAGCAAGTTCCTCATCTTCATCTGAGACCACCTCAACCTGGACTTCATTGTCCAGATTGTGACAGGAAGTCCAGTGATTGGACTTAATATCACTATCAGCATTTGGATCAAAGCCATTCAACAAGTCTCTATGAAGTTCCAAACTATCCCACATCTTTCTGTCCTCTTCCGAGCCCTCCAGACTGTTCCAGCCTCTGCCTATTACCCAGTTCCAGAGTCGCTTCCACATTATTGGATATCATTACAGCAGCACCCCACTCCTGGTACCAATTTACTGTATTATTCTGTTCTCATGCTGATAATAAAGACATACCTGAGACTGGGTAATTTATAAAGGAAAGAAGACTCATAGTGCCACATGGCTAGGAAGGCCTCATAACCATGACAGAAGGCAAAGGAGAAGCAAAGGCACATCTTACATGGTGGCAGGCAAGAGAGAGCTTGTGCAAGGGAACTCCCACTTATAAAACCATCAGATATCATGAGACTTATTCACTACCATGAGAACAGTATGGGGGAATTGCCCCCATGATTCAATGATCTCCAACTGTCCCTGCCCTTGACACATGGGGATTATTACAATTCAAGGTGAGATTTGGGTGGGGACACAGCCAAACTGTATCACAGGACAATTAGGGAAATCTGAATATGGCTTATATATAAGATATATATATAATATATAGACAATAATACTGTTGGATCAATGTTCAACTTCCCCAGTATGATAATTTTATTAAGGTTATAAAGAAGAATGCTTTTTTCTTACTAGATGCATGCTAAATTATTGAGAAATGAAGTATTATAAGGTATTCAACTGACTCTCAAGTAATTCAGCAACATTGATATATCTGTAATATCAATATTTATACAATATGTTAATGTCTATTTCTCTTTATATTTAGAGAGTGAGAAAGCAAATATTTAAATTTACCAATGTCAGTTTCAAGATGTGATCAAAGTAGAAAAAATTTCAATAATTACATTAAGCAAACACATTATTAAATAATTTAATCAATTTAGTAATTATTACATTATTTTAAAAATTATTTTAAGAGCTACATTAAAACCAGTCACAGAGTAGTATTAATTTTTGAGGATTATTATAGTCTATTTCCAGCCCAATAATGAATCATCAGGACTAATGATATTAATACCATAACATGCCTTATTTTACATCATGGAAGTCATCCAAATGGGCTATGTGACAGAGAAGTAAATATACTTTATTATTTATGCAAATAAGTACTAATTGCTCATGCCAAAATACTTCCTTCATTAAAGAGGATAAAATAACTTTTTCAGATGGACTTTTAAAAAGTTTCTTCCGTATATCTGTATTTTTCATGATGTCTTGGGTAGGAGTCTACAGGCAATATAGTGGAATTAAGGCCATAGGATGCACTACCTTGGCTCCTCACTTCCTTCTAGCCTTGAAAAGTAGAACAGTCACTAATTTACAGAAGGTATGCTCTGTTCCTACTCTTAACAAGAAGGAGGGAGAGAGTCCCACTGGCAGCTGGTGTAAGCTCTAGATAAAAAGAGAATGGAGGTGGGAGTGGTATAAACAGGTGCCTCAAAAGCTGTCTCTTTCTGGGCAGTGTTCTTGTTATAGGTACCCATCTTGTACCAAGAGTACTACCCTGAGTACTAGATTACCAATTGTAGCTCAGGGGACTACATACAGTTTTTTTTCCTTTAATTTTAAAATGCTCTCCCCGCTTAGTGGAAAAAGTGCATTTCTGAGATGCATTTTATCTTTGAGATAGAATCTGCCCCCGTGACCCAAACACCTCCCACCAGGACCCACTCCAGCATTGGGGGTTACAATTCAACATGAGATTTGGTCGGGGACACATATCCAAACTCTATCAGATCCCATGTGTCCCTAATTTCTTCTCCGTTTTAGAAAGCAGTTTACTAATTTGGCTGTGCTATGAAAAATCCCTGAGAGGTTGTAGCAGTTTTACTGCTCCACGCCATCTGCATATCTCATCAGATCACACTACATAATCTCTTCGGGAAAAAGGATGATGGGGCAAGACCAAAAGGGCCAGGCTAAAAGATAAAGCCACCAAATAGCTTTACAGAGATGTCAGTTCAGCACATGCATAGGAGCATCAGGCAATGGAAGTGACATTCCAAACAACATGTCTTTTTCCCCTCCACACATTAAAAATGCTTCTATTAATTGAAAGCAGATAAAAGGTGAAATAATACAATGCACAGTAACTCATGTTAAAGCTTGCAGGTAAAAGACTGAATTCTTGTGTGAAATAAATGGCTTTCCACTTAATAAACTGGAGTTGTTCCAAGGACATCTTTTCATTTACGGAGCAGGTGCAGATGAAGTTTTGAGAAACTTGTACAGTATTTTTAAAAATAAAACATTTAATTAACAAGCTTGAAAACAGTGGAGCACTTGAGGTGAAAAACAATTGTTTTATATCAAACAGTGCAAATCCAATTTGTGAATGCAACTGTATTGAAAAGCTTGAAAATATTAATGAATTGCTGTGGGCTTTAAAAAAGAAGTTTTAATTTTCTTTCAAGGTTTTCCCTTGAGACAAGTTCTAAGTCAGAAAAGATGTTCAAATGAATGCAAAGAAAGTATATTCTATTTGAAGGTCCAAATGCTTATCTAAAAGAAACAAAGATGAAAAGGGTAGAATATTTATAAGCATTAAAAAATAAACCAAATTCAAACACATCTCTATATGTGGATCTTTTTGTTAAGGTGGTTTGGAATTGCAGTTTCCATCATGACTGTTTACTAACTTGTTCTTAGGATTTAAACACAACAAATTTGGAAAAATAATACAATATTAAAGATACATGCTGTTTCACAAGGGATTAAGCCATAAGGGATCTATGAAAGGTTATATATATAAAAAAGAATCTTGAGAAAGATACTGTTTCAAGATAAGACAACTTTGGTCAAAGGCTTAAATTTCTTTTCATTAAGTTTTCTGTAGAATAATCCCTCCTGATTCCAGCGTTTTATAGCAAAAGATCTAGTAACAGCACATGCTGTTGGTCATACCAAATATTGCTCCAGGCCACAGTATTTGCTGGGCTCTCAGGTAATTGCTTATTTAGTGGCTCTGGTCAGGAACCCTGAGCCACATGACAGGGTTAGGTGTCCTGCAAGGCAAGCTGATAAATCCTCGTGATGACAGCCAGGTCTTTTGGCAGAGTGTCGAGAACTGACAGGCCACCAGTGCTCCTTTCCTTTGTGTCTTCTGTTTGGAAAAATGCAACAAATAAAAATCACTAAAGAGCTTCTGGGAAAGTCAGCCTGCACTGTGGGGACTTAATGAGATTAAAGAAAAACTTGATTTATTTCTCTTTCTTGACAAGGGCTTGTTTCCCAGAGGTAATCCTGAAGCCACCAGAAGAAAATTAAATGTACCCAAGATGATGGTCTCCAAGTTACTCACAGAAAAAGTCAGAACAGTGCTCACCATCTACAGAATCCTGGTTATTCTGTAGTATACAACCTTTCTAATAGCTATTATCCCCATCTCTTCATATTATCAAATAGGTTACAAACAGATAATGGTTGAATAAGAGGTGATGCTCTAATTTTCCTTTTATAAAAACTAAAGAATCTTGATGCCATGTGCTTAATTTTTCATGTCTTAAATTTTAATACCTGGACTTTTAGTGTATTAATTTTTGTTTAGAAAAAGAAAACAAATAAGCAAAGAGGGAAAAACAAGGCAATGAATAGAAAATAGTAAAAGTAACCAGCTTACTACAAAGCACATTGGCCTTCTGTGCTATTAAATTACATTAGTTAATGCTCACACTTAAAAAGTGCTCAGTTTTCTTAAACGTGTGCTGCTATTACAGCTCTAAATAAATTCCTCATTAAGCTGCTCAGTTTCTCTTCCCTTGTGTTTCAGGGTTTAATTCTTTTTTTCTAGACTAGTCAAGTGCAGCAGTGAGAAGTGGGGAAAGAGTAGCACAAGGAGTTTGATCTGTAACTGACTGTGAACAATTAATTGAGATAACATTATCTTCGAACCAGCCACATTTTTTTGTTGTTTCTCTGTCATTTTGCTTTCTGATCCCTTGATTCTCTTCATTCAAACCATTTGCTTAATTATTTAACCTTCTTAATTCTCACCCTCTTTCACTCTTCTCAATCAGCCTTTCATCATTTTAGGTGTCCTATCACATCTTAATCTTTCTTAGTGAACTTTTATTAGTGAAACTGTTATGTATTAACTGAAGCCACAGAGATTAAAGATAATTTCTACTTCCTTAAAAACCACAATATTTATTTTTTCTTTTGTTATATCATCAGACGTAATGCAATACAAATATTACCAGTTTATGGTTTCATGTAGTATTTTTAAGTCCTTGCTACAATGTTATTTGCCATGTAGAAGAACCAGAGACTTTTAGAAATTATAGCAACTCTTAACCAGAAAATAGAGGAGAAACTTTATAAACTAGTCTCCTCATAGACCCCTCACTAGCAGGACTTTTACTAATGTTAGAGAATATAATGGAGGTTTGCCTGTGACATCTGGCAGAACTTTCATTCTTACGGTTGATTTGGCTAAATCATTCCAGGCTAAGGGCTCCATTGAAAAGGACAATATTTAAAGATAGAGGAAAGAAGCATTTTGATCAACCACACATATAGGGGGATGTTAGAAAAGAATTTTGACAGGAATAATAGAAAATCATAGTAAATATATGTAACCTTGACGAAATTACTTAACCTCCTTATGCTCCAATTTCCTCACCTACAAAATTGGAAAGGTAATAGTAATATTTGTCTCATAAGGATATTGTGGTAATTAAATGAGTTGTTATATATTAGTGAAATATTGAGGTAAGTGGAACTTATTGTTAAATGTTAAAATAATGACAAGTTCCACCATTATATCTTTCTTTGTGGCTGAGTTACAATACACATGTATGTCTTCTCCAAAGAAGACATACAAATGGCCAACATGTATAAAAAATTAGTAATCATCAGAGAAATGCAAATTAAAATCACAATGTAAGGTATTACTTTACACTGGTTAGAATGACTTATCAAAAAGACAAAAGATAGGCTGGGCATGGTGGCTCATGCCTGTAATCCCGGAGCTTTGGGAGGCTGAGGCAGGCAGATTACTTGAGGTCAGGAGTTTGAGACCAGCCTGGCCAACATGGTGAAACCCTGTCTCTACTAAAAACACAAAAATTAGCCAGGCGTGGTGCTACGTGCCTGTAACCCAGTTGCTTGGGAGGCTGGGGCAGAAGAATCACTTGAACCTGGGAGGTGGAGGTTGCAGTGAGCCAAGATCGTGCCACTGCACTCTAGCCTGGGTGACAGAATGAGACTCTGTCTCAAAACAAACAAGCAAGCAAGCAAACAAACAAACAAGACAAACGATAAATGTTGGAGAAGATGTGGAGAAAGGAAACCCCTACACACTGTTGGTGGGACTGCAAATTAGTACAGCCATTATGGAAAACAGTATGGAGGTTTCTAAAAAATTAAAAATAGAATTACCATTTGATCTAGAAATCCCACTACTGAGTATACAGTCAAAAAAAATGAAATCTGTATGTTGAAGAGATATCTTCAGTTCCATGCTTATTGCAGAACTATTTACAATAGCCAAGATTTGGAAGCAACCTAATCTTCCAACAATGGATAAATGGGTAAAGAAAATGTGGTATAAATACTTAATGAAATATGATTCAGCCTTAAAAAGAAGAAAATCCTGTCATTTGTGACAACATGGATGAACCTGGAAGATATTACATTAAGTGAAATAAGCCAGGTGCAGAAACACAAATACTGTGGGCTCTCACTTATATGTGGAATTTAAAAAGTTGAATCCATAGAATGATGGTTACCAGGGGCTGTGGGGAGGAGGGACTGCAGAAATATTGGTCAAAGGATACACAATTTCAGTTAGATAGGAGGAATCAAGAGATCCATTGTACAATATGTGATTATAGTATGTAACAATGTATTGTATTCTTGAAAATTGCTGAGTAGATTTTTAAATGTTCTCACCACAAAAATTGATATGCGAGGTAATGTATATGTTAATTAGCTCAATTTAATCATTCCACAGTATGTGCATATTTCAAAAGAACATGTCGTACATGATAAATATATACAAAAAGAGTTCTAATACATAAATAACTCTAGGTCATTGTGCTTTCTTGATTTTATTTGACTGCCTTTTGTTGTAGATGTCATTTTTTGTTTCTGTTAGCCAATATTCTCTTGCTGCTTCTGATATACTGCCATATGTTGCATTCATTCACTCTATAGACCAACACCATCTAATAGCCGAATACGTAATTTATAATTTCCAGTAGTCACATTAAGCAAAGTAAAGAGAAACAGGTGAAATGATCTTTAATAATATATTTTATATAACACAGTGTATTCAAAATGCTATCATTTCAACATGTAATCAATATACAAATATTAATGATGTATTATATATATATATTTTTAAAATTCCAAGTCTTTGAAATCTGGTGTGTATTTAACTCTTGCAACACAACTCAATTATAATGCTAAATTTTAGTTAGACACATGTTATTTATTTAGATTTCATAAAATTTACAGTTGAAAAAGTGGATTCATGTATCCAAATTGTTTTGAGTGTATTTAGAAGTTTCTCAATAAGTGAATTGAATGGCAGTGTATTAGTCCATTTTTATGCTGCTATGAAAAAATACCCAACACTGGGCGATTTGTAAAGAACATGAAGTTTAATGGACTTCCAGTTCCACATGACTGGGGAGGCTTCACAATCATGGTGGAAGGTGAAGGAGGAGCAAAGGCATGTTTTACATGGTGGCAGGCAAGAGAACGTGTGTGGGGAAACTACCCATTATAAAACCATCAAATCTTGTAAGATTTATTCATTATCGTGAGAATAGCATGGGAAAAAACCTGACCCCATGATTCAATTACCTCCCACAAGGTCCCTCCCATGACACATGGGGATTATGAGAGCTACAATTCAAGATGATATTTGGGTGGGGACACAGCCAAACCATATCAAGCAGTTTTAAAATTAAAATTAATTAAATTAAAATAAAACAAAATAAAAATTCAGATCCTTAGTCTCGCTGGCTACTTTTCAAGTGCTCAGTAGCCACGTGTGGTATGGCTGTCGCACTGGTAAATACTGTTACTGAATACCTAAGATGTATAAAAAGGCCTTAGGTAGAGATAAGTTAAAGACATATTGCCCCTCCCCTCTTCAAGAGTGGAGGAGTTGAGAGAGGTACAAAAAGACAGCAATAGTGTGAGAGCAGTTCTTTGTCTCTTCCTATAGAGTAATGTGACTTTATGGCTAAAAGACCTTTTTTTGTGATTCCTTTTGAGTTCATGTCTATAATTGAGATCACTGAGGTTGCTGACAGTCTGACTTCTCCATAGGTGAGGCATTATTTTGTATTTGTCACATATCAGGGTTGTGCATGATTGTTGTATTTGTAATGCTTTTCATGATCAAATAAAGCACTTTGCATTTAAACTGTGGCTTTGATCAAATAGCTCCATATTTCCCCGTGTGGAATCAGATTTTCTAATGTTAAAATGTACACATTTCTCAATTATTCGAGCTCCCTGTCCATACTGTTGTTAACCTCAGATTTCTGTCTCATTTCATCCCTTCAACTAACTAGATTTTTCTCATTATTTTCTGCTATTGAGCCCAATGTTGCACAGAAAAGTTGATTTGTTAATTAGTTTAATCGCCTCTTCTCATAATGGCGGGGTAAGATTGGCGGAGGAAGCTTGTTATCAGTCTGTGCTACTGGTAAGCAGTAATTACAGATAATGATGCTTTTGTCTTGCGGTATTCTGAAGATTGTCTTGAACTCCTCCTCGTTGAATTAGCAAATGGACTGTCATGTTGAATTCTCTGGTTTCTTCCCCCAACTCGTCCTCTACCCTCCACCAATGAAACAAAATTACAGCTTGTTAGGTGGAAGCTCATTTGAAGTCTCAATTTTCTTGAGTATTCAGCTCTCATGGGGAAGTGCCAGCTGCTCAGTCATGGCCACACACTTGCCTTTGGCTTAAGATTCCTACTCAACTGGCATCCTACAACTCTTTGATTTTTTCTTTTGCGCGAAGAGGCAGCGGTTGTCTTGACAGCGGAGTTAAAGCTCTGTCCTTGTACTTTGATGCACATTGTGGTACAATCTAATAATCAAAGTCATTTGTCAAGAAATAGGGTGTTCACACTTTTCTCTGAAGAGATTGGAATAAACAACAGATTTTATGTCGATGTAAGCCAGAAAGGGCAGTCACCACCACTTTAAAAATGTGCCTGAAATGTACAGCCCAGAGTAGGTTTTAACTAAGACTGTATCTTTATATCAGCAGTTCTCAACCTGGGACAACTTTTATTCCCAGGAGATATTTGGCAATGTCTGGTGACATTTGTGGTTTTCACGACTGATGAGGGGAGGGACAGCTGGCATCCAGCAGGTAGAGGTCAGGGCTGCTGCTTAACATCCTACAATGCACAGGACGGTCCTTCACAATAAAGAATTATCTGACTCACAGATGGCAATAGTGCTGAGGTTGAGAAACTTTACTTCATATGATTATGAAGGGAGCCCTGTGGTATATTTGATCCCCACCCTCAACAGTCAATTATTTATATGATTTGGGGGAATAGTTGATTGAGTAGGAAAATTGGAATTAATTGCTAAGAGGATGGGTTTTCCATGTCCTGCTGTGGGGACTCTTTATGGACAATAGATAGGGAATAAAAGTAGAGATTAAAAACCCCTGTCCTCATAATTACAGTAGAAACTTATTTTTCACTGTTGCATGAGTGTAATAGAAGCAATATGCTAAACTCTACATGCTTCCGAATTACTGAAAAATTCTCTAATAGAACCACATTCTTTTACCAGCAGGGAGAAATTACATGGTCCATGAATGTTATAATCAGATGTATTTTAGCCAAAGCCTGCTTGCTCCTTTCATATCTTGAGGTTAGACTCCATTTTTAGAAAATCCTGATGTTGTAGTCTTGACACCAAGTCCAGTCTTCTCAGAGCAACTTGGTGAGGCTCAGACATTAATTTATCTAATCAAAGTAAAGAGTTTGTTTGAATAGACACAATTTCTAGTAGTCTCTTAGACTGAGATGGATCTAGAGTTTGAGCTAGGATCACCTTGAAGCTGACAATCCACTCTTTCTAGTATGTTTTGGATAGCATGCCATAAACACCAATTTATTCTTGACACAGCCTGGCATGTGAAAATGGGGTGACATATTTTAACATATTTATATCTCCATAGGCCAAGAAGAGAACAATGATAACTCTATAAAGAAGACATTTCTAACAACTAGAACTCTCTCTCAAAAGGTGGTGAATTTTCTTTCTCTCACTGGGAATTTTTTGGTAGAGGCCATATGACCACATACAGATATTATTGCATTGAGTTGAAAATTAGATTTGATGATTTCTGATGGATTATAACTCTGAGGGTCTCTGATTTAATGATTCCGCAAATTTACCCTTAAGAACCTACAATTTTGCAGCCTCTCCATCCCCCAATTCCCCATTCTTCCACGTGCATTTCTCAATATTCATTATCGTCTCTGTAATCCCCCAAACGAGACCACTGCTGGCATCTTTTCTGCGCCTTGCACATGCCATGCTTTTTCAGTCTCCCACTCCTGGAATGTCTTCCGCTTTTCCTTCAAGGTTTAGCTCCAACACTACCTTTCATGAAGCCCTTTCCTATTGTTCTACCCTAAAATGTTTGTTTCTTTTCTTATTTCTCTCACACTTGTCATCTGGGTTATATTCATAGGGGGTTATAGTCATAGGGAATGTGTCAATGTTTTCATAAATGCACTAGCAGAAGACAAATTGATTTCTATTGTAATTTCTCTGTTTCTATGTTTACTTCTTATTTAGGAGTTCTTTATCTCTTCATAATTAGTGACATTAAGACCATTTAGCACTTGGTTATATGTTGCCTTATTTTCTTGCCTCTTTATACTAAGTTTTTGGAGTCATACATGTGCTTTGGTTTTTCTGTGTGTCTTTTACAGTGCTGAGGTTGTAGTAAGAAGGTAATAAAACACTGCTAAATTAAATGAAGAACAGTGGACCCGAGTAGCTCCACATGGTAAGCATGATATGCCAGTGATTCCACAGAATAGGGTTTTCTGCTAGAATAGTGTATGCCAGGCTGCTTTTGAGATGGTCTGTTCCCTTGTATGAATAATTCTGGGGGAAGTCATGTTTTAGTTCTCTTTTTCATTGTCTTCTAAGAGCAGAATAGGAACAATAGAGAGAGAAGAATAGAAATGGCTTAGAAAGAAAAGAAGAACAGGGCTGCCAATTTTTTTCTGAATCATAGCAACTTCCCCTTACTATTTCTTTCAAAAAAATACATAACAATTTCAAAATGTCAGCCTCTACCTCACTTTACTTGCCTCTGTCTTTTAATATTTTCAGAGCTAGAACCAAAGATGCCTCTGTTTTATGCTGAATCTTAAGTACCTGAGCCTGCTCTTTTAGAGACAAGGGATGTGTGTCAACATTGGCCCCAGAATCTTCTGCAGCTTAGAACTGGGTTACTTTCCTGGATTTTGGATTCAGGGACTGTTTTGCTATCTCCATTATTTCTTTCAGAGTTGACTTCAGCTGATCTCACAAGGAACTTGGTGCCCCAGGCACAACTCTTGAGTACCAATATCACCTCTTAGGTGAACCTCTCTCCTACCCAGTTTTGATCATGTTTTCTGATAAGTATCATAGTTTCCCATGTAGAATTATAACTCAGCCCTGAACCTTAGGTTGGTAAGATAGACCCTGTTGTTCTTTGCCTTATCCTGTTGACACGGTTCTCTTTCAGGTCTAGACCTTCCTTTGTATCCTCACCTACTTATTGGTGTGCAAGGAGAGTCAATTGAGGTACCAGCTGCCCATTTCTCTTTTCACAAGTGTTACCTGAGGTCTAGATTGTCTACCTCTCAGAATTAGATGTGGTATTTTCACTGACCTGCTCGGTAGCTAAGTCAGTTTTCCTGAGTGCCTGGGCTTGGTACATATGTTTTGAGTTAGATCAATATTCTTTTTTCTGACTCTGATAGCTCAAAATGTTTGCATGTGGCACCAAACTTGAGTTGTGCTTTACAAACTTAATTTGTTGTGGTCTGAATGACCTTTGCCATTTACTAAAAGAAGGGAAAATTGTTTTGGCCCGCATTATCCCAGGATCCACGGGATATCAATAGATGTTGCAATGGACTGAATGGTTGTGTCCCCCTGAAATCCGTATGTTGAAATCCTAACTTCCAATGTGATGGCATTAGAAAGCGGAGACTTTGAGAGATAATTTAGGTCATAAGAGTGGATTCCTACTAAATGGGATTAATGCACTTTTAAAAGGGACCCCAGAGAGATCTCTCTTGGCGTCTTCTTACCAATGTGAGGATACGACAAGACGTTTGCAGTCTGCACTTCAGAAGAAGGCCCTCTCCAGAACCTCACCATGTCCATATTGGCCCCTGGTCTCAGACCTTCAGCCTCCAGAACTGTGAGAAGTGTTTGTTGTTTGTGAGCCAGCCAGTCAATGGTAATTTGTTGGAGCAGCCCAAATGGCCTAAGATGTTATTTGAAAAAATGTTTCCATGCTCAGATACTTTTGGGAAACATGGAGTTAAACATAGTTATACAGTGTTCTTAACTGAAATATGACTTAAGAGGAAGGCTAGAGTATCAGCATTTTCCAGTTTTTTGGCTATGCAGGCCATTTCTTTCCAGAAGGTCTCCTGATACCTCAAGGAATACTAGTGATGTTTATAACTCTGATTTCAGTTTGGATTGTTTATTTAAAGAATAATAAATTTTGGCTGGGCGCTGTGGCTCACGCCTGTAATCCCAGCACTTTGGGAGGCCGAGGTGGGCGGATCATGAGGTCAGGAAATCCAGACCATCCTGGCTAACACGGTGAGACTCCGTCTCTACTAAAAACAAAAAAAATTAGCCAGGCATGGTGGCGGGCGCCTGTAGTCCCAGCTACTCAGGAGGCTGAGGCAGGAGAATGGCGAGAACCAAGGAGGTGGAGCTTGCAGTGAGCCAAGATCGGGCCACTGCACTACAGCCTGGGGGACAGAGCGAGACTCTCTCTCAAAAAAACAAAACAAAATAAAAGAAACAACCAACCAAACAAAAAAAGAATAATAAATTTTGGGTGATAGCATTATGTTGTCTTATTAGGTATTTTTTTTTTTTTTTTTGGGAGGGGGACAGAGTTTCGCTCTTGTTGCCCAGGCTGGAATGCAATGGCGTGATCTCTGCTCACCGCAATCTTCGCCTCCCGGATTCAATCAATTCTCCTGCCTCAGCCTCTTGAGTAGCTGGGATTACTGGTATGTGCCACCACACCTGGCTAATTTTGTATTTTTCAGTGGAGACGGGGTTTCTCCATGTTGGTCAGGCTGGTCTCGAACTTCCAACCTCAGGTGATCAGCCCACCCTGGCCTTCGGAAGTGCTGGGATTACAGGGGTGAACCACCACTCCTGGCCCTTATTAGGTTTCATAAGCAGAGAAGAAAGCTAGTCCTGCGTAAATACAATAGCAATTAAGAATAAATAACAAGCTTCATATGTGAAAGTAACTTCTGTGTACTTCTGTGGTAAACAATGTACATATTCATACCCTAATAATCTATACTTAGGTAGAGAAAGTAAGAGTCAATCTTACAGCAAAAATGCAAGAAAAAAAAAAAACCAACAAACCTCTAAGTCAATTTAATGCCTCGAAGAAGACCAGACGCTCTCTTTGGTTTTGATCCTTTTGTTCCTCTGATACAGACATGAAGTACCAAACACTAAATATTTCTCTTTTAGCAGGTACTAAAACTAATTAAGAGTTTCTCGGTGGAGGTGATTTTAGCACCCTAAATCTTTCAGTTTACATTAATCTAGAGCTTTCTTTTGGTGGTGTCTGCTCTATGCCAGCCCCTCCTCCTTCTTGTAGAACCCTCATAGGTTTACTATTCACCTAGAATTGTTTTCTTTCCTCTTGAGAAAGGCTATTTTTTTTTCTTTGTGAATCTTTATACGTGAAAATTAAAACACATCACTAATATTCACTGACAGATTAGAACAGTAGTGTTCCATGGATAATGATTCCTATGGGCAAGCATGTGTTAGAAAAGAACATTAGGAAAGTTAAATTCAGTTAAGCCAAGTGTTTATATCCTGTTTTTTCCAAACATTATATTTGCTGGGTGGGGCACAGAAGTTAACAGAAACACATGAAAATAATTCTTTCTCTCCATCTATTGAAGAAATTTATATAACTGGAAAAATATGTAGTATTTCTCTAACTTCTATCTTTCAAGTATCTCTTTTCTATGTCTGCCCAGACGTTACTTTAGTCAAGGTCTCATAATTTCTATCCTGAACTGACCATGATTAAGTCTAGAGATATAAGGTATAGCATGAGGATTATAGTTCATAATCTTGTGTTGTAAAATTTACTGAGAGAGTAGATGTCAGGTACTCTTACTATACACACACAAAAAGGATAACAATGGAAGGTGATATAGTTTCAATGTGTGTATCTACCCAAATCTCATGTTGGAATGTAATCCTCCGGGTTGAAGGTGGGGTCTGGTGGGAGGTGATTGGATCATAGGGGTAGATTTCTTGTGAATGGTTTAGTACTGTCCCCTTGGTACTGTCCTCATGATAGTGAGTGAGTTCTTATGAAATTTGGTCATTTAAAAATGTGTGGCACATTCCCCTTCTCTCTTTCTTGCTTTTCTTCTTGCTATGTGAGACACCTGCTCCCCCTTCACCTTCCACCATCATTGGAAGCTTCCTGAGGTATCCCCAGAAGCTGATGCCTGTGTTATGCTTCCTGTAGCGCCTGCAGAACCATGAGCCAATTAAATATTTTCTTTATAATTACCTAGTCTCAGGTATGCCTTTATAGCAATACAAGAGCGAACTAATACAGAAGGTGATGGATATGTTAATTTGACTTTAGTACTTATTTCACTATGTATATGTATATCAAAACATTATGTCATACACCTTGTATATACAAAATAAAAAATAAATTAAAAAATTAAACTCAATTGCTTATTTTACCCTGGTTTCGCTGAAATCTATCCTTAAACTACCATCAGAGAGATCTTTCTAAAATGCAAATCTCATCAGCTATTTGCAGAATTCCCCAGTGGCTCTTCAGCGCCTAAAGCATAAAGCTGAGTCTTCTCAGCTGGGTAGACCAAGCTCTTGTTTTTTTCAACTTTATTTCTAGCCACTACCCCCAGTGCTCTTCCTGCCCCTGACATATGTAACTTCTTACTGCCATGCATAACTACCCATACCTCTCTGCGTTTGCACATTTTGTCCCTCTGACTAGGTGCCCTTCATCAAGCCCATGTCTAACTGTTGGGTTCTGATTTATCTCCCAGGTCTCGGTCCAAGGTATGTCTTCTGGAGATTCCTCCATCCTCCCATCCTCCAGAAAGAGCTGGGTGATGCCACACTTCACCTGTGACTCCAGGTGATAACATTGTGTCTATGGGAATAATGATACTATATACCTCATAATATAGTTGTGCGCTATTTATAAACCTGTCGATGAATATCAGCACTTATTGTTAAAAATAAGGGCTACCATTTTTGGGGGAGAGGAATGATGCTAGTATACCAGAATCCTGTTTAGAAATCTTTCCCAGATTTATGGCATGGAAGTAGCATGCAATCAGGTTTTTAATCAGATGTCTATTGCCAACATAGTAAAACACACACTATGTACCAATGGAATTTAATGCTCTACTGAAAAAATGAAATATATTTGTTTATATCTATTTTCATATTTCCTGTAATAGTAATAGGAAAACTTCCCTTTAGGTTTCTTTTTTTCTTTTTCTCTTTTAAAAAATCTCGCCATATAACTCTGTCTCCACTTTCTTGAGTCTGATGTGAGGTTAGTCTGTTTCATGGCCTATACCACTGGAAGAAGCATTAGGAATGAAAAAACAGAGAAAAGAGAAAAGGAAGCAGGAGATTTTATAGGTAATTACTATTTCTGTGATACTGTGTGGTTAAGTGGTAACTCTCTTACTGCTTTCCCAGAACTCCCCTGTTGGTCCAAGGGGAGTTACTGTTGTTTCCGGGAGCTACTAGACTGACCACTTCTAGTCTTTTCTCCTTTACAAAATATAAGGACTCTGTGAGAATGACACTCAGGTGTAAATGCTTTCAGTATAATCAGAATAAGGAAAGCCAGTTATAATAAAAAAAAGTTGTGAATATTTTTCAGTTTTTTTTTAATGAGGCAATAATAGGTAATGCATTGTGAATTATATATTTTGAATCATTACTAATAGATAATAAATATTATATTTATCAAAGTTGTAATAGTTTAACTATTAATCATAGAACCCTTGGCATATGAATGTTAAATTTTAAGTTTATTCTTAATAAATAGGGAGCTTGTCGGGAAAACTATAATCCAATTTTCTCCCAACTTTTTATTTTTAATGAAAAGTGTGGCCGGGCATGGTGGCTCACGCCTGTAATCCCAGCACTTTGGGAGACCAAGGTAGGTGGATCACAAGGTCAAGAGATCGAGACCATCCTGGCCAACATGGTGAAACCCTATCTCTACTAAAAAATACAAAAATTAGCTGGGCATGGTGGCATGTGCCTGTAGTCCCAGCTACTCGGGAGGCTGAGGCAGGAGAGCCACTTGAACCTGGGAGGCAGAGGTTGCAGTGAGCCGAGTTTGTGCCACTGCACTCCAGCCTGGCGACAGAGCAAGACTCCATCTCAAAAAAAAAAAAAAAAAAAAAAAAAAAAAGTGTACCAGATGTCAGTGTCTGCTTGTATATGTCTCACTGTCAAATATACTTTCCTGGAGAACAAGGATTGTGTCTTACTGATTTCTGGATATGTGGTTCTTAGCACCCTGCTGGGTACAATATGTTTATTGTATCAATGACTGTAAATGGTAAAATTTTTTCTAATTTTTTTGGTAGAATTTCTAATGCTAATTTTTATTTTTACAGATATGGAGTGGAAGATGTTCTCTCTTTATTGTGTGTTAAGTTGTTGTATTGAAAATTGTCACAGCATGTTCTTGAAAATATTTTATTTAGTTCACTACTTTCAGTATGTAGGGTGAAACCAATTCAGCCATTTCTCTGAAATGTTATGAATTTCTCTCTGAATGTCACTTTTTAGGTTTAACTGGAAGTCTTTTCTCAAGCCATGTTATTTTGGCTCTTGGCCCATAGATATCTCTGTTTTGTAGCATTAAATCATAAAAATTTTCTTCAACTGAATGGCATAAACAGAACATACTTTAAAAATATATTTAAAGGCTTTCAAAAGAATCATTTGCACTTGAATGTTAGTGCAGGATGACCTTCATAAAAGATCACCTATGGTACGTTCACAACATATACATACATGGAGAGTTAGGCTGGCAGAAGAAAAAAAAACCCAAAACAAAAAAATCAAAAACTAAAAGTAGAAGGTTTTCCTTTCTGAACTTAAACATATTCTGTGAACAGATTGAAGTTGTGCTGAAATGTATTTGTATATATCAGTCTACATCAGGGAACATTAGTGATCAGGATGAGTTTCTTAGAGACATTTGGTTTGTGCAGAGCTTTTCAGGGGATAGAAACAGTGATTTTTAGTTTATTTTTCTGGTTCCTAGAAAAACTAAAATTTTATGGAAAAACTCCCTGAATTTCTTTTAAAACCTCTCTGAAAGGGTACTACAGTTATATCATTCCCTCGCAGGTGCTTGTAGGCAACTTATTTTCTGGAAAAAATTGTATTTGGGAGCAAGTTCTCGTTTTAACCATGCTATTTTCTTAACCTCAGATTAAAAAACAACTTTTAAAGTAAACAGAATACTACTTATACTATTGATAGTAATGCTATATTTTGTTTGAAAAGCTGAAAAATTATACACATATAAAGTAACTAAAAAACTTTCTTGTAGAAAATTTTAAAAATACAAGAAGCGGACAAAATAGTATAACAAGGCCCCGTGTATCCATCTCCTAGTTTCAACAATGATAAACTCGTGGCCAATTTTATCTATTTAAGCCATTTTCAGAAAAATATCACTTTTCTGCTATTCATTCTTTCTTCAGTTGTTTAATGATCTCATTTAACAGTAGTTTTTAAAAATTGAGATGATATAGAATATTTAGGAAAATTTTCTCTCCTCCCTGTTCTCATTTATTTCAAGGGACAGGACAGTTGTATGCCTTGTCAAGACATAGTTCAACTGGACAGGTGTGGCTGAAACCGTTCCTGTAGCTTCTTTTGGCTGCTCTTTGCTTTCGTGATATCCAGTGACTGGTACCTAGCTGTTTTACCAAAGAGTAAGATTTGAGTCTGTAGGTGGTACTGAGCACACACACAGCTTTAAAAAAGTCCTGGTTGTCCTTTGCCCAGCTGCCTGTCTTTGCACCGAGAGTGAAGACTGGTGGTACCCACGTGGCAAGTTTGACCCTCAAAAACAAATGCACTGACCTTCAAGGAGGACACATGGAAGCATTTTGCATCAATCCCCTTTCTTACTTTTTGATCAAAATAATAAATGGGTAGAGGGCTTTGCTCTTAAGGAGACACTTCCTTCCTAAGCACTGTTTCTTTGTGTTTTGGCTGTCTCCCTTGTGTGTGTACAATGGAGAGAATAGCTCAGGAGACCCTTTGGCCAAGCCTATTATGCTGCTATTCCATCTGTCTGTGGCAAACCAGAAAAAATCTGTGTTAGATCTTGCCTTATGGCAAATTCTGATCCACAGTTGCTGTTTTCCCACACTTACTTAAACTTCTTTGCACATCTACTGGCACAAAGGCCTGAGGGCCTCCTTCTGAGTGTGAGATACTTTTATACATCCAGGCCCTCTGGCCTTGCCTCTGGCAGATGCAAACAAACAAAAGCCTGTTTGAAGTTGACTTCCAATGTTAGAAACTGGTTCATGGCCAGAACAAGAGAAGGCATATTAGGATGGTATGTGTGTTATCACTCCTCTGGAGATTGGCAACATTTTGCAATTTTGGGGAGGTAATATATCTATTTTTATGTAATCTTTTGAAATGAATTAGTAATCAAGAAAGAGCCTCATTGGGGAAAGTGGCTGATTTTATTTAAAGACCTGTTTAAAAATGTAATGTGATCTGAAAATAGATGAATAATTTCAATAAGTTTGGAGGAGGTACTCAAAAATGAATATTGGGCTGCATATTATGATGGCACTTATAAAATAAGGAAAAATATAGGTTATTGTCTTTTTTTTTCCTTTTTTTTTTGAGATGGAGTCTCACTCTGTCTCCCAGGCTGAAGTGCAACGGCATGATCTCGGCTCACTGCAACCTCCGCCTCCTGGGTTCAAGCGATTCTTGTGCCTCAGCCTCCTGAGTAGCTGGGATTACAGGCACCCACCACCATGCCTCGCTAATTTTTGTATTTTTAATAGAAATGGGATTTCACTATGTTGGTTAGGCAGGTCTCAAACTCCTGACCTCAAGTGATCCACCCGCCTCATCCTCCCAAAGTGTTGGCATTACAGGCATGAGCCTTCGTGCCCAGCCTGTGTTTTTATTATAAATAAGAAACCATATCATGTAAGAATGCCTCTCTTTTCTATGGATAATGTAATAGTTGTTAAAATATATCTCTTTTCACAAAAATTCGATTTTAAAGATACTATCCCTCTATTGGGGGAATGAGAAAACCGAACATTTAGTTATAAAAATAACATTAACTAAATTTTACCAATTGAACAGAAGAACAGGAGAAATAAACAGATATAATTGACAATCTCTAGACTTTGAAGGGAAATTGAATAATTAGGTAAATCCACTTTTTCTATATCTACAACCTAAATTTTTTCAGCTCATGTATCTTCTCCCAAAGTCAAAACCATTTTCATTAGAAAATGGAATTTCAGGCTGGGTGCAGTGGCTCATGCCTGTAATCCCAGCACTTTGGAAGGCAGAGGTGGGCAGATCACTTGAGGTCAGGAGTTCGAGACCAGTCTGGCCAACATGGTGAAACTCCATCTCTACTGAAAATACAAGAATTAGCCTGCTGTGGTGGCGGGTGCCTATAATCCCAGCTACTCGTGAGGCTGAGGCAGGAGAATCGCTTGAACCCGGGAGGTGGAGATTGCAGTGAGCTGAGATCATGCCACTGAACTCCAGCCTGGGCAACCGAGTGAGACTCCACCTCAAAAAAAGAAAATGGAATTACAAATCCCAGAGGATGGAATTTGCCATCTAAAAGAAGACAAAGCAAAGATTAATCAACTTTCCCAACCTAGTCTTTCTTCACTGCACTTGGCCTGTAGATGGCCACCTTTGGGTTTAGCTCCATACCTAGACCATTTAGCTGTGGTAGGTGTGGTTGCATCACTTGACCTACGTTGTGAGGCAACTTCTGTGCAATCAGTCCCAGTGGCTGCTTTCCTTATGAGGGACCTTATGTGTGGCAAAACTTGGAAAATCAGAGTTGACTATAATATGTCTCTTCACCCTTTTTTGCCTCTGAGTCCTGTCTGCCGACATTCCAACCTACACTGCGATTTGCTATAATTTTTCCTGTGCTGCTGGTTTTTCTTGTTTCGATTTTTTTTCCAAAATAATTTATATGCCCATAATTTTCATAGTTTTTCTATGGCCCATAATTTCATTTTAATTCAGTTTGGGATAAAACTAGATGGCCTGTTTAAAGTTCTGGTGCAGTTTTGTTTTCCTTCGACATTTCAATCTAGTCAAAAGATGAGTGACCAGATAATAGGTATTTGTTAAGATTTCCTTGGGAATTTTTGACATCAGTGTGTCTTGCTCTAATTAATTTCCCATTCTTCCTGCCTCAGGATGAAGGTCACTTGATTACAGCTGGTTTGTCTTGACATATGCTACTTCTATTGGGGTTTTCTGGGAAACTGGAAGCAGACCATGCCCATGGTTGTTATGTGTTGTAAGGGGATGGATAGCTGTGAAGCTAGCCTACGGTTTCAGGATCTAGAGTATCTACCTCTTCTGTCACGAGCTGCTCTGTACGTACCAACTAGTTCAGGAATATTTAGTCACCCTTCAGGGCATGTAGCATAGGCTTTCCAAAGTATGTGCCATGAAAAAGGGTTTATAGTCAAAAACACTGGTAAAATCTTGCGTAATATATTATCCTCGTAGAGATTTATAATGCAAATTAACATAACGAAGGTTCTGAGAAGTCCTGCAGCAAAGAAGCATGCCTATCTACAGATAAATTCAGTATTTTCAAAATTTATTTGACCCTGGAACCCTATAATCAGCCTTATTTATTAACATTTTCTGGAATTTGTATTAAAAAATGCTCTTTTTTTGGAATTCTAAGTTAGCCTGTTTATTTTAATCACATTTAAAAATGGCTTAATTTAAAATGCATTTTACAAAGCAAGTATTCTCTCTACTCTTATGATGAACCTCATACTGGGTACTAATTAGTCAGCAAAAAGAGTTCATTGTCATAGAGGTTCAAGGGAAATGTAAACTGTGTCCTACTTTTGATTTAGATTATCTTATGAAGATTTTTATGCTCAATGCTTTGAGCCCTTGAGCCCTTTTGAAACTTTATTCTGCCTATTTTATGAAGAAGTAAAAATAAGTAAGAATGTGACTATGGCAGTGATTAAAGGTGGTAGTAAATGAGCCAAAAATGAGATACTCTCTACCTCCCTTGATATGCCAGGCCTTTCAAATGGAAATCATACAGTTAGTAACAAAAACTGCCATTACCAGAAAAGTGCGGCTCAACATTCAGATCCCCTGGGACTTTACTGTGGTCCATACAGTCCAGGGTCTTTCTTGGCAAGAGTATGTGTCCTTTCTGACAAGTTAGTTATGTAATCTAAGCGACCATTTTGTCCCATACTGACTTCTTGTTCATCTCTATTATTTATGAATTTTTGTGAACTGGTTTTATTTTCAGTCTGTTTAGTTTCTTAATGTACTGGATTGAATTGATGCCATCAATTGGATGAAAGAGTTGGGCCCATTGTCCTCAATCCCTCTTTCTTCGCTCCCTTCCTTGTCAGCTGCCCACATGAGGCCTTCAGAGCCTTTTTGGCCTTGCTCTGTTTCACCACAGTTTCACTCTCACTCATGCCTTGCTGCTTCTCCAGGTGAGTGTATAGTCCATGGATGTGCCCGGCCTCACCATCTCTGTCCCTTCTCAAGGAAAATCTATTGACTCATTCTATTTATGGAACAATTACTCTTTACCCAGCATTGTGTTAGGAGCTGAGGAAATTAAGAAGATGACGCAATTCCTGCACATTCAGAGTTAGAAATCTAGAAGGACACAGGCAAATAAATGGACTCACTTAATATAATATGATGTATGATGACAGATAGCACAGTGTTCTATGGGAGGTATGGAAACCAACCTAGGGCAGTCAAGAAAGGCTTCCTGGAAGAAATGACCTGACGTGAGACTTGAAGGACAAATAGAAAATAGCCAAATGAAGAAGATCATGGTACTGAGGGCAGGTTTTCCAGGCAGAAGGCAGATTACAGACATAAGCATGGAAGTGTAAGGTGACAGGTAATTTGGTATTGCTGAAGTATGAACTTTGAGGCCAAAGAAGTCAGGAAATGCATCCCAGTATCTTGTTCACACACAGACTCAGTTCAGACTGGATGACTTCCTGAAGAATGGCATCCTTTATCTTTGCTGGGAGCCAAGGGCAGCAAGGAGGAAAATCACCCTGTCATTAAAATATCACATGATATATATAGGAAGCTGAGGGGGCATGAGTGAGGTTTTCCATTCCCTTGGGATTTTTCCTAGTTTTTCTCTACCCTCTGTGTTTAAATAAGGTTTATTTTTGGTGATGACTAGTCTTACTAGACTAAGCTAAGGAATGCAACTGTAATAGGTCTGTTGCACAGCAAGGCAATATGCTGAGACTTCAGGTTGGAGCAGAAAAAGAGTTTTAAATATAGGACAGCCAAAAGAGGAAATGGGAGGAATCTTCAAAGCCATCTATTCAAAAGGCTTAGGGTTAAGATTTTTAAGGGTGTTGGAGTGAGCCAAAGTGTGGAGATCATCGGTTGGTCAGAGTGCAGTGTGAAGTTATGGGACTGGGAGGTGAAGACTCTGTATTCTCAGGCTGATTCAGTTCCTCAGTTGGGGGTCTTTAAAATGATTGGCATCAGCTGTTCTGCTAGAATTCAGGATCTGCTTTAGCAATTCTTAAGCAAAAGCCTTATGAATCTAACATCAGAAATCCTATCTATAGAAACATTGGGGTGCAAATGGTCAGTATCTAGTGCTACAGTGACTTTCCTTTACAAGGAAATGGGCCAAAGTGCAGCCTGATAAATGCTTAATTATAACTCTATTTCTATCCAGAATTCTTGTTAACCCTGTGAGGACAGCTTTAGGAACACCTGGAAAACACTGTCTCATAGTAAAATGTTGGACATAGATATCTTTATGATAGCACTGAGGTTGAATATGTCATTTTTATGATTTAACTATTTATTAAACTTTTTTTTTTTTTTTTTTGGTGAGCAGGCACTGTCTTAGGACCTGGGCACACATTGATTAAGAAAACAGAGGAGATTCTTTCCTCCTTGTCTTCTTGGAGCTTCTTGCCCAGTGGAGAAGAAAGATATTGAAAAGGTAATTGTCATTGTTTTATGTACAGTGTGGGATTCTAACTAGCTTGTGAGTAAGAGTATGCATAACAATGTTATTTTCAAATATAAGTGGACTGAGCACTTACAAAAGAAGATATCTGGAAAGAGTGCTACCCTTACCACTGGAATAAAAGCTAATACTCATTAGTGTTGGGATTTCCTAGTAAAATTAGGCGTATAAAGGAAGACTATCACTGAGCCAAATCAGTCTTAGAAATGACCATTATAGGGGTCAAAACAATTTGTTAATAGGAAACTGAAACATAAACTTTGTAAAAAGACCAACTCTTTTAACCAAAAGCTCCATCTGGGAATATTTCAACCAAGGGCTCCATCTGTCACTAGGGGAGCTGCAGTGTGGCATCTTAGAGGTTAGGTAATTTTGCTAGAACCTCACTGACTCTGGCTTGTGACAAATGACTGACCCCTAAGGCCACCAACCCTGGCTGCCTGGTGCTTCGCTTGGCCCCTGCCGAGTGGCTCCTATTCTCGCACCTCCAACCGGGCCATTCCTCTAGCCTAAGGCGGGTATTTTCATTATGATCCATAATCAAGTCGAATGGACTTTGTAATTGAATGAGCATCACACACTGGAGAGTTTTGATGGGCTCAGCTCATTAGGATTTGAGGGAGACTGTGTGAGGGAGAAGAGGTGGGGGGGAGCTGGGCACACTTGCTCTCGCCTGTGCTTTGCTTTAATCATTTGCTAAAACAAATCAGCAGCAAGAATCTGTTTTCAGAGCCCAAAGCTATCAATTTACTGCACATGAATTATAAACAAAAATTTGTATCTTTAGTGATAACAATGAATAAAAACAAAAATATTCCTGGCTGGAAGAATCAACTTGCTATGTATATATGCAATTTATGGAGGTAAAATACTTATCTCAGGATTCTTCTTCATGTTCTGTCATGGGCATCAATACCTAACTTGAATGAAGGCGTACTCTGCCTGGGAGTACGTGGTCTGAACAGGAAAAGGGTGAGCCCGCATGTCCTCATCCTCTTCCAGGTTAATTATTGCTCACATTTTCTGTTGATTGAATACTTAGCCTTATTCACCAATGAATGATAGGACACTTTCCAGTGAGGCTGTTACATACAAGGTTGTGAACAATGAATGAAGTTTAATGCAGTGCACAGTTGAGGAGAGACAGAGAGAGAGAACGAGAGAGAGGATGTGTGTGTATTGTGTGAGGTGAAAGAATTTGTAATTGTTGGGTCAATGTAGTTATCTTCTCTGGTGGACAAAGCCTGTAGTGTAAATCATCCCAATGGAGGAAGAAACTTTAAAAATAATATCTGATCTAGGATGTGGGTTATAACTTGCATCTCAAATGTGTCTATCTAGATTACTGGGAATGAACAATGTAGTATTTTTTTTTTTTCATTCAGGGCCCTCAATGCATGTTTATTAAATTACTAGAGTGCCAGCAGAAAATTAATTTCCTGCCTACAATCTACTTTGAGTACTAAGACATATGTTCAATAGTTAGGAAACACTTGTAGGGGAGGTGGCATGAGTAGATAGGAGATAGAATCCAGCCTGATGGGAGAAGTAGGTTGAGGTGCTTCCATAAAGAGGCAGAGAGTTGCTTTGGGAACTTGCCAGAAAATGGATGCACTGGGAGGAAAGTTCAGACAAGTGCGAACTCGAGGACAGTTGGTGGAAAGCTTCCATGTTAGACAGATCCTTCAGGAAATAAGGAGCCCCTGCAGGTTCTCGGTATAGAGTAACACAGCAGAGAGCACACAGTTTGAGGCACTCCACGGCTGAACAGTATTGACAAGATAGAGATGCCAGACAGGGGATAGCCTGTCTTCTTAGGCTTTCACCAGAGCTGAGGTGATGGGGACTGACCTACAGGATGGCTGTAGAAGTGAGACATCAGATAAAGGACTAGAAAAAACGTGAAGGATTAGATGTGGGGAGGATGGGAAAAAATGTGAGTAAAAAATCATTTCAAATTATAAATCATGGAGGTACAATTATGGTGGTTCACAAATTTCAAGAGTAACAAAGCTTTGCAAGTAGGGTGTTAATAAATGCAAAGAGAGTTCTTTTAAAATTAAATGAGTACTTCAGATTATTACAAGAGTAGGAGACGCATGACCTGTGACATGTGTTTTTTTTTTTTGTTTGTTTGTTTGTTTGTTTGTTTGTTTGAGTAGGGCCTTGCTATGTTTCCCAGGCTGGTCTGAAACTCCTGGGCTGAAGTGATCCTCCTGCCTCAGCCTCCCAGGAAGCTAGGACTACAGGAACTTGCCACCACACCCAGCTGTTGACATGTGTTTTTAGGACTGAGTCTTTCTTTGCTTTGGATCTGTAATGGGTGCAAGATATGCTCTCCTTTTCCTTGAAAATTTATCCTGTGTATCCATAAACGTAAAGTTGGAAAAACTGTTTTCTCAAGAGGTGTAGAATGCAGGAAACAAACTTCTGAGATTGTTCACATCAGTGCTAAAAAAGTTCAGTATTTAACCAAATAGTATATTTAGTATCCAGACATGTGGTTTTCCTTTGGAAATCCCTGGTTGTGCCACCCTGCCAATAGAACTACTGAAGAGAATGCTTGCTGTTAGAAAAAAAACAGTATAGAGGGCAGAAAAGGATTTAAGGATCCACAAAAACCTATTTAGGATCAGTCATCAAAATCTAGGATCACTCTTGTTCTCTTATCACAAGAGATTTGAGCATTTTCTTGTGGTTTATATGATTTGTTGCTACATTATTAATTTCTTATTGGGTAACTAGGAAGTGATTTCACCATACATAAATTCCACTCATTTTGTACTACTCTATAAAACATATCATGTTTTAATAGTCAGTTGTCTGGAGTTGCAGACAGAATGTATGTCATGGTTACACAAATAGTTACAACATACACTATATGCATCTCAGACTGGGCGTTCCAGAACGGACAGAAGAGCAGGTGGTGATTTTCTTATACAAAATTTAATAGCCAATTCTTGTATCTATTCTTGCCAAAATGTCTATAATCACAGAACTCTACTGATTGTCATTGCAATGTAAATTCATATATTGTAATATTTGTTTTGAAAATTTATATACTGGCTCACCATATGAACATGTTCTCATTGCCCACTCAGGCCTTTGAGCAATTTGCAGTCTTTTGTTAGCAGATAAAGGCCTTCAGAGCCTCCTATTTTGTGCCCCAAGTTTACCAGCTGCTATCCACTACTGGGCCTCATTAGAGGCCTGCTGCTCTGCTGAGAACCACACCACATGCTACACCCTCTCTTGTCTACATATTAGCCTGTTGCTGCTCCTTAAATTACCTGGTACAAAGGCTTGCTCTATTTCTCCACAGAGAGCTACCACTCCTATCCAGTCTGAAGAGGCTCTATATCATGATCTCTCAAACTAATTAAGGTTCGTGGGCAGGCCACAGGTTGCTATAGAGGGACCTTCCTGAAGGCTGATATCTTCCAGAATTTTTTTTTTTTTTTTTTGCAAAAGATTATTGCTGCTGTACCTTATGTTCAAAAGTCTGTTTTTAAAATTAAAAAAACTTCCTTGTTTTTAATCTAGATGATGTATTTAATTTTACATTTCAAAAGTTATCTCCTGAGGAAAGTGTAACATATTTTTAATTAAAAACATTCAAAATGAAAGGTTTAAAGTATTTTCAGGGAATGGAGTTAGTAAATATACTAGAAATGTATTTTCATGAAAGTTTATTGGAAATCATAGATTGTACCCAGTATTTATGTTAATTGGGAAGTATCTTTACCTTTAAATAAAGACATCACATTTTTCTAATTTTTAAGAGGATTTGTTTGCAATTTCATGGTTTAAAAAATGAGTTAAGGGGCTGGGTACAGTGGCTCATGCCTGTAATCCCAGCGCTTTGGGAGGCTGAGGTGGGAGGATCACAAGGTCAAGAGATCGAGACCATCCTGGCCAACACGGTGAAACCCCTGTCTCTACTAAAAATACAAAAATTAGCTAGGCTTGGTGGTGTGTACCTGTAGTCCCAGCTACTTGGGATGCTGAGGCAGGAGAATCGCTTGAACCTGGGAGGTGAGGTTGCAGTGAGCCGAGATCACGCCACTGGCCTGGCGACAGGGCGAGGCTCTGTGTCAACAACAACAACAACAACAACAAAAAGAGTTAAATAGTGTTAGTTTCCTTATTCCAAATAGCAACAACAACAGCAAAAATTGTCAAGAAATTTCAGGATTTCTGGGAAGCACATTTTGATATTTTGGTTACCATTCAGAGAAAAGTGAAATTGCAGGTGTTCTATATTTTTAGCAAAATGGATTGATAAAGACCTGTTGGGACAAAAGACACATTACTAAATGATTATTCATTAAAGAAATATAGTTTACCTAGACTAGGTGTGATGGCTTATACTTGTAATCCTAGCACTTTGGGAAGCTGAGGTGGGTGGATCACTTGAGCTCAGAAGTTCGAGACCAGCCTGGGCAACGTGGTGAAACTCTGTCTCTACTAAAAACAGAAAAAATTGTGCGGGCATGGTAAGCCCGTGCCTTTGTTTCCAGCTACTTGGGAGGTTGATGTGAGAGGATTGCTTGAGTCCAGGAGGCGGAGGTTGTAATGAGCCAAGATTATGCCATTGTACTCTAGCCTAGGTAATGGAGTAGACCCCATCTCAAAAAAAAAAAAAAAAAAGAAAAAAAAAAAAAAAGAAATACAATTTACCAAAAGAAATACTTCACATAGCAAACTCCTCTCACACATTAATATGTAATCCAGTTAATACATGTTCTGCTCACACATTGATTGTGTGAAGCAGGACAGTTTGAGTTGGGTAGAAAGGTCTGGCTTATCAACCTGCTGTACCTACAGACACGTCTCCCAAAGTACTTCTTAACTGCACATTTTGTTGATCGTGTAGCACTGCTTCTTCTTTCTTTACTTTCCTCTCTTGTTTCTTCTCTCTGTCCTTTATCTTTCCATATTTTATGAGAATCATATTTACTTGCTAAAATATAGCTTCGATATTTCCTCATCTGCTGATTTTTTAGGGAATTTGATTATTGGTGTATTTTACTGACCTTTTCTTCTGGATATCCCCTCATGCCAACGTCTCTTCTATGGTACTACCTTCCGTGTCTGCCAGGCTGATCTTCCTGGACACTTCCTTAGCCACTAAAAGGGAATGAGAATTATCTTGGCTGCTCAACTGGGAGTATTCCAGGTAGCTTTTTGAATGGAATATATGTACTGAAGTTGTGGCTGTATACAGCAAGTATATTTGTCTATGAAAACTTAATAATGAGGACACCACTACCAAGCATTATGTCATACATGAGATGGAGATGGATTTCTGGTTACTAAGTCTATAACTGACTTATGGAATAAAGAAACCCAGAATCTACCTTATTTACATCTGTAAATAAACAAAAGATAGTAAGTGTATCTGTCTAGCACCATTCTTTCAGAGAGATGTTTTAAATGCTTTTGGGTAAGTAGGAAAGTAAAGACTATTTAGATTAATTAAATAATACCATGCAAGCGTTTTTTATGGGTGCAAATAAACACTTCTAAAAGTAACTGTTGGACAGGCACAGGGATCATGGCAGCTTCAACTGTGATTTCAGTGTACACAGCACTTTACAAATGTTGTTGACTGAAATGAACTCTAAAGGGCATATTTCTAGGATCTGTTGTGTTTTGTGGCGTGGCTGGGTAGCTGAGGAGAAGAGATGGGGCATCTTCCTCTTGGACGATGGCCATAATAGAATAATTAAACAAATAATTATTAAGTACTTACTATGTGCCAGGCATTGTTGTAGTCTGTGCTGGAAGTACAATAGCAAAAAGACAGCCATGGTCTCTGTCGTCATGATGCTCATGGACTGGCAGGGGACAGAGACAAATAAAGAGAAAATTGCTCTCTGTGTTAATTAGAGCTATAATGGCAGAAAGGAAAGTGTGCTGAGAGGACAGATTGGTCCTGCAGGTAGTAGAAATCATCCATGTGTGGTCTAGACTAGAGAAACAAGCCTGGGGACTCTGGCCTTCACTCTCTTACTGGGGCTTTTGGACCTGGAAACCTTAACCTTCATCTGCACTTCTTCTGGAAATGGCCATTGCTGTAGTTATCTCAGGCTACCAGTTAGGGACTTCTGTATTCTTTTTAGTTTACCAAGCCCTACAGTGATTTTGTCTCTTTGGTATGTGTGTGTACACATAACACATAAGCTTTGTAAAACCATTTAAAAGTAAGTCGTAGAGATCATTAGACTTTGAGATCCATCTTCTAAGAATAAGATTTCTACCCAAATCATAACTTCATCATTTCTAAAATAATTATCAATAACTTAATGAAGTTCTCTAGTATCTAGTCCACTATTAAAATTTCCCCAGTTATTCTCAGAATGTTTTTGTGACTTTTTTTTTTCCTGGAATGAAGATTCAATTAAAGTTCGTGCACTAAAATTAGTTTTTATACCTTTCTAGTCCCCTCCCCTGCTAGAGGTAACTATTACTGTTATTATTATTATTTTTACCTTTCTGGTCTGTATTTTTATACTTTTGCTACATAGATATCTAAAATAGTATATAATGTTGTTTTACACTTAAAGTTTTGTTTAAGTGGTGTTGTATTTTATGCATCATCCAACAGTTTTTTAAAAACTCAACATTATGCTTCCAAGATCTACCCATGTTAATACATATAGATTTAATACATGCATTTTCAACTGCCATATATGTGTGAAAATGCCATGCTTTATTTATCCATTTCTCTACTGAAAGGTGTTTAGGTTGTTTCCTTTTTTCTATTAGCTAAAGTATTTTGCCTTTTTTTTTTTTTTTTTTTTTTTTAGCATTGCCAGGAGACATAACAGAGGGTCTGTTATTAAATTAGAAAGATGTTTTTACAGATTAGTTAACTTTTGTTTTTGCTCACGTTCTTCTGAGACTTATTCTGCCATGAACTTGGCTCCATTTTTATGACATGTTTCCTTGGCAGCCTCAATATCAGATGGTAGGACAGTATTTTTTTTGCCTCCCAGGAACCTCCTCAACCACCTTTCTGCTAATATTGCAGACCAGACATTCTCAAGTCAGAACTATCTAGGGAGATTTAAAAATAAACTATTTAAGATTCTAATCTGGAGTGTGACCTGGGCAGCCACAGTTTAGACCCATGGTCAGCCATTATCCAGATCTTACAGAATAACCATATAGTCTGACATGGGAGTCACATAGGGTCTACTGCAAGGAATTGGACATCTGGGCTGTATCTTAGCATTAGAAATACTATGCTGATAGTGTTGACTTAGAAGCCAAAGAAGGCTGCAAAAGACAAATGGCTGCATTTCTCCTAACTTCTGAGCTTTTGGTTATATTTCATGATTGCTGAAAATCTTTCATTGAAATGTGGCAGATGAAAGAATTAAATGGAAAGTTTCTTGTTTGACACAATTTAATATATTTTAATCTTATTTCTCACATTGTTTTGGTACTACAGAAATGTTTGTCTCTTCAAAGATAGGCTATGCTTCCTGTTATTAAATAATTAAAAAGATGTCTTGGTCAATGATTCTCTGTCTTGACTTTCAGGACTTTTTCTGGAAGGAAAACAATCTATTGAGCTGTACCACATGGCAGGTACTTTACCTACAGTATATAATTTAATCCTCAAACAAATCACCTTCTGATGGTGTTGTCTTCATTTTACATGTAAGAACATGGAGATTCAGGAAAGTTATCTGCCCATAGCTATAAATATAGCAAGTAGAACAGTAGAAGATTAGAAACCAAGCTCTCCTGACTACAAAATGTAGGTTCTTTCCATGCTTTTGCTGTATCTAAGAGGAAGGATTGAGAAGAGTTTCCTACAGTTTCCTTTGCTCAGCTGACAGGTGCCCATATCAAAGCCCAGATTTCTAAGACTTATGGTCCATAGCCTGGATAGCACGAGGGCAGAAGTTCTCTATGGCAGAGCACGGTAGGGGCAAGGACACCTTTTGCAGCCACATCCAAGGCTAATCACCTCCCAGTCCTCTCTTACACAACCCCTTCTCTGCTCCCTCTGTCAATGCCACTGGAGCTGTTCTCTCCAACATAGGAATATTCAGGTCTTTTCCTTCTTCCCACAGCTTTGTCTGTAAGACTTCATGCTCTAGTTTCTTTCCAGTGACCTTGAATATTGACTTTTCCAAGGTCTTACTTGGTAGGATTGTTTTGGACTAATTGTTTGTGGGGAACTCAGGAATACAGAATAATTGGGAGTTGTGGTTGCTGGAATCTTGGTGGTCTTATGAAGACAGAAGGTGTAACATATATAACTCGTTATGTCAGTCTGATGAATTAAGGAGCAACGATACTTTTGTATTCATAAGTTTTAATAAGCAGAAATCTAGAAATTACAGGCTTCTGCAAATTCTAATACAAATATACAAATTTGGGCAGAACTGTTTTGGAAAAAAAATCTTCCTACACTTTTCTCTGAAGTGGGAAGGTAAAGCACAATGCAGGTGGATCTGACAGGCTTCAGTGGTCTGGTTTAGAGCCCACAATAGTGCCAGCTTAGCCAATATATTTGATTAGGTGAGATCTTGGGTTAAGTAAGCTCTCATAAATGATAAGGGTGGGGGAGTCCTTGATAATATAACCTCATTTTAGGTAGCAAAACAATGCCCCATGAAACAATCACAATTTTGTATCTCATTGGCAGAATGATGAGAGAGGGAGGAGTAAGAGAGGAAGGAGGGCTGCGATTTGTTTAGGTGCCTAGAAAATTTGGAACAGGACACAAACCAAACCACCTGTGAACAGAATGCTCTGCTTGTTCCTGCTGAACCTTTGAACAAGATGTTGGCAGGGAACCCAGGTAGAGAGTACATGTATGAGGGCCATTTGGGGGATGGTTGGGCACTGGAGGGTAAGCTCTGTTGCTGCTCCTGGCAAGAAGTTTCCTATGTCACTCCGTTAATGCAGATGGTACACAGAGGGGTTCATGTTGACCATTTGCAACTTTATACTCAGGCAGATATGTTCTCTCTGCACACATCATTCTCTGCATGGGATAAGGTGCCTCAAGCAAAGTCAGAGAGACATTGGTTGTTCAAGCTATGACTATGACAGGTTCATTGGATTTGGATGGGAAACTGCACATCCCAGTTTGTGACACTTATAAAAATAACTCCTCTCTATACAAAATGCTTGTTTTCTTCTAGGCAGAATATCTTTTAGACCCGATTTAACTTTTTGGACACCTAGAATCTGTTGGGAGCAAAGGTAAAGGAAGTGCCCCCACCAAACTTGACTCAATTCTTGACTTTTTTTTAGGTTTGTGGAGAAAGATTGGCTAGTCAGACAAATTCCCAGAATGTTAGGTCATGATGTAGGGTTGCTAAGTATGACAGCTGTTGTGGCTGAATTGTGTCCACCCCCAAATTAATATGTTGAAGCTTTAGAGCTTCAACCTTAGTACCTCAGAATGTGACTATATTTGAAGAAAAGTTCTTGAAAGAGGTGATTAAGTTAAAATGAGGTCAATAGGGTGGGCTCCAATCCAATTCGACTGGTGACCTTATAAGAAGAGGAAAATTGGATATAAGGAGAGAATCAGGGATGCTCACATACAGAGAAAAGACCATGTGAATACAAGATGGCCATCTGCAAGCCAAGGAGAGAGGCATCAGTTCTTTTGATATGACCCCACTGATCTTTTTTTAGCTTCTATCTGATAGAAGCTATCTGATAGGATAAGATATTCTAGGCTCATCTTGTTTATTTTCTGTCCTACACCTGGAGTCTTGGTGTTATTGGGTTGGTCATTGTTTTTAGGGCTCTGGACATCAGGAAGAAAGGCTTGTATTATGAACCCAGGCATTATGAGAGCCATGCAGTTCACATTCTGAAGTTTTGAAAAGCCCTGTTCCTGGGGGTAGAGCCAGGGTGGATGCTGTATGTTCTTTTTTTCCCTCTTTTGTTTGTTATTCCAGAGAAAATCTTGTTGAAAAAGAGTGACTCTAGTTAACTGGATGATCATCAATATAACCAATTTGACCCTTACATTTAATTTCTTTCAGAAAATTATTTAGTGATTTTATATGTTGCCTAATATAGTACAATGTGTGTGTGATCTTTAGGAATAGTTCCATCACTACAGTTTAAATAATTTGGTCTAATTTTTTCCAACATATTGCCATAGACATTTGGGATATAGTGGCTAAGATAATGTTTTCCATTCCAGTTAGCTCTGCAGTGGGGAAACAAATACCAACAGCCGTCACAATGCCAAGTGGTACATGTTCATGTACATGTGTGCAAAGTGCTGTCAAATCACTGAAGAATGAACACCCAACACTGCCTAGGGTTGGATCAGAGGAGGTTTACCAAGAAAGTAGCAGACACAATTTTTCTTAAATGATAATTAAGAGTTTTGCAGAAGAAAACCCAGGAAAAGAATATAATCTATAAGCAGGTATGGCAGATGCTGTTGTTGCCTACCAAATAGCCATTTCCCTTCCTCTTTTTCCTCTTTCCATGGTAAAGTCTGGAAATACCAGATAATTTGCCACATTTTCTTGCAGCCAGGACTGTCCATGCCAGGCAATTCTGGCCAATGAGATATAAGGTCAAGACTGCTGGGTTGAGGTGAGGGGTGCTTCTTGAAAAGAGACGTAGAAAAATGTCCAAGAAGAGGCTTCTTTCTTTCCCTCTTTCTTTGGATTCTGCTATGTGAGTTTATGATGTGGAGCTGAGGCAACCACCTTGTGACCATGAGACAATGAGCCTGAGGATGGGAATGTCAATCTCCTGAGGATGGCAGAAAGTGAGGAGGAAGTAAGCCAACTACTACAGCCTTTTGTGAAAAATGAAATCTGCTTATCATGAATCCACTGCTGGTGAGAGATTCAGTTACTAACAATCAAAGGCAGCTTACTTGATTCAGTGTGGAAACTGTATTTTTGGTCACTAAATTTGACAAATAAATTGTATGATTATGAGGACATACAGATAGAGAGCAAATGTGGGTTAAAATACATTGGAGTTATTTCATCTCAGGATTTTATTCTTGAAGAATATTTTTCTTCTCTACTAAGTGAAGTAATTTCATGTCAAAATTATAGATGTCTCAATCCTCCACTGCAGAAAATTTTATTTCCTGAAGCTGAAAACTTCCAACATGTCAAGATATTTCTGGGACAAACAGCTTTTGGAGTTTCTCAAGTAGAAGGGGATGGGAATGTTGTCATCCTATATTGTGTCACTTTGAAGGGTGAAAAACTCTAAGATTTAGAGTAGGCTTGGCTCATTCAATGAATATCTCCAGCACTTTGCAACTGTTTCCCAGAAAAAGACTCTTCCTTTGCTTTAGCCATGGTGTTGTTGAAGCACTAACAGGTAGTTTGTGCAGACTTAAATACCAGACCTTAGCTCTGCCTAGTCACTAAAGATGTAATTAGGTTGCAGAGGAAAGTTAAAAATTTTAAAAACAAAACAAAGCAAAACGAAACAAACAAACCTGTAATGGGAAATTATACAATACATAAAAGCAATGCATATTTTTTCTTTAAGTATTTTGAGCATTTACTGTCTCCAAGATGCTTTTCTAAGTTCTTTAAGTCATATAGTTATAACAGTATGAAACATTATTAGCCCCACTTTACAGATGAGAATACTGAGGCACAGAGGGGTAGAGTAGTATGTCATATTCACACAATTTAATTAGTGGAAGAGCTGGAATTCAAATCCATGCAGTCTAGCTCAAGAGGCCATGTTCTTACCTCTACATTCTTGCACCTCTTACTAAGGACTTAGGTTTAAAAGAAGAGGGTCGAGAAGCTCAGCATTTAAATGCTGGTTTTCTGAAGGGACGCTGGGGAGACCTGCTTTTCTCAAACTCCCCAGGCCTTTTCAGTTTGTTATGGCATGATTTTATTAATAACTGTCTTAACAGTTGGGCCTTCTTTCTTGAGCTGTACAGTGACACAGCTGTGTAGGAAGAGCAATTAGAGTTTAACAAAGACATGCTAATTGTTTATAGATGCATCAGGAAGAAAAGATTTTAGAAGTTATTGTTATGGTTATTGAAGGCAGGATGAGAGTAGGTGGCATATATTTATGATATTTTTATCTGGTATCCCTAAGCTAAATGTACCGTCAATTACAATAGACTGCAAAATCTCTGTACAATCTTGTTTTGCTACAATTCTCAGAAATTACTTTGCTGTATACACAGGATGATCAGGTTTTCACACCTTAGAGAGAACAATGAAAATTTGGCTGTCCTTAAGGAAAATGGAAAAATAGTATATAGGTTTTCCGGAAAGAGAGAATTGTGCATGTATGTAGGCAGTTTTTGTCTGTTAGCTAATGACTGGGATGATATAGATTATGTGGAGATCCAGTGATGGAACAGAATCTCAAAATGAAGTCAGTGGTTGCTTACTTACTTATGCAAAAGTATGTTCTCTTCTACCTATATTTGTCAGGGCTATTCTGTGTATGATATATTGAAAGAATGGAGAAAAATTTGTAGTATTTAATTCCTAGCATGGGTGGTTGTTCTGAGATTGTTTTTAAGGAAGACTATTGGTCCTTTGGACCACTTCTAGCATTCACAGTATCTTTGTGTGTGTTAAAAAAGGGGCACCCTCGGCTGGGCACAGTGGCTCACGCCTGTAATCCCAGCACTTTGGGAGGCTGAGGCGGGTGGATGACCTGAGGTCAGGAGTTCAATACCAACCTGGCCAATATGATGAAACCCCTTCTCTACTAAAAACGCAAAAAAATTAGCTGGATGTGGTGGGAGGCACCTGTAATGCCAGCTACTCCAGAGGCTGAGGCAGTAGAATCGCTTGAGCCCAGGAGGCAGATGTTGCAGTGAGCTGAGATCACGGCATTGCACTCCAGCCTGGGCAAGAAGAGTGAAACTCCATCTCAAACAAACAAACAAACAAACAAAAAACCCCCCAAAAAACAAGGGTGGGGAGGCACCCTCTGAGCTCATAAATTGTACAAAGGTCCTCAGTTAGGGGGACTATTAGACAAAAGGTGCCACTTTGTAATAGCAGTGACACAAGGCTTGACAGAGTAAGGGCTGGATTTCAAAGCACATCCATTTCCCCTGGGCTGCATGCCTTTATTCCAGATGCAACTGACATAGCCATACATGATGGCCCTGGTAGTCCTACAAGTCAGTTCAATAAAATTATGAAAGGGCATGATTTTATTTACACTGGCAGAGTTACATAATTTTTACACTAAGATTAAGTTAGAGATACTACATATGTCTTCAAGAAAGAGGACATTTTTGGATACAGGTACAAGTTTATAAGGTTTTATTTTTAAAAACACATTAATTTCTCAGATTTGTTAAGACTTGTCCCTTACAAATAAGATCTATGGCTTAAAAAAAGTACAAGTAATCATCAAGTAGCTCTTGTATACAAGGCATTGTCTACTTGTGGAAGATTTGGGAGGATGTGAATTAATAAATTAATAAATAATTAATTAATAATTAATAAATAATTAATTATATTAATATATTAATAATAAATAATTAATAAATTTTGTATCATGGTTTTCCTTAATTGTTCCCATAGTTTAAGATGCCTTGGATCTAAAGGAATTTTATAAAATTCTTTAATTTTTTTTCTTCTTAACAGCCTTTAAATTAAGACTGGCTTAAGCTTAGAATTACTTGGGATATCATGAATTATTGTTAGTGAAAAGAGAGTATTGAAACTAGAATCTCTGCATTATAGCAAAAAGCTTTCTGCTAAGAATTTTCTTGTTCCATGCAACTTTACTTGGGCAAAGTTTTCAACACTTAGGAGTATATATATGTATATATAATAATATACATGTTTATATATGCATTTATGTATGTTATTGCAAGTCCTTTATCAGAATGTTTTCTGCAATCATTTACTCCCCATCTGTGGCTTACTTTGCATTGCATTTAACATTTGAAATAAATAGCCTGTTATAAATGGAAGCTGAAGATCACTTGCATGATGTTGGAATTCATTTTAAAATGTTTTATTTTGGAAATGTAAAACTACACTCAATTTAGCGAATATAGGTTGATGAGCCTATATATATCCATTCTTGATAGTCGAAGAAGTCTGGTTTATTAACACATAATTTATGTACAGTAATATTCACCCTTTGGTGAGTTTTGACAAACATATATAGTTGTATAATGTGTTCAAGATATGGAATATTTCCATCATCCTCAAAAGTTTATTTGTGGTCTTTTGTAGTCAATCCTTTCCTGCTTCCCCCAGGTGCTGGCAACTGATTTCCGTCGCTGTAATTTTGCCTTTTTCAGAATGTCATGTAAATGGAATCAAACAGTATGCATTTTTGGTTCTGGCTCCTTTCGCTTAGCATAATACTTTTGGGAATCATTTATATATCAGTAGTTCCTTCCTTTTTCTGTTAAGAAGTATTCTATTTCATGGATGTAACACAATTTATCCACTAGGTAGTTGGTAGATATTTGGATCCTTTCCAGGTTCTGGAAATTGTGGATAAAGCTCCTATAGAGATTGTGTAATGGTGTTTGTGTGGATGTATGTTTTCATTGATCTTAGGTACATAGCTAGGGTACATATTACCACTGGGTTACATGGTAAGTGTATGTTCAACTTTATACAAAATTGGCACATTGTTTTCTAAGGTGGCCGCACCATTTTGTATTTTTACCAGCAATGCATGAAGGTTCTATTTCTTTCACATCCTTGCCAGTACTTGATATTGTTAGCTATATTTAAAATTAAATTTTAGGTATTGCAATATGTGTAAAGTGCTGAGTGTGGTTTAAATTTTATTTCCCTAATGACTAATGATATTGAGCACTTCCCCCATGTACATAGTGCCTTTGCTATCTCTACTTTGGCGAAGTGTCTGTTTTTGCCCCCTCCCCATTTTTTTTTTCTTTTTCTTTTCTTTTCTTTTCTTTTCTTTTCTGTTCTGTTCTTTTCTGTTCTGTTCTTTTTTTTTCTTTTCTTTTCTTTTCTTTTCTGTTCTGTTCTTTTCTGTTCTGTTCTTTTTTTTTCTTTTCTTTTCTTTTCTTTTCTTTTCTTTTCTTTCTTTCTTTTTTTTTGAGACGGAGTCTCTCTCTGTTTCCAGGCTGGAGTGCAGTGGCACGATCTCAGCTCACTGCAAGCTCCACCTCCAGGGTTCACACCATTTTCCTGCCTCAGCTTCCTGAGTAGCTGGGACTACAGGCGCCCGCCACCACGCCTGGATAATTTTTTGTATTTTTAGTAGAGATGGGGTTTTACCGTGTTAGCCAGGATGGTCTCGAACTCCTGACCTCGTGATCTACTCGCCTCAGCCTTCCAAAGTGCTGGGATTACAGGTGTGAGCCACCGCGCCCAGTCCCTGCTTCCCATTTTTATTGGACTGTTTGATGTTTTATAATTGAATTCTAAGCATTCTTTATATGTTCTGGGAACAAGTTCTTTGTCAGATATGTATTTTGCAAATATTTTCTTCCACTTCATGACTCACTTTTGCCTTGCCTTTCAAAGAGCAGAAGTTTTGAACTTTGATTAAATCCAATTTATGAATTTAAAAAAATGGATTGTGATTTTGATGTGATATGTAAGAAATTTTTTGCCTAACCTAAGTCATAAAATACTTTTTGTATGTTTTCCTCTGGAAGTCTTACGATTTTAGGTTTTACATTTTGGTCTATGATACATTTTGAGTTTACTGTTTTATATAGCATAAGGTAAGAGTCAAAGTTTGTTTATTTTTTTGCACATGAAAATCTGGTTAATTTTTTCAGTGCTCTATGTTGAAAAATTGTCCTTTCCCTATTAAATTACTTTGGCATCTTTGTTGAAAATCCAGTTGACCATATATTTGTGGGCCTATTTCTGGGCTCTATTTTTTCCATGTGGCCAATGTCACACTGTATTGATTACTGTGGCTTGATAGTGAGCCTTGAAATCAGGTTGTGTGAATCTTGTAATTTAGTTCTTACTTTTCAAAATCACTTTGGAAATTCTAGAATTTCAGCTTTTCCATATAAGTTTTAAAATCAGCTTGTCAGAATCTACAAAAAAAGCCTGCTGAGATTTTGCTTGGGATTGCATTGAATCTATCAATCAAATTGGGAAGAAATGACATCTTAACACTATTGCCCCTTGTGATCTGTGAACACAAGTATCTCTCCTTTGATTCATGTCTTCTTTAATTTCTCTCCTTAACACTTTGCAGTTTTTAGTGGAGAACTCTTGTGTATATTTTGTTGAATTTACCCTTAAATATTCCGTGATTTTTAAAGTGATATTAAATGGTATTTGAAAATACTGTTTTAATATATCATTACTGGTACACAGAAATGGAAATGAGTTTTGAATATTGGCTTTATATCCTGCAAACTTGCTAAACTCATGTCTTAGTTCTAGTAATGTTTTGTAGATTCATTGAGATTTTTTATGTAGACAATTATGACATCTGTGAAAATGATAGTTCTACTTTTTCCTTTCCAAACTGTATGCATAGTATTTTTTTCTTGCCTTATTTTGCATTGTCTAGGACCTCCAATACGTTGTTGAGTAGGAATAGTTAGAAAAAATTTGTGGTCTGGTGCGGTGATTCACGCCTGTAATCCTAACACTTTGAGAGGCTGAGGCAGGTGGATCACGAGGTCAGCAGTTCGAGACCAACCTAACCAACAAGGTGAAACCCCATCTCTACTAAAAATACAAAAATTAGCTGGGCGTGGTGGTGTGCATCTGTAATTCCAGCTACTCAGGAGGCTGAGGCAGGAGAATGGCTTGAACCCGGGAGGTGGAGGTTGCAGTGAGCCAAGATCACGCCACTGTACTCCAGCCTGGGTGACAGAGCAAGACTCTGTCAAAAAAAAGAAAACCAACAAAAAACCCACAATTGTACCATGCTCCTGATCCTAGCAAGAATTTATTTAGTCTTTTGCCATTAATTATTATATTAGCTATAAATTTTAGTAAATTCTCTTTATCAGGTTGAGGAAGTTTCCTTCTACTTTTAGTTTGCTGAGAGTTATTATCATGACATAATGTTGAATTTCCTCAAATCTTTATTAATTTTTAGCTTTTAGTCTGAGATATGGTGAATCACATTGATTGACTTTCTAAAGTTGAGCCAACTTTACAGAACCAGGATAAGCCCCACTCTTTCATGATGTATTGTCCTTTGCATGTGTGGCTGAATTCAATTTGCTAATTTGAAAAAAATTTGGGCAATGCTATTCATTGTGGGATTTACTTTATCTGATATTAATATAGCCACCTACCTTTCTTTTAATGTATTTCTTAGTATATTTGTTTACATCCCTTTATTTGAAACCTATTTATGTCTTTATATTTATTGTATGTTTCTTAAAGATAACATGTCTTGTTTTTAAATTCAATCTGATAATCTCTGTCTTATTTGGAGTGCTCAGATTCCATCATTTAATTAAGTCATTATTAAGTTGGATTTAAATATACCACCTTGTTAGTTGTTTTCTAATTGTACCATCTTTTCTTTGTTCATTTTTTTCCTGCCTTCTTTTGTAATTTCATTTAATCTCTAATATTGGCTTGTTGTTTTTTTTCCTAATAGAGGTTTTCCTATGGTTTATAATAGGTATCTTTACCTTATAACAATCTACCTTCAAATAATATAGTATATAATATACAGTGTACTTTTCATAGTATACTTCATTTCCTCTATGTATACTTCATTTCTCTCCTCCTATGTGCTATTGATATCACATATTTTGCTTCTATAAATGTTATGAGGCTCACAATACATTGTTTGTATTTTTTCAGTCAATCAGCTTTTATTCATTTATTTTTAAATAGAGACAGGGTCTCACTATGTTGCCCAGGCTGCTCAAACTCCTGGGCTCAAGTGATCCACCTGCCTCCCAAAGTGCTGGGATTAAAAGCATGAGCTACTACTCTCAGCTAGATAGTTAATTACCTTTGAATTATGAATAATAATAATAATAATAAAACAGAAGAGGTGGAGCAAGATGACTGGAAAGAAGCCTCCACTGATTGCCCTCCCTGCAGGAGCACCAAATTGAACAACTATTCACACAAAAAAATGCACTATCATAAGAATCAAAAATCAGCGAGTGATCATAGTACCTGGTTTTAACTTTATGTCACTGAAAAAGGCACTGACGAGGGTAGAAAAGACAGTCTTGAATTTCCAATGCTGTCCCTTCCCCATTTCCTGGCAGTAGCTGTGTGGTATGGAGACAGAATCTGTGTGTTTGGGAAAGGAAGAGCGCCGTGATTGTGGTACTTTGCATTGAAACTCAGTGCTGCCCTTGCATAGTGGAAAGCAATATTAGGCAGAAATTAGCCAGCACCCATGGAAGGAGCATTTCGATCAGGCCAGAGGGGAATTGCCCATTCTGGTGGTCCGAAGCTGAGTTCTGACAAGCCTCACCACTGACAGCCAAAGTGCTCTGGGGTTCTAAATAAACTTGAAAGGCAGTCCAGGCCACAACGACCACAATTCTTAGGCAAGTCTTGGTGCTGTGCTGGGCTGGGAGACAGTGGGGGGCATACAACCCAGTGAGACACAGCCAGGGCCACCACAGCAGTGCCTGTGCCAGCCCAACCACAGGCAACACAGCTCTGGGAGAAACTCCCACTGCCTGGGGAGAAGAGAGGGGAGAGTAAAAAGGACTCTGTCTCAGCCGCAGTAGGATTGGGCACCAGCCAGACTCCTGATGCCCTCATTTCAGGTGTTAGATCCTGGACATTTCTAGACAGGAAATGGTCTAGAAGGTCTAGAAGGAAATTTGTCTTGAAATAAAGGACCCAATCCTGGCAGGATTTATCACCAGCTGACTAAGGAGCCCTTGGGACCCTGAATAATTAGTAGTGGTAAACAGACAGTACTTGCTGAGGGCCTTGGGTGAGACTCAGAGACATGTTGGCTTCATATGTGACCCAGCACATTCCCAGCTGTTGTAGCTATGGGGAGAGACTCCTTTTGTTTGGGAAAGGCAGCTTAGGTATCAGCTTCTTGCAGCTTAGATACCAGCTCTGCCACAGTATGGTAGAGCACCAAGTGAGCTCTTGGGGTCCCCGATTCCAGGCCTTGGTAATTGGATGGCATTTCTGGACCTGCTCTGGGCCAGAGGGGAGCCCAATGCCCTGAAGGGAGAGTCCTAGGCCTGGCACCATTCACCACAAGCTGACTGAAGAGCCCCTGGGCCTCGAGTGAACATCGGTGGTAGCTAGGCAGTACTCAGCATAGTTCTGGTTAGTAGTGGCCATGGGAAGAGACTCCCTTACTTGTGCAAAGGGAATATAAGTGTGGGAAGGACTTTGTCTTGTGACTTGGGTGCCAGCTCAGCCACAGTACAACAGAGCACCAAATAGATTCCTAAGGTTTCTGACTCTAGGCTCTGGCTCCTGAATGGCATCTCTGGACTCAGCTGGGTCCAGAGGGAACTCACTGCCCTGAATGGAAGGACACGAACCTGGCTGGCTTTGCTACCTGCTGATTATAGAGCCCTGCGACCTTGAGTGAACAAAGGTGGTAGCCAGTCAGTGGTTGCCATGGGCCTTCGGTGAGCCCCAGTGCTGTGCTGTATTCAGGTCTGACCCAGTGCAGTCTCAATGGTGGTGGCCACAGATATGCTTGTGCTACCTCTTCCCCAGAACCAGGCAGCTTAGCACAGAGAGAGAGACTTTATATCTTTGGGGAGGAAGTAAACGAAGAGAACAAGTCTCCACCTGGTAATCCAGATAATTCTTCCAGATCTTATCCATGACCACCAAGGCAGTACCTCTATGAATCTGCAAGAGCTGCAGTGTTACTGGGCTTGGGGTGCCTCCTAATGCAGATATGGTTGCAGTGACCAAAAATTAATATCACAAAACCCAAGTCCCTTTGAATATCTGGAAAATCTTCTCAAGAAGGATAGGTACAAATAAGCCCAGACTGTAGAGACTACAACAAATGCCCACATCTTTAATGCCCAGACACTGATGAACATCCACAAGCATCAAGACCGTCCAGAAAAATATGACTTTACCAAATGAACTAAATAAGGCGCCAGGGACCAATCCTGGACAGACAGAGATATATGAACTTTCAGAAAGAGAGTTCAAAATAGCTGTTTTGAGGAAATACAGAAATTTAAGAGAACAAAGAGAAGGAATTCAGAGGTCTATCAGATAAATTTAATTAAGATATTGAAATAATTAAACAATCAAGCAGAAATTCTGGAGCTGAAAAATGCAATTGGCATACAGAAGAATGCATCAGAGTCTCTTAACAGTAGATTTGATCAAGCAGAATAAAGAATTAGTGAGCTTGAAGACAGACTATTTGAAAATAGTCAGAGGAGACAAAAGAAAAAAGAATTAAAAGAGAATGAAGCATGCCTACAAGATCTATAAAATAGTCTGAAAAGAGTGAATCTAAGAGTTGCTGGCCTTGAAGAGGAGGTAGAGAAAGAGAGAGGGGTAGAAAGTTTATTTAAAGAGATAATAAGAGGCCGGGTGCGGTGGTTCACGCCTGTAATCCCAGCACTTTGGGAGGCCGAGGAGGGTGGATCACGAGGTCAGGAGATCCAGATCATCCTGGCTAACACGGTGAAACCTCATCTCTACTAAAAATACAAAAAAATTTAGCCGAATGTGGTGGCAGGCACCTGTAGTCCCAGCTACTCAGGAGGCTGAGGCAGGAGAATGGCGTGAACCCAGGAGGCGGAACTTGCGGTGAGCTGAGATTGCGCCACTGCACTCCAGACTGGGCGACAGAGCGATACTCCGTCTAAAAAAAAAAAAAGAGATAATAAGAGAGAACTTCCCAAACCTAGAGAAAGATATCAATATTTAACTACAAGGAGATTTTAAACAGTAAGTGGATTTAAGCCGAAGAATGCTACCTAAAGACATTTAATAATGAAACTCTCAAAGGTCAAGGATGAAGAAAGGATCCTACAAACAGCAAGAGAAAAGAAGTGAATATCATAAAATGAACCTCCAGTATATCTCGCAGCAGATTTTTTCAGTGGAAACTTTACAGGCCAGGAGAGAGTGGCATGACATATTTAAAGTGCTGAAGGAAAAACTTTTATTCTAGAATAGTATATCCAGTGAAAATATCCTTCAAACATGAAGAAGAAATAAAGACTTCCCCAGACAAACAAAAGCTGAGAGATTTCATCAACACCAGACCTGTCCTACAAGAAATGCTAAAGGAATATCTAAGAAAAGTCTATTAATAAGCAGTAAGTACTCACCTGAAGGTTTTAAACTCGCTGGTAATAGTAAGTACCCAGAAAAACACAGAATATTATAACACTGTAATTGTGGTGTGTAAACTACTCATATCTTGAGTAGAAAGACTATAAGATAAACAGATAAAAAACTATAAGTTTTTCAAGACATATATCATATAATAGGATATAAATAGAAACAAAAAAGTTTAAAAGCGAGGGGACAAAGTGAAAGTGTAGAGGTTTTATTAGTTTTCTTTTTGCTAGTTTGTTAGTTTCTTTGTTTATGCAATCAATGTTAAGTTCTCATCAGTTTAAAGCAATGAGTTACAAGATATTATTTGCAAGCCTCATGGTAACCTCAAATAAAAAAACATACAACAGATATACAAAAAATAAAAAGCAAGAAATTAACACATACCACCAGAGAAAATCATGTTCACTAAAACAGGAAGGAGATAAAGAATAAAGAGAAAACCACAAAACAACCAGAAAACAAATAACAAAATGGCAGGATTAAGTCCTTACTTATCATTAATAACATTGAATGTAAATGGACTAAACTCTCCAATCAAAAGACATAGAGTGGCTGAATGGATAAAAAACAAAACCCTCAAAGGATATGAACAGACACTTCTCAAAAGAAGACATTTATGCACCCAACAGACACAGGAAAAAATGCTCTCATCATCACCGGCCATCAGAGAAATGCAAATCCAAACCACAATGAGATACCATCTCACACCAGTTAGAATGGCGGTCATTAAAAAGTCAGGAAACAACAGGTTCTGGAGAGGATGTGGAGAAATAGGAACACTTTTACACTGTTGGTGGGACTATAGAATAGTTCAACCATTGTGGAAGACAGTGTGGCAATCTTTGAACTAGAAATACCATTTGACCCAGTGATCCTATTACTGGGTATCTACCCAAAGGATTATAAATCATGCCACTATAAAGACAAATGCACACGTATGTTTATTGCGGTACTATTCGCAATAGCAAAGACTTGGAACCAACCCAAATGTCCATCAGTGATAGACTGGATTAAGAAAATGTGGCACATATACATGATGGAATACTATGCAGCCATAAAAAAGAATAAGTTCATGTCCTTTGCCAGGGACATGGATGAAGCTAGAAACCATCATTCTGAGCAAACTATCACAAGGACAGAAAACCAAACACTGCATGTTCTCACTCATAGGTGAGAATTGAACAATGAGAACACTTGGACACAGGAAGGGGAACATCACACACCATGGCCTGTTGGAGGGTTGGTGGCGTTAATGGGTGCAGCACATCAACATGGCACATGTATACCTATGTAACAAACCTGCACGTTGTGCACATGTACCCTAGAACCTAAAGTATAATAAAACAAATTAAAACTATCTGTTGCCTACAAGAAACACACTTCACCTATACAGACACACATAAACTAAAAATAAAGGAATTGAAAAAGATATCCCATGCCAATGGAAACCAAAAAAAAAAAAAAAAAAAAGCAGAAGTAGCTATGCTTATATCAGGCAAAAGTAGATTTTAAGAGCAAAAACTATAAGGAGACAAAGATTGTCATTATACAATGAGAAAGGGGTCAGTTCAGCAAAAGGACATAATAATTTTAAATATATGTGCATCCAACACTGAAATATGAAGCAAATATTTTTAGCGCTAAAGAGAGAGATAAACCCCAGTGCAATAATATCTAGAGACTTCAACACCCCACTTTCAGCAATGGACAGATCTTCCAGACAGAAAATAAAGAAATATCTGACTTAGGCCAGGCGTGGTGGCTCACACCTGTAATCCTAGCACTTTGGGAGGCCAAGGTGGGTGAATCGCCTGAGGTGAGGGGTTCGGGACCAGCCTGGCCAACATGGTGAAACCCTGTCTCTAATAAAAACACAAAAATTAGCCAGGCATGGTGGGCAGGTGCCTGTAATCTTAGCTACTTGAGAGGCTGAGGCAGGAGAATTGTTATAACTCGGGAGGTGGGGGTCGCAGTGAGTTAAGATTGCACCATTGCACTCCAGCCTGGGTGACAACAGTGAGACTCCATCTCAAAAAAGAAAGAAAGAAAGAAAGAAAGAAAAAAAAGAAACATCTGACTTAATCTGCAGTATAGACCAAATAGATCTAATAGATATTTACAGAACATTTCATACAAATGCTGCAGAATACACATTCTCCTCAGCACATGGATTGTTCTCAATGATAAACCATATCTCAGACCACAAAACAAGTCTTAAAACATTTGAAAAAACTGAAATTATATCAAGTATTTTCTCTGACCACAATAAAATAAGACTAGATGTCAGTAACAAGAGACACCTACATCAAAAACTAGAAAAACCTCAAATAAACTACCTACTTATGCATTTTAAGGAACTAGAATAGCAAGTGCAAACCAAACCCAAGAATAGTAGAAGACATGAAATAATAAAGATCAGAGCAGAAATAAATGAAATTGAAATAAAGAAAACAATACAAAAGATCAAAGAAATAAAACATTTCTTTGAAAAGATAAGCAAATTTGACAAACCTTTAGCCAGACTAACTGAGAAAAAGAGAGAAGATCCGGAGAAATAAAATCAGAGCTATAAAAGGAGACATTACAACTGATAATGCAGAAATGCAAAGGATTATTATTGGCTATTGTGAGCAACTATATGGCAGTAAATTGGAAAATCTAGAAGAAATGGACAAATTTCTAGACACATGCAACCTGCTAAGATTCGACCATGAGGAAATCAAAAATCTAAACAGATCAGTAACAAGTTATGAGATGAAAGCCATAATAAAATGTCTCCAAGTAAAGAAAAGCCTGAGACTCAATGGCTTCACTGCTGAATTTTGCCAAACATTTAAAGAAGTAATACTAATCCTACTCAAAGAATTCCAAAAAATGAGGAGGAAGGAATACTGCCAAACTCATTTTGCAAACCTGGTATTACCTTGATATCAAAAGCAGACAAAGAAGCATCAAAAAAGAAAACTACAGGCCAATGTCTCTGATGAATATTGATGCAAAAATCCTCAGCAAGATAAAAGTAAACCAAATTCAACATATATTAAAGAGATCTTTCATCATGACCAAGTGGAATTTATCTCTGGGACACAAGGGTGGTTCAACATATGTAAATCAATCAATATAACACGCCATATTAACAGAATGAAGGACAACTACCATATGATCATTTCAGTTGATGCTGAAAAAGCGTTAGATAAAATTCAACATTATCTTCATAATAAAACCCTGAAAAAATTGGGTATAGAAGGAACATACTTTAACATAATAAAAGCCATATATGACAGACCCACAGGTTGTGTGTCCCCACCGTGCCCAGTCTACTAGCTCTGGGCACAGTTCAGTTGTAGGACTCATGTAAATGTTGCAGTTCTTGTGGTCTAGACTGCCTTTCGAATTTATTTAGAGCCCCTGAGCACTTTAGCCCACGGTGGTGAGATTTGTGGGAACTCAGGTTTGGGCCACTGGAATCTGCAATCCGTCTCTGGCTAGGGCTGGTTTAAATGCTCCCTCCATTAATGGACATAGCTGAGTTTGGTCCGGTTTTCCTTTCTGCTTTAACAGGACAGCACTGAATTCAATCTTTCACAACTGCTGTGCTCTCCCTTCCCCAGCACACAGAAATAATCTCTGTACAATGCCACTGCTGCCAGGGGGTGAGGGAAGGGTGGCATCCGCGATTCAAGACTGCCTTTTCTGCTACTGCAGCGCCTCTTTCAGCAATATGAAGGTAAAACCAACGCTGTGAGTGCTCACCTGATTTCCGGTTCTTATAAAGGTTTTTTATTTTTTATTTTTTTTGGTGTGTGTGTAGATGTTAAATTAGTGTTCTTAGTGTTCTTGTAGGGACATGATCAGTAGAGTCTTCTATGCTGCCATCTTGCTCTGCCTTCCTATCTTCAATTTTGAAAGTTATTTTAGCTGTGTCTAGAACTGAGGATTGACTTTTTTCCTTTCAGCACTTTAAAGAGGCTTCTCCAGTGTTGACAGCTTGCATATTTTTTACGTTTGCTGTGATTCTTGTTTTCATTCCTCTATTTGTAATATTTCTGTTTTATTTCTCTCTGCCTGTGAGATTCTCTTTTTATCTTCAGATTTCAGTAATTTGACTATGATGGGTCTAGGGTGGGGGTGTGTGTGTGTGTGTGTGTGTGTGTGTGTGTATGTGTGTGGTGTTACTTATCTTGACTGGAGTTCTCAGGCTTATTGTATTAATAATCTGTTTTCCTTCATTATTTTTGGAATATTCTTGGCCATTGTCTTTTTAAAAAATTCTATTTTAATTATGATAAAACATATAACATTAAATTTACCATCTTTACTATTCTAAAATGTACAGTTCAGTAGTGTTAAGTATATTCACGTTGTTGTGCAGCGTATCTCTAGAACACTTTCATCTTGCAACACTGAGACTCTATACCTACTAAACACTAATCCCCTCTCTACCTTCCCCTCAGCCTTTGGTAACCGTGCTTTTTCTTTCTGTTTCTATGATTTTTACTACTTTAAATACTTCATATAAGTGAAATCATACATATTTGTCCTTTTGTGACTGGCTTATTTTGCTTAGCCATAGTGTCCTCAAGTTCATTTATATTGTAGCATGTAATAGGATTTCCTTCTTTTTAAAGGCTGAATAATATTCCATTGTATGTATGTGTCACATTTTACTTGCCCATGTATCTGTTGATGGGCACTTGTGTTATTTCCAATCTTTAGTTACTATGAAGAATGCTGTTATGAACACAGGTGTATAAATATCTCTTTGATATCCTACTTTCAATTCTTCTACATAGAAGTAGAATTGCTGAATCATAGATAATTCTATTTCTAATTTTTTGAGAACCCACATACTGTTTTCTGTAATGGCTGCACCGTTTCACATTCCCACCAACAAGGCACAGAAGTTCCAATTTCTCCAAATCCTTGTAAACACCTTTTATTTATTTATTTTTTATAGTAATCACCCTAATGCCTGTGAAAAGTTTAATTTGAATTTCTCCAGTGATAAGTAATGTATAGCATCTTTTCATGTGCTTGTTGTTTATTTTTGTATCTTCTTTAGAGGAATGTCTATTCAAATTCTTTGTCCATTTTAAGTTGGGCTGTTTTCTTGTTGAATTTTAGGAGTTCTCTAGATATTCAAATTATTAGTCACTTATCAGATATATGATTTGCAAGTATTTTCTTTTTCTTTTTTGAGACAGAGTTTCGCTCTTGTTGCCCAGGCTGGAGTGCAATGGCACGATCTTGGCTCACCGCAACCTCTGCCTCCCAGATTTAAGCGATTCTACTGCCTCAGCCTCCCAAGTAGCTGGGATCACATGCATGTGCCACCACGCCTGGCTAATTTTGTGTTTTTAGCAGTGATGGGATTTCTCCATGTTGGTCAGGCTGGTCTCGAACTCCTGACCTCAGGTGATCCGCCTGCCTCAGCCTCCCAAAGTGGTGGAATTACAGGTGTGAGCCACCGCGCCTGGCCTGATTCGCAAATATTTTCTCCCACTCTGTGGGCTGCCTTTTTACTCTGTTGATAGTCTTTGATGCATAAAGTTTTAAAATTGTCATGAAGTCTACTTTGCGTATATTTTCTTTTGTTGCTTGTGCCACTGGTGTTGTATCTAAGAAATCTTTGCCAAATCAATGATGTAAAGATTTTGCTCTGTTTTCTCCTGAGAATTTCATCGTGTTGGTGTTACATTTTAAACTATGATCCATTTGAGTTAAATTTTTTACATGGTGGTAGGTAAGGGTTGAATTTTATTCTTTTGCATGTGGATGTCCAATTTCCCCAGCACCATTTGTTGAAAAGACTGTCCTTTTCCCATTGAATGGTCTTGGCATTTTTGTCAAACATCCTTTGACCATATATGTGAGAGTTTACTTCTCTCTACTTTATTATCTTGGTCTATATGTCTGTTGTTATACCAGTACCATATGGTTTTGATTATTTAGCATTGCAAGTTTAAAAAATCAGGAACTATGATGCCTCCAGGTTTGTTCTGCATTTTCAAGATTGTTTTGGCTACTTGGAGTCACCTGAGATTTCATACAAATTTTAGAATGGGTTTTTCTATTTCTGCAAAATTGTCATTGGGATTTTAATAAAGATTGCATTGAATTTGTAGAACACTTTGGGTAGTATTGACATCTTAACAACATTGTTTTCCAGTCCATGAAAATGGGATATGTTTCCTTTTACTTATGTCTTCTTTAGCTTTCAGCAGTATTTTGTAGTTTTTATTTTAACTTAACCTCTTTGGGTAAGCTAATTCCTAAGTATTTTATCCTCTTTGATGTTAATGGAGATAGGATTGCCAATGCAATATATATATATATTTTTTGAGACAGAGTCTTGCTTTGTCACACAGGCTGGAGTGCAGTGGCATAATCTTGGCTCACTGCAACCTCTGCCTCCAGGGTTCAAGCAATTCTCATGCCTCAGCCTCCTGAGTACCTGGGACTATAGGCACACACCACTACACCTGGATAATTTTTGTATTTTTAATAGACATGGGGTTTTGCCATATTGGCCAGGCAGGTCTTGAATTCCTGACCTCAAGTGATCTGCCCGCCTTCGTCTCCCAAAATACTGGGATTACAGAAGTGAGCCACTGTGCCCGACCCCCTGATTGCAATCTTAAATAAAATTTTCTATTCACGTTGTTCATTGTTAGTGTATAGAAATGCAACTGATTTTTGTGTTGACTTTATATCCTGCTACTTTGCCCACTTGTTTATTGGTTCTAACAGTTTTTTGTTTTGTTTTTTGCGTGTGTGTGTGTGTCAAATCTTTAAGGTTTTCCATGTGTAAAATTATATTATCTGTGAACAGACACAAATTTTACTTCTTTCTTTCCAATCTGAAAGTCTTCCAAATATTTCTCTTTCTTGCCTAATTGCTCTGACTAGAACTTCCAGTACTATGTTGAATAAATGTGATGAAAATGGGCATCCTTGCCTTGTTCCCGATTTTAGAGGAAAAGCATTCAGCCTTTCACCATTGAGTATGATGTTCACTGTGAATTTTTCATATACGGCTTTTTTTATGTTTAAGTAGTTTCTTTCTATTTGTTGTTGTTGCGACAGGGTCTCACTCTGTCACGTGGGCTGAGGTAGAGTGGCGCAATCATAGCTATCCACAGCCTCAAACTTCCAGGTTCAAGTGAGCTGCCCACTTCAGCCTCCTGAGGAGGTGCCACAGTTGTGTGCCACTATGTCTGCCGAATTTAAAATATTCTTTAGTAGAGACAAGGTCTCACTGTGTTGCCTAGGCATTACCTTCTATTCTTAGTTTGTTGAATGTTGTTTTTATAAAAGGATGTTGAATTTTTGTCAAATGCTTTTTCTGCATCAATTGAGATAGTTGTGTGTTGTTTTTCTTCATTTTGTTTTTGTTGTGTATTATACTGATCCATTTTTTGGGTGTTGAACCATCGCATTCCAGGAATAAATCCCACTTGGTTATCATGTCTAATCCTTTGAATATGCTGCTGAATTCAGCTTGCAAGTAGTTTTTGAGGATTTTTTGCATCAATATTCATAAAAATATTAGCCTATAGTGTTATTTTCTTTCTTTTTTTACAATTAGATATGAATTTATTTTTTTTTAAAGCAGAACATAAAATTATATAAACACTACAGTAACAAGTAAGAAAAAGCAAATAATGAAGAAAATCCATATATGTGGATCATGGAATTACAATACAATTTTTTTATAGCTTTCCTTTACCAATATGACATTTTTAAGACAAAAAATAAAAAGTATAAACTAGGCTGGGTGTGGTGACTCATGCCTGTAATCCCAGCACTTTGGGAGGCCGAGGAGGGCGGATCACCCGAGGTCGGGAATTCAAGACCAGCCTGACCAACATGGAGAAACCCCGTCTCTACTAAAAATACAAAATTAGCCTGGTGTGGTGGCACATGCCTGTAATCCCAGCTGCTCAGGAGGCTGAGGCCGGAGAATCGCCCGGGAGGCAGAGTTTGCCGTGAGCCGAGATCAGGCCAATGCACTCCAGCCTGGGCAACAAGAGAGAAACTCCATTTTGGGGCTTTGCTTGGCTTATCAGGGTAATGCCAACCTCAAAGAATGAGTTAGAAAGTGTTCCTTCAACTTCAGTTTTTTTTTTTTTTTGAAACGTTTGAGAAAGACTCCTATTAGTTCTTTTTCAAATGTTTGATAGAATTTACCAGTCAAGTCTTCAGGTCCTGGGCTTTCCTTTATTGGCAGATTTTGATTACTGATTCAATGACCTCTCTAATTACAAGTGTATTCAGATTTTCTATTTATTTTTAATTTAGTCTTGGTATGTTTTGTTTTTAGGAATTTGTTCGTTTCATTTAAGTTACCAAATTTGTTGGCATGCACTTATAGTATTATCTTAAAATACTTTCTATTTTTGTAGATTTGGTAATAATGTCTCTTCTTTCATTTTTGATTTTAGTAATGTGAGTCTTCTCTCTTTCTCTAGTCCATCTAGCTTAAGGTTTGTCAGTTTTGTTGATCTTTTCAAAGAACCAAATTTTGGTTTTATTGATTTTTCTCTATTTTTTTTCTATTCTCTATTTAATTTATTTTTTCTCTAATCTTTATTATTTCCTTCCCTCTGCTAGCTTTGGGTTTAGTTTGTTCTTTCTCTAGTACTTTAAGTTGTAAAGTTAGGTTGTTGATTTGAGGTCTTTTCAGACATGTAAGCATTTAGAACTATAAATGTCTCCCTTATCACTGCTTTCACTGAGTCTTATAAGTTTTGGCATGTTGCATCTTTGTTTTCAGTAGTATCTAAGTGTTTTCTAATTTGCCCTTTGATTTCTTCTTTCATCTATTTGTTGTTTAAGACTGTGTTGTTTAATTTCCACACATTTGTAAAATTTCTAGTTTTACTTGTGTTACTGATTTCTAATTTTATCCCATTATGATTAGAGGAGATACTTTTTATATCATCTATCTTTTTAAATCTATTGAGAGTCAATTGGTGGCCTAACCTGGAAAATGTCCCATGTTCTCTTGAGAAGAAAGTGTATGCTATTGTTGTTTGGAAGAATGTTTTCTATATGTCTGTTAGATATAGTTGATTTATTGTGTTATGTCCTCTGTTTACTTGCTTATATTCCATCTGTTTGTTCTATCCATTATTATGAGTGGAATACTAAAGTCTCCAATTATTATCATGGAACTATTTCTCTCTTCAATTCTGTCAGTTTTTGTTTCATATATTTGGATGGTTTGTCAGTAGATGCATAATTATTACATCTTCTTGCTGTATCAAAACTTTTATTAATATGTAATATCCTTCTTTGCTTCTTGTAATCTTTTTTGATTTAAAGTCTATTTTGTGAAGTGGGTAGGAGGGGCATTCCAAGATGGCCAAATAGGAACAGCTCCAGTCTGCAGCTTCCAGCATGATTGATGCAGAAGACAGGTGATTTCTGCATTTCCAGCTGAGGTACCTGGTTCATCTCATTGGGACTGGTTGGACAGTGAGTGCAGCCCACAGAGGGAGAGCTGAAGCAGGGCAGAGTGTCGCCTCACCCGGGCGAAGTTTGTAATAACAAACTTCTCTGAGCTAAAGGAGGATGTACAAACCCATTGCAAGGAAGCTAAAAACCTTGAAAAAGATTAGATGAATGGCTAAAGAGAATAAACAGTGTGGAGACGACATTAAATGACCTGATGGAGCTGAAAACTGTAGCATGAGAACTTCATGACACATGCACAAGCTTCAATAGCCAATTCGATCAAGTGGAAGAAAGGGTATCAGTGATTGAAGACCAAATTAATGAAATAAAGCAAGAAGACAAGGTTAGAGAAAAATGAGTAAAAAGAAATGAACAAAGCCTCCAAGAAATATGGGACTATGTGAAAAGAACAAATCTACGTTTGACTGGTGTACCTGAAAGTGATGGGGAGAATGGAACCAAGTTGGAAAACACTCTTTAGGGTATTATCCAGGAGAAGTTCCCCAACCTAGCAAGGCAGGCCAACATTCAAATTCAGGAAATACAGAGAACACCACAAAGATACTCCTCGAGAAGAGCAACCCCAAGACACATAATTGTCAGATTCACCAAGATTGAAATGAGGGCAAAAGTGTTAAGGGCAGCCAAAGAGAAAGGTCGAGTTACCCACAAAGGGAAGCCCATCAGACTAACAGTGGATCTCTTGGCAGAAACTCTACAAGCCAGAAGAGAGTGGGAGCCAATAGTCAACATTCTTAAAGAAAAGAATTTTCAACCCAGAATTTCGTATCCAGCCAAACTAAGCTTCATAAGTGAAGGAGAAATAAAATCCTTTATAGACAAGCAAATGCTAAGAGATTTTGTCACCACCAGGCCTGCCTTACAAGAGCTCCTGAAGGAAGAGCTAAATATGGAAAGAAATAACCAGTACCAGCCACTGCAAAAAGAGACCAAATTGTAAAGACCATTGATGCTATGAAGAAACTGCATCAATTAACAGGGAAAATAACCAGTGAATATCATAATGACAGGATCAAATTAACACATAACAATATTGACCTGAAATGTAAATAGGCTAAATGCCCCAATTAAAAGACACAGACTGGTAAATTGGATAAAAAGTCAAGACCCATCAGTATGCTGTATTCAGGAGACCCATCTCATGTGCAAAGACACACATAGGCTCAAAATAAAAGGATGGAGGAAGATCTACCAAGCAAATGGAAAGCAAAACAAAAACAAAAATAAAAAACAAACAAACAAAAAAACAACAAAAAAAGCAGGGATTGTAATCCTAGTATCTGATAAAACAGACTTTAAAACAACAAAGATCAAAAGAGACAAAGAAGGCCATTACATAATGATAAAGGGATCAATTCAACAAGAAGAGCTAACTATCCTAAATATATATGCACCCCATACAGAAGCACCCAGATTCATAAAGCAAGTTCTTAGAGACCTACAAAGAGACTTAGACTCCCACCCAATAATAATGGGGACTTTAACATCCCACTGTCAATATTAGACAGATCAATGAGACAGAAGGTTAACAAGGATATCTAGGACCTCAACTCAGCTCTGCACCAAGCAGACCTAATAGAAACCTACAGAACTCTCTACCCCAAATCAACAGAATACACGTTCTTCTCAGCACCACACAGCACTTATTCTAAAATTGACCACATAATTGGAAGTAAAGCACTCTTCAGCAAATGTAAAAGAACAGAAATCACAAGAAACTGTCTCTCAGACCACAGTGCAATCAAATTAGAACTCAGGATTAAGAAACTCACTCAAAACCACACAACTACATGGAAACTGAACAACTTGCTCATGAATCACTCCTGGGTAATTAATGAAATGAAGGCAGAAATAAAGATGTTCTTTGAAACCAATGAGAACAAAGACACAGCATACTAGAATCTCTGGGACACAGCTAAAGCAGTGTGTAGAGGGAAATTTATAGCACTAAATGCCCACAAGAGAAAGCAGGAAATATTTAAAATCGACACACTAACATCACAATTAAAAGAACTAGAGAAGCAAGAGCCAACAAATTCAAAAGCTAGCAGAAGGCAAGAAATAACTAAGATCAAAGCAGAACTGAAAGAGATAGAGACACAAAAAACCCTTCAAAAAAATCAATGAATCTAGGAGCTGGTTTTTTGAAAAGGTCAACAAAATTGATAGACCACTAGCAAGCCTAATAAAAAAGAAAAGAGAGAAGAATCAAATAGATGCAATAAAAAATGATAAAAGGGGTATCACCATTGATCTCAGAAATACAAACTACCATCAGAGAATACTATAAACACCTCTATGCAAATAAACTAGAAAATCTAGAAGAAATGGATAAATTCCTGTACACATACACCCTTCCAAGACTAAACCAGGAAGAAGTTGAATCTCTGAATAGACCAATAACAGGCTCTGAAATTGAGGTAATAATTAATAGCCTGTCAATCAAAAAAGTCCAGGATCGGATGGATTCACAGCCAAATTCTACCAGAGGTACAAAGAGGAGCTGGTACCATTCCTTCTGAAACTATTCCAATCAATAGAAAAAGAGGGAATCCTCCATAACTCATTTTATGAGGCCAACATTATCCTGATACCAAAGCCTGGCAGAGACACAACAAAAACCAGTTATTTTAGACCAATATCCCTGATGAACATCGATGCAAAAATCCTCAATAAAATAGTGGCAAACCAAATCAAGCAGCACATCAAAAAGCTTATCCACCAGGATCAAGTGGGCTTCATCCCTGGGATGCAAGGTTGGTTCAACATATGCAAATCAATAAATGTAATTCCACATAAACAGAACCAATGATGAAAACCACATGATTATCTCAGTAGATGCAGAAAAGGCCTTCAACAAAATTCAACAGCCCTTCATGCTAAAGGCTGTCAATAAACTAGGTAATGATGGAATGTATCTCAAAATAATAAGAGCTATTTATGACCAACCCACAGCAGATATCATACTGAATGGGCAAAAACTGGATGCATTTCTTTTGAAAACTGGCACAAGACAGGGATGCCCTCTTTCACCACTCCTATTCAACATAGTGTTGGAAGTTCTGGCCAGGGCAATCAGGCAAGAGAAAGAAATAAAGGGTATTCAGTTAAGAAAAGAGGAAGTCAAATTGTCCTTGTTTGCAGATGACATGATTGTATATTTAGAAAACCCCATCATCTCAGCCCCAAATCTCCTTAGGCTGATAAGCAATTTCAGCAAAGTCTCAGGATACAAAATCAATGTGCAAAAATCACAAGCATTCCTATATACCAGTAACAGACAAACAGAGAGCCAAATCATGGGTGAACTCCCATTCACAATTGCTACAAAGAGAATAAAATACCTAGGAATCTAACTTACAAGGGATGTGAAGGACTTCTTCAAGGAGAACTACAAACCACTGCTCAGCGAAATAAAAGAGGATACAAATGAATGGAAGAATATTGCATGCTCATGAATAGGAAGAATCAATATCGTGAAAATGGCCATACTGCCCAAAGTAATTTCAATGACTTTCTTCACAGAATTGGAAAAAAACTGCTTTAAAGTTCACGTGGAACCAAAAAGAGCCCACACTGCCAAGACAATTCTAAGCAAAAAGAACAAAGCTGGAGGCATCACACTACCTGACTTCAAACTATACTACAAGGCTACAGTAACCAAAACAGCATGGTTTTGGTTACTGGTACCAAAACAGAGAGATAGATATATAATGGAACAGAACAGAGGCCTCAGAAATAACACCACACATCTACAACCATCTGATCTTTGACAAATCTGACAAAAACACGCAATGGGGAAAGGATTATCTATTTAATAAATGGTGTTGGGAAAACTGGCTAGCCATAAGTAGAAAGCTGAAAATGGATCCCTTCCTTACACCTTATACAAAAATTAATTCAAGATGGATTAAAGACTTAAATGTTAGACCTAAAACCATAAAAACTCTAGAAGAAAACCTGGGTAATAGCATTCAGGACATAGGCACGGGCAAGGACTTCGTGACAAAAACACCAAAAGCAATGACAACAAAAGCCACAATAGACAAATGGGATCTAATTAAACTAAAGAGCTTCTGCACAGCAAAAGAAACTACCGTCAGAGTGGACAGGCAACCTACAGAATGGAAGAAAATTTTTGCAATCTTCCCATCTGACAAAGGGCTAATATCCAGAATCTACAAAGAACTCAAACAAATTTACAAGAAAAAAAAAACAAACAACCCTATCAAAAAGTGGTAACAGGATGTGAACAGACACCTCTTAAAAGAAGACACTGATGCCACCAACAGACACGTGAAAAAATGCTCATCATCACTGGTCATCAGAGAAATGCAAATCAAAACCACAATGAGATACCATCTCACACCAGGTAGAATGGCAATCATTAAAAAGTCAGGAAACAACAGATGCTGGAGAGGATGTAGAGAAATAGGAATGCTTTTACACTGTTGGTGGGAGTGTAAATTAGTTCAGCCATTGTGGAAGACAGTGTGGCACTTCCTCAAGGATCCAGAACTAGAAATAACATTTGACCCAGCAATCACATTACTGGGTATATACCCAAAGGATTATAAATCATTCCACTATAAAGACACATACACATGTATGTTTATTGCAGCACTATTCACAATAGCAAAGACTTGGAACCAACACAAATGTCCGTCAATGATAGACTGGATTAAGAAAATGTGGCACATATACACCATGAAATAATGTGCAGCCATAAAAAAGATGAGTTCATGTCCTTTGCAGGCACATGATGAAGCTGGAAACCATCATTCTCAGCAAACTATCACAAGGACAGAAAACCAAACACTGCATGTTCTCACTCATAAGTGGGAATTGAACAATGAGATCACTTGGACACAGGGTGGGGAACATCACACACCAGGGCCTGTCGGGGGGTTGGTGGCGTGGGGAGAGATAGCATTAGGAGAAATACCTAATGTAAATGATGAGTTGATGGGTGCAGCAAACCAATATGGCATGTGTATACATATGTATCAAACCTGCACGTTGTGCACATGTACCCTAGGACTTAAAGTACAATAATAATAATAATAATATCTATTTTATATATCAGTATAGCCACCAGTGCTTTCTTTTAATTACTATTTGCATAGAATGTCTATTTTAATTCTTTCACTTTCAATCTGTTTGTCTTTGAAGCTAAACTGAGTCTTGTAGATAGCATTTAGTTGAATCATGTGTTTTTATCCATTCTGCCAATCTCTGCCTTTTGATTACAGAGTTTAAGCTATTTACACCTAAAATGACTACTGAAAAGGAGGGGCTTACTTTTGTCATTTTGCTATTCATTATCTAGCTTCTAAAAATTCCTGTTTCTGCATTACAGTCTTCTTTTGTGTTTAGTTGACTTTTCTTGGTAGTGAAATGTTTAAATTCCTTTCTCATTTTTTGTGTATATTCTATAGCTATTTTATTTGTGATTACCATGGAGAGTACATTTATACCCTAAAGTTACAACACTAATTGGAATTTATATTAACTTAACTTCCATAACATACAAAAACTCTGTTCTTTTACAGCAGCACCCCCACCTCTTTTAGTTGTTGATGTTACAGAATTACATCTTTATACATTGTGTGCCCCAAAACATAAACTGATAATTAATTTAAATGCATTATTTTCTTAAATTATGTAGAAAACAAAATATTTTACAAACCATTGCTACAGTAATATTAGCTTTTATAATTGCCCAAGTATTTATCTTTATTCAATCTTTATTTTTTCATACAGGTTTGAGTTACTTTTAGTTACTGTATAGTAACCTTTTTCAGGGAATGTCTAGGGTAATAAACTCCTTCAGCTTTTCCTTATGAGAAATTTTCTGATTATTTTATTGAGGATCCCTGGTATATGATGAGTTATTTCTCTTTTTTTCTTTTCAGGATTTATTTTCTCTTTATCTTTGCCTTTAAAAAGCTTGATTACAATGTGTATTGGTAGGGGTTTTTTTTTTGGTTTTTAGTTGATTTTACTTGGAGTTTATTGATCTTCAGGGATGTTTATATTCATGACTTTCATCAAACTTGGGACATTTTCAGCTATTATTCCTTCAAATAATCTTGCTGTCCCATTTTTTTCTCCTTCTGAAACTCCCACAGTGTGTATGTTGGTTTGCTTGCTGGCATCTCACAGGTCCCTTAGGCTCTGTTCACCTTTCGCTCATATTTTTTTCTTTCTCTTTCTCAGACTTGATAACTTCCTTTGTCACACCTTTAAGTTCATGGATTCTTTCTTCTGCTTGTTCAAACCTGCCTTTGAATATCTCCAGTAAATTTTTAATTTTAGTTATTGTACTTTTCAATTCCAGATATTTTTGGCTTATTTTTAGCTTTTCTATTTCTTTATGGATATTTCCATTTTGTTCATTCATTATTTTCTTGACTCTCCTTCATATCTTCCTTTAGTTCTCTGAGTATCTTTAAGATAGTGGTTTAGTTATTTTAAAGTCTTTGTCTAGGAAATCTTCCATTAGGTCTTTAAAAGATACTTTATATTGATTTATTATTTTCCTTTAAATGGGCCATACTTTTCTGTTTCTATGTATGTATTATGATTTTTTTGTTGAAAACTAGACTTTTGAATCTAATAAGTTGACTTTCTCTGCCTTGTATCTCTGGTTGGCCCTAGGTCGAAGAGAATTTCCTGACAATCAGCTCCTGTACACCTGCATCACTAAGCAGGGAGGTCTCCAGTTTTCTATTCTGCCCCCAAGCTTTCTTATCAGCACCTGGTAGAAGTCTATGAAAAAATCTTATCAATAAATGTAACCTTTCTCCCTCCCACCCTGGGTCTGGACCTCCTAGCTATGCCACACTGTCATGCTAACCCACACTTGGCCTTTATGAATTGAGATGGGGTTTTGCTGTGTTGCCCAGGCTGGTCTTGAAGTCCTGAGCTTAAGCAATCCACCTGCCTGGGCCTCTCAAAATGTTGGGATTACAGGAGTGAGCCACCTTGCCAGGCCTTTGCTGAATTCTTACCAATTTATGTGGCAGTTCTCTCCTATGCTCTGCCAAAAGTAAAATTGTTTATGTGTTCTGTTTCTCTTTGTTGGGATTTGTTCTTCTTTAGAATTCAGTTTGCTTTAATTGCAACCTCTGATCCCTTGTTGGGATAAACAAAAGTTATGTTTTTGTAGATTATCAATTTTTTCCACACTGTTAGTGTAGAAGTGACATTCTCTTGTGTTTCTATAGTCTAAGCAGTAGTGAAACTCTCCAGCGTTTACTTCTTTTTTCTTTCTTTCTTTCTTTCTTTTTTTTTCTGAGGTGGAGTCTCGCTCTGTCGCCCAGGCTGGAGTGCAGTGGCATGATCTTCACTCACTGCAACCTCTGCCTCCTGGTTTCAAGTGATTCTCTTGTCTCAGCCTCCCAAGTACCTGAGATTACAGGTGTCTGCCACCACGCCTGGCTAATTTTTTTCTATATTTAGTAGAGATGGGGTTTTGCCATGTTGGCCAGGCTAGTCTCAAACTCCCGACCTCGGTTGATCCACCTGCCTCGGCCTCCCAAAGTGCTGGGATTATAGGCATAAGCCACCACGCCCGGCCTCCAGCATTTACTTCTAATGCTTCACTCATTCAGGAAATATGATTGAATTTATACTGCTAAGGCACCAACTGGGGATAAATGGTGACTAATAAATAAGTGAATATGATTTGGAGAAAAAATTGACAGGAATTAATGTTAATTTAGATGAAAGGACGAAGAAAGGCAAGAGACCAAGAAAGGTGAGAGATGAGAAGGTGGGGTGGGGGGCGGGGGTCAATGAACAGTGAGAAAGCTGTAGGCCAAGTGATTGGTCTGCATGTGGCAGAAGAGTTGTAAAGAGGAGAGCTGTGACAAAGTGATCTTGGAATGACTGGCTGTAGTCCAAGGGAGTAGTATTTGTATTAAGATTTTTTGAAGTGCACAGTTTCTGGTAATGACAATGTCTGCAGTACAGTCATTAGAGTGGGTGGCTGTGGTATTGGGGAAAAAATGAGGAAGATAAGAAACTTAGAGGCCAGAATGTTTATGGTTTGCCCAAGTGGGTGTTGAAATCACCACTGATGATATCAGAAAGAGAATAAGGGAAGAAGACTGTAAGCCATGAGTTAACATTTTTTTTTTTTTTTCCTGAACAAAAGGGTTGAATGGAAGGTTGATAGGGGCAGAGCTGAATGCTTTGAGTGTCAGGAAACAAGGAGTTTGCAAGGGCAGGGAAGGAAGGGCCTAGAAGTGACATTTAGGAACAATAATACTGTTTTCTGTTACAGTAATACTTGTATCTGTTAGTGAGGTATGTAGAGCTTTGGAGAAAATAACTGCGCTCTTGGGAGGGTTACAGGAGAGGCAATGTTCTCAGAAGCAGTTGTCAACTTTCGGTTAGGGCAAAGAGGTAAAAGGAGACATTTTGAAAATGATTTGGCATCCAGGGGAATCTGTTTTCGTTGTTGTTCTTATAGATGAGTGTATTGTTCTTATGAAAAGTAGGCGTTCATAACATTTTAAGTGTTACAGGCATGTTCCTTCCATGGATTAAAATAGTAACCAGAACTCTCTATTTGTATCTCTGATGTCTTTGTAGTCGGGCTTAGGGGAGTCAGGTGGGAGACAGAGAGCCAGTCCTGGACACAGTTCCCTGTTTCTCCTGAAGCAACGACATTTTGTGCAGGCGCCATTGTGAGCGTTTCTGTACTAAGCCTTGGGCTCATGGCCACCTGATGGCAAGACAAGCCTCCAACAGCATGGCGGTGACATGGGCTCCAGGTTTTATTGCGGCTGCAACAACCAGGTTGCTAATTAGGCCCAATTGTGAGAATAGTTTTTGTGCTTCGGACACCTGTCCACTAGGAACTGGACTGAGACCACCAACTCATTTCCCACAGGTCACGGAACAGCTGTCAGATGGTATAATTTGGTCGAGTTCATTTGGAGCTGTTTGCAGAAGCTCTCTGAAGCATTATGCTCTACATAATGTGCATGATTAATGCTTGTTTATTTGGATAATCCTGTGTTGTAACTAAAGTGGTGGCCTATTTTATGCCAGTTATAATATACCATTCCATTCATGAGACGGAGTTCCATTGAGGGTATGAAGTACAGCAATAATGTTCAATCTATTTACTGGGGAAGCAACTCATTGCAGCCATTCTGCAAGCTGCTTGCTCCATTTGAGTGATGATTCTGTGCTTAACTATTCTGAGGGAGGGATCTGGGCTCATTTCCATTCTGAAGGGTAGGTGGGAAATGAATTTGAAAACAGTGGTCATTTTGACAGCAGGGATGTTTTACTCCAACTGCCTCTTCTAGGAGGAAGAATGCGGCATGTTATCTGTCCCTAGGGAAAAAAGCCTTGCTGACTTGTCAATCTTCAATCTTATTGCTAGCCAAGTGCAGTGTTGGAAACCTTGCCTTGTATGCCCCAGAGGCTGTCCCACCGCCTCTCCTTTCCTGTCACATACACACAAAGGCTATTTTTTGCAAACAAGAAAGAGCTCTGAACTAGAAATTCTGATTCAAGTTTTGCCTCTGTCTCTAATTGAGTATGACCTTGGACAGATCACCTAGGTTCTTTATTGTGTGTTTTGCAAAATGTTGGAGCTGCTTAGGTCCTCTCTTGGGTCCCTTTAACTGCATCATCCCACGGTTCTGTGATTATATTTAGTTAGTATTAAATATACATGGCAGCAACTTCCTGAAAGTTGTTGCTTATTTATTGTCATGTCCCCAGGTGCTCGTAGGTTTAGAGGGAGACAAGTGTATTTGTGATATTTGTAGCTATTTTGTCCACATGTTAGGCAAAAGTATGTTTTTTGTCTATTTTGTTTTCAATGTTTGTGCCTCTTCCTTCTTATCAGTAATCTTTCTCTTTTGCTTTTCTGTCTTCCTCTCTTCTCAGTAAAGTTGCTGATATCAGTTACTTAGAGCTTAGTGAGAATTCGAGTTAGTGCATTTCTTCTCTTGGTGTTACATATTTACATCTGTAAATGTTATACATATTACCTCTGTAATTTATTGAATACTGACCATATGCCTAATCGCTGTGCTAGTCACTTCCATTTGTTACCTGACTTAATTGGCATAGCAATCTTGAGAAGGAGGCACTATTCTCTTCATTTTATACATTTATTTATTTATCTACTTATTCTTTTCTGAGACAGGATCTCGCTCTCTCACCCAGGCTGGAGTGCAGTGGTATGATCTGAGTTCACTATAACCTCCACCTCCCTGGCTCAAGCAATCCTCCCTCTTTGGCCTTCCAAGCAGCTGGGACTACAGGCACATGCTACTGTGCCTGGTTAATTGTTATTATTATTATTTTTATTATTTATTTTTCATAGAGACTGGGTTTTGTCATGTTGCCCAGGCTGGTCTCAAACTCCTGGGCTCAAGCAGGACCTCCCATCTTGACCTCCCAAAGTGCTGGGATTATAGGCATGAACCACCGCGCCTGGCCATTTTATACATTTAGAAGAATTTAAAGCGTAGGTAGTTTAATTAGAACCCAACTCTGTCTGATTCCACATTTCCTATTCTTAATCTCCACAGTGGTGCCAATTGTTTTTGTTGTTAAGGGGCTTTCAGACCGCGGCCTGCAGTTTTGGTGGGGTCTGTGGAATTCTGGACATCAACTTTATAAACCACTGTCTTCCAAATACTTTTGACTTATGAATCTCTTTCACAGTCACTTATAATCTGGCAAATCTCCTTAAAATTAAAATTTTTTTTTGTTGTTTTTGCATGGATATTCCACAGAAATGGTTTTAAGCAAAAATGTTTTTATTTAGAAGAGTATATTTTTAAAATTTGGATTATAAAATTCATCTAAGATTCAACTCAGATGGCTTCATATTATAAAGACAAATTTTGAAATTTTTAAATATGTATGTACATGTGGATAACTTTAATTATGTGACAAGATTATTTACTGGCAAAATAATAAATATAAAAAGTCTAACTTAATTTTACCTTTTTAATTATTTTAACTTTTATTTTAGGTTCAGGGGTACATGTGCAGGTTTGTTATATAGGTAAATTGTGTGTCATGGGGCTAACTTAATTTTAAAGCATCAAATACATAAAGCTACTTTTATGACTTTTTTTGTATTTTGGATTTAAAATAATTTAATTTACTTCATCTAACAGGAAAGAATACTTTTGGTTGCTTTCTATAAGCTTTCAAATCTAAAGAGCACATTTATAGTGTGGTCAGACTTTATTTCTTACAAATGCAAAGAGAAATTGGTAAGTACAATGTTTTATCCTTCTGATTTTTTTTTAAGTTTTAGGGATGACTTAATGTGTTATTTGAGAATTATAAGCAGATGATTGCAACTTATTGATTAGGTAAAAAAAATCTTCATAGAATTCACTGAACTATTTTTGTTATTATGCTCCTCGTATTAATTTGCTGTATATAATGGTAGTGTCCCTTATAATTATTTTTTAATTTTTAATTTTTGTGGGTACATAGTAGGTGCATGTGTTTATGAGGCATATTAGATGTTTTGATACAGGCATGCAATGTATAAGAATCATATCATGGAGAATGGGGTATCCATTTCCTCAAGCATTTATCTTTTGTGTTACAAAGAGTGCTATTATACTCTTTTAGTTATTTTAAAATGTACAATTAAATTATTATTGACTGTAGTCACCCTGTTGTGCTATCAAAGAGTAGGTCTTATTCATTCATTTTTTTTTTTTTTTTTTTTTTTTTTTTTTTTTTTTTTTTTTTTTTTTGCTCTTGTCACTGAGGCTGGAGTGCAATGGCACTGTATCGGCTCACCATAACCTCTGCCTCCCAGGTTCAAGTGATTCTCCTGCTTCTGCCTCCTGAGTAGCTAGGATTACAGGCGCATGCCACTATGCCCAGCTCATTTTTGTATTTTTAGTAGAGAAGGGTTTTCACCATGTTGGCCAGGCTGGTCTCAAACTCCTGACCTCAGGTGATCTGCCTGCCTTGGCCTCCCAAAGTGCTGGAATTAGAGCATGAGCCACTGTGCCCAGCCAGTCTTATTCATTCTTTCTATTTTATTTTTTACCCATTAACTATCACCGCCTCCCACCTACCCCCTCACTGCATTTCCAGTCCCTGGTAATCACCTTTCTACTCTCTGTCTCCATAAGTTCAATTGTTTCCATCCTTAGAGTCCACAAATAAGTGAGAAAATGCAATGTTTGTCTTTCTGTGCCTGGTTTATTTCACTTAACATAATGATCTCCAGTTCCATCCATGTTGTTGCAAAGGACAGGAGTACTATTGTGTATTGTGAGTACTATTGCAAAGGACAGGAGTACTCCATTGTGTTTATGTACTACATTTTCTTTATTCATTCATCTGTTGATGGAAACAGATTGTTTCCAAATTTTGGCTGTTGTGAACAGTGTGGCAACAAACATAGGAGTGCAGATATCTCTTCGACATACTGATTTTTTTTTTCTTTTTGTTATATAGCCTGCAGTGGGATTGCTGGATAATATGATAGCTCAATTTTTAGTTTTTTGAGGAACCTCCAAACTGTTCTTCATAGTGGTTGTACTAAATTGCATTCCCACCAACAGTGTGCAAGAATTCTCTTTCTCCACATCCTTGCTAGCGCTTGGTGTTGCCTGTCTTTTGGGTATAGGCTGTTTTAACTGGGATGAGATGATATCTCATTGTAATTTTGACTTACATTTCTCTAATGATCAATGATATTGAGTACCTTTTCATATGCCTGTTTTCCATTTGTATGTCTTCTTTTGAGAAATGACTATTCAACTCTTTCCCTATTTTGATTGGATTATTAGATTTTTTTTTCTTATACAGTTGTTGGAGCTCCTTATATATTCTGGTTATTAATCACTTGTCAGATGGATAGTTTACAAATTTTTTCTCCCATTGCATGGGTTGTCTCTTCACCTTGCTGATTGTGTCCTTTGCTGTGCAGAAGGAAACCACTTTTTAACTTGATGTGATCCCATTTGTGCATTTTTGCTTTGGTTGCCTGTGCTTGTGGGGTATTGCTCAAGAAAGTTTTGCACAAGTCAATGTCCCAGAGATTTTCTCCAATGTTTTCTTGTAATAGTTTCATAGCTTAAGGACTTTGATTTAAGTCTTTAATCCATTTTGGTTTGATTTTTGTATATGGTAAGAGACAGGAGTCTAGTTTCATTCTTCTGCATGTGGATATCCAGTTTTACCAGCATCATTTGTTTAGGACATTGTCTTTTTCCCAGTGTGTGTTCTTGGCACCCTTGTCAAAAAACAGTTCACTGTAGGTGTGTGGATTTGTTTCCGGGTTCTCCACTCTGTTCCATTGGTCTATGTGTTTGTTTTTGTGCCAGTACCATACTGTTTCGGTTACTATAGGTTCTGTAGTATAACTGAAGTCAGGTAATATGATTCCTCCAGTTTTGTTCTTTTTGCTTAGGATAGTTTGGGGATAGTCTGGGACTTGTGTGGTTCCATGTACATTTTAGGATAGTTTTTTTCTATTTCTGTGAAGAATGTCAACAGTATTTTGATAGAGATTGCATCGCATCTATAGATTACTTTGGGTAGTATGGACTTTTGATTCTTCAGTCCATGTACGTGAAATATCTTTCCATGTTTTTGTGTCCTCTTCAATTTCTTTCACCAATGTTTCATAGTTTTCATTATAGATATTTCACTTCTTTGGTTAAGTTAATTCCTAGGTATTTAATTTTATTTGTGGCTATTGTAAATGAGATTTTAAAAAAAGTTTCTTTTTCAGATGGTTCACTGTTGGCATATAGAAATGCTACCAATTTTTGTATGTTGATTTTGTATCCTGCAACATTACTGAATTTGTTAATCAGTTTGAATTGTTTTTTTGGTGGAGTCTTTAGGTTTTTCCAAATATAAGATCATTTCATCTGCAAACAAAGATAATTTGATTTCTTCTTTTCCAATTTGGATGCTCTTTATTTTTTTCTCTTGTCTGATTGCTGTTGCTGGGACTTCCAGTAGGATGTAGAATAACAAGGATAAAAGTGGTCATCTTTCCCATGTTCCTGATCTCAGAGAAAATGCTTTCAATTTTTCCTCATTCAGTGTAATAGTAGCTGCAAGTCTGTTGAATATGGCACTTACGTTGAGGCATGTTCTTATACCCAGTTTTTGAGGGGTTTTATTATGAAGTGATGGTAAAAATTTCCATCTGATTTTTCAGCATCAAATGAAATGATCATATGATTTTTATTCATTCTTTTGATATGACATATTACATTGACTGATTTGAATGTGTTGAACCATCTTTGCATCCCAGGGATAATCCCACTTGGTCATGATGAATGATCTTTTAAATGCATTGCTGAATTCTGTTTGCTAGTATATTGTTGAGGATTTTTCATCAATATTCATCAGAAATATTGGCCTATAGTTTTCTTTCTTTGATTTGTTCTTGTCTGGTTTTGGTATCAGGGTAACTCTGGCTTCACAGAATTAGTTTGGAAGTATTCCCTCTTCTTCTGTTTTTTGGAATAGTTTGAATAGGACTGCCATTAGTTCTTCTTTAAACGTTTGGTAGAAATCATCACTGAAGCCATCAGTCCTGGACTTTTCTTTGCTGGGAGAATTTTTTTTTTTTTTTTTTTTTTTTTTTTTGAGACGGAGTCTCGCTCTGTCGCCCAGGCTGGTGTGCAGTGGCCAGATCTCAGCTCACTGCAAGCTCTGCCTCCTGGGTTCACGCCATTCTCCTGCCTCAGCCTCCTGAGTAGCTGGGACTACAGGCGACCGCCACCTCGCCCGGCTAGTTTTTTGTATTTTTTGGTAGAGACGGGGTTTCACTGTGTTAGCCAGGATGGTCGAGAGTTTTTATTATTCCTTCAATCTTGTTACTTGTTATTGGTCTGTTCAGGTTTTGGATTTCTTCACGGTTCAATTTAGTAGGTTGTATGTGTCTAGGAATTTGTCCATGTCTTCTAGATTTTATAATTTATTGGCAAATGCTGCTCACAGTAGCCAGTAATGATCCTTTGCATTTTTGTGTTATCAGTCATAATGTCTCTTTTTTCATCTCTGATTTTATTTATTTGGATCTTCTCTTTTTTTCTCAGTCTGGCTAAAGGTTTGTCAATTTTGTTTAACTTTTCAAAAAAACAACTTTTTGTTTCATTGATTTTTTTTTTAAATTTCAACTTTATTTATTTCTGATCTGATCTTTATTTCTTTTTTTCTACTAATTTTGGGTTTGTTTTGCACTTGTTTTCTAGTTCTTTAATATGCATCATTAGATGATTTATTTGATAATTTCCTTCTTTTTTGATGTAGGTACTTATAGCTATAAACTTTCTTCTTAGTACTGCTTTTTGTTTTATCCCAGGGGTTTTGGTATGTTGTGTTTCCAATATCATTTGCCTCAAGAAATTTTAAAATTTCCTTCTTAATTTCTTCGTTGGCCTACTTGTCATTCAGAAGCATACTGTTTAATTCCCATGTATTTGTATAGTTTCCAAAGTTTCTCTTGTTATTAATTCTAGTTTTATTCCATTGTGGCCAGAGAAGATGCTTGATGTTGTTTCAGTTGTTTGAATGTTTTAATATATGTTTTGTGACCTAACATATGGTCTATCCTTGAGGATGACCCATGTGCTGAGGGGAAGAATGTGTATTCTGTGGATGAAATGTTCTATAAATATCTATTAGATTCATTTGGTCTATAGTGCAGATTAAGTCTGATGTTTCTTTGTTGATTTTCTTTCTGGAAGATCTGACCAATGCTGAAAGTGGAGTGTTGAAGTCCCAGCTATTATTTTACTGGGGTCAATCTCTCTCTCTTTAGCTCTAATAATATTTACTTTATATATTTTGGTGCTCTGGTGTTCGTTGCAAGTATGTTTAAAATTGTTATATCCTGTTGATAGATTGACCCCTTTGTTATTATATAGCGACTTTCTTTGTATCTTCTTATAGTTTTTATGTCAAAATCTATTTTGTCTGATATACATACAGTTACTTCTGCTCTTTTTTGTTTTTTATTGGCATGGAATATCTCTTTTAATCTTCTTATCTGTAGTCTATATTTGTCCTTATAGGTGAAGTATGTTTTGTGTATGCAACAGATAAATTGGTCATGGTTTTTAAATCCATTCAGCCACTCTATGTCTTTGATTGGAGAGTTAGTACATTTACATTCAATGTTACTATTGGTAGGTAAGAACTTACTCCTGCAATTTTGTTATTTATTTTCTGGTTATTTTGTGGTCTTTCTTTCCTTCCTGTCTTCCTCTTAATGAATGTGATATTCTCTAGTGATATGATTTAGTTTTGTGCTGTTTGCTTTTTGTACATCAATTGTATGCTTTTTGGTTTGAGGTTACCACGAGGCTTGCAAATACTATGTTATAATCCATTATTTTAAGCTGATAAGAGCTTAACATTGTTTGCACAAACAAACGAGCAAACAAACAAACGAGCAAAATGAAAACCAGTAAAAACTCCACATCTTAGCTTCATCCCCTGCTTTTTAACTTTTTTTTGTTTCCATGTTTTTTGATCCTAAAGCTCACTTTATTTTATTTCACTATACTAATTTCTTTAAAAAACTTTTATTTTAGATTCAAGGATACATGTGCATGTTTGTTATATAAACTTGTGTAATGGGGGTTTGATGTACAGATGATTTTGTTACCTAGGTACTAAGCCTAATGCCAAATAGTTATTTTTTTCAGATCCTCTCCCTCCTCCCACCCTCCACCCACAAGTAGTCTCCAGTGTCTTTGTTCCTTTGTGTCTAAGTGTACTCAGTGTTCAGCTCCCCGTTATAAGTGAGAACATGCAGTATTTGGTTTTCTGTTCCTGTATTAGTTTGCTAAGGACAATGGCCTCCAGCCCCTTCCAGGTTTCTGCAAAAGACATGATCTCATTCTTTTTTTTTTTTTTTTAAATATAGCTGCATAGTATTCCATAGTGTATATGTACAACATTTTCTTTATCCAATCTGTCATGATGAGCATTTAGGTTGGCTCCATGTCTTTGCTTTTGTGAATAGTGCTGCAGTGAACACTCATGTGCATATGTTTTTATGGTAGAATGATTTATATTCCTTCAGGTATATACCCAGTAATCGATTGCTCAGTCGAATGATAGTTCTGTTTTTAGCTCTTTGAGGAATTGCCTCACAGCTTGCCACAATGGTTGAACTAATTTACACTTCCACCAACAAGTGTTTCCTTTTCTCTGCCACCTTGCCAGCACTTGTTATTTTTCTACTTTTTAAGAATAGCCATTCTGAGTGGTGTGAGAAGGTATCACATTGTGGTTTTAATTTGCATTTCTCTAATGATCGGTAATATTGAGCCCTTTTGCATATGCTTGTTAGCCACATGTAGTCTTCTTTTGAAAAGTGTCTGTTCATGTTCTTTGCCCACTTTTTAAAGAGGTTGTTTTTTTCTTGTAAACTTGTTGAAATTCCTTAAAGATGATGGACACTAGATTTTTGTCAGATGCATAGTTTGCAAATTTTCTCCCATTCTATAAGTTGTCTGTTTACTCTGTTGAGTAAACAGAGTTTTTGCTGTGCAGAAACTGTTTAGTTTAATTTGATTCCATTTGTCAATTTTTGTTTTTGTTGCAATTGCATTTTCATGAAATGTTTGCCAGTTCTTATGTCCAGAATGGTATTGCCTAGGTTGTCTTCTAGGGCTTTTATTTTTTGGGGTTTTACATTTAAGTCTTTATCTATCTTGAGTTGATTTTTGTATATAATGTAAGGAAGGGTCTGGTTTCAATTTTCTGCATATGGCTAGCCAGTTATCCCAACACCATTTATTAAATAGTGAGTCTTTTTCACATATGGCTAGCCAATTATCCCAGCACCATTTATTAAATAGTGAGTTCTTTTCACATGGCTTGCTTCTGTAAGCTTTGTTGAACATCAGATGTTTGTAGGTGCGTGGTGTTATTTCTGGGATCTCCATTCTTTTTGTACTATCTAGGTCTTGAAAAGTTGTTGTAGGTGTTATTTTTGACTGGTCAATTTTTTAGCCTTTCAACCTAGGATAAGAATGGTTTACACACTATAGGTACAGTGTTATAATTTCTGTGTTTTTCTGTGTACTTAGTATTACCAGCGAGTTTTGCAACTTCAGGTGACTACTTATTGCTCATTAACATCATTTTCTTTCTGATTAAAGTACTTTTTTTAGCATTTCTTGCAGGACTGGTCTGGTATTGATGAAATCTCTCAACTTTTGTTTGTCTGGAAAAGTTTTTATTTCTCCTTCATGTTTGAAGAATATTTTTGCTAAGTATGTTGTTCTAGGGTGTTATGGTTTGGCTCTGTGTCCCCACCCATGTCTCATCTCAAATTGTACCCCCATGTGTTGAGGGAGGGACCTGGTGGGAGGTGATTGGATTATGGGGATGGTTTCCCCCATGCTGTTCTCATGATAGTGAATGAGTTCTCATGAGATCTGATGGTTTTATAGTGTTTGAAAGTTATTCCTTTACTCTTCTTTCTCCTGCTGCCTTGTGAAGAAAATTCTTGCTTCCCCTTTGCCTCCTGCCATGATTATAAGTTTCCTGAGGTTTCCCCCACCATGTGGAACTGTGAGTCAATTAAACCTCTTTACTTTATAAATTAGATACTTCTCAGATATTTCTTTATAGCAGCATGCAAACAGACTAATACAATTAATTGGTACCAAGAGTTTGGGGTGCTGCTATAAAGATACCTGAAAATGTGGAAGCAACTTTGGAAATGAGTAACAGGCAGAGGTTGGAACAGTTTGGAGGGTTCAGAAGAAGACAGAAAGATGTGGGAAAGTTTTGAACTTCCTAGAGACTCGTTGAATGGTTTTGACCAAAATGCCAATAGTGATATGGACAATGAAGTCCAGGATGAAGTGGTCTCAGATGGAGATGAGCAACATATGTTTAAAAGGGATGTAGAGTATAAAAGTTTGTAAATTTTGCAGCCTGACAATGTAATAGAAAAGAAAAACACATTTTCTGGACAGAAGTTCAAGCTGGCTGCAGAAACTTGCATGAGTAACAAGGAGATGAATGTTAATCCCCAAGACATAGGGAAAATGTTTCCAGGGCATGTCACAGATCTTGGCAGCAGCCCCTCCCATCACAGGCCCAGAGGCCTAGGAGGAAAAAATGGTTTTGTGGGCTTAGCCTAGGACCCTGCTGCTGTGTGTATCCTTGGAATTTGGTTCCCTGTGTCCCAGCCACTCCAGCTCCAGTTATGGCTAAAAGGGGCCAATGTACAGCTTGGGTCATTGCTTTAGAGGGTGCAAGCCTGAAGCATAGGTGGCTTGCACATGGTGTTGGGCCCGCAGGTGCACAGAAGTCAAGCATTGAGGTTTGGGAATCTCCACCTAGATTTCAGAGGATGTATGGAAATGTCTGGATGTCTAGGCAGAAGTCTGTTGCAGGGGCAGAGCCCTCATGGAGAACCTCTGCTAGGACAGTGCAGAAGGGAAGTCTGGGGTTGAAGCCCCCACACAGAGTCTCCACTGGGGCACTGTCTAGTGAAGCTGTGAGGCCACCATCCTCCAGACCCTAAAATGGTAGACCCACCAACAGTTTGCACTGTACATCTGGAAAAACTGCAAGCACTCAACATCAGCCCATGAGGGAGCTGCCCAAGGCTGTGGGAGCCCACCCCTTGAATCAGTATGCCCTGGATTTGAGATATGGATTCAAAGAATATAATTTTGGAGCTTTAAGATTTAATGACTGCCCCCTGGATTTCGGACTTGCATGGGGTCCTGCGCCCCTTTGCAAGAAATTGTTTTGGACAATTTCTCCCATTTGGAATGGGAGCATTTATCCAATGCCTCTACCTCCATTGTGTCTTGGAAATAACTAACTTGCTTTCAATTTTACAGACTCCTAGGTGGAAGGGACTTGCCTTCTCTCAGATGAGACTTTGGACTTGGATTTGGGTTAATGCTGGAATGAGTTAAGATTTTGGGGGACTGTTAGGAAGGCATGATTGTGTTTTGAAATATGAGGTCATAAAATTTGTGAGGGACCAGGGGTGGAATTATATGGTTTGGCTCTGTGTTCCCACCCAAATCTCATCTCAAATTGTAATCCCCAGGTATTGAGTGAGGGAACTGGTGGAAGGTAATTGAATAAGAGGTGTGGTTTCCTCCATGTTTTTCTTATGATAGTAAATAAGTTCCTGTGTGATATGATAGCTTTATAAGAGTTTGGAAGTTCCTACTTTGCTTTTTTCTCTCCTGCTGCCTTGTGAAGAAAGTGCTTGCTTCCCCTTCACCTCCTGCCATGATTGCAAGTTTCCTGAGGCCTCCCCTCCCATGTGGAACTGTGAGTCAATTAAATCTCTTTCTTTTATAAATTACCCAGTCTTGGTTATTTCTTAACAGCAGTATGAAAATGGACTAATACATAGGGTTAAGGTTTTGTTCCTTCAGCACTTTAAATGTGTCATTCCACTCTCTCCTGATCTGTTAGGTTTCTGAAAAGCTTGCTGCTAGATGTATTGGAGGTCCATTGTATGTTATTTGTTTCTTTTCTCTTGTTGCCTTTAGGATCCTTTATCCTTGATCTTTTGGAGTTTGATTATTAAATGCCTGAATGTAGTCTTCTTTGGATAAAATCTGCTTGGTGTTTCATAACTTTCTTGTGTTTTGATATTGATATCTTTCTCTAGTTTGGGGAAGTTCTCTCTTACTATTCCTTCAAATAAACTTTCTACCATCTCTTTCTCTATCTCCTCTTTAATGCCAGTAATGCTTAGATTTGCCATTTTGAGAATATATTCTGGGTCCTATAGACATGATTCATTGTTTTTTATTCTTTTTTATTTTATCTCCTCTGGCTGTGTATTTTCAACCTGTTTTCAAGTTCACTAATTCTTTCTTCTGCTTGATGAGTTCTGCTATTGAAAGACTCTGATGCATTATTCAATATGCCAATTGCATTTTTCAACTCAGAATTTCTGGTTGATTCTTTTTAATTATTTTAATCTCTTAGTTAAATTTATCTGATAGACTTTTGAATTCCTTCTCTGTGTCCTCTTAAATTTCTGTGTTTCCTCAAAACAGCTATTTTGAGTTCTCTTTCTGAAAGGCTACATATCGCTGTCTCTCCAGGATTGGTCTCTGATACTTTATTTAGTTCATCTAGTGCAGTCTTGTTTTTCTGGATTGTCTTGATACTTGTAGATGTTATTCAGCGTCTGGGCATTGAAGAGTTAGGTATTTATTGTAGTCTTTATAGTCCAGGCTTGTTTGTACTCATCTTTCTTGGGAAGGCTTTCCAGATATTCAAAATAACTTGGCTGTTGTGATGTAAGCTGTATCTGCATTAGGGAACACCCAAAACCCAGTAACACTGTGGTTCTTGCAGAATCATAGAGGTACTGCCTTGGTGGTCTTGGACAAGATCTGAGAGAATTCTCTGGATTATCAGGCAGAAACTTTTTTATTTCCCCTTACTATCTCTCATACAAACAGAATCTCTCTCTGTTCTGAGCCACTTGATCCTGGGAGTGTAGTGACACGAGCATATCTGTGGCCACCACCACTATGACTGCACTGAGTCTGACCTGAAGCCACTGCAGGACTGGGTCTTGCCCAAGGCCTGCTATAACTACTCCTTGGCTACTGCCTATGTCCACTCAAGCTGTGGGGCTCTAAAACCAGCAGGTAGTAAAGCCAGCCAGGCCTGTATCCTTTCCTCCAGGGTAGTGAGTTCCCCAAGACCCCAAGCATGTCTAGAAGTGTCATCCTGGAGCCAGGGACTATAGTCAAAAACCTTAGAAGCCTACCTAGTGTTCTATTGTACTACAAGTGAGCTGGCACTCAAAACAGAAGATGTAATCCTTCCACCCTTTCCTTCTCTTTCCAAAGGCAGAGGAGCCTCACTGTATGGGCACCACCACCGAAGGCCCACAGGGAGTACCACCAGACTGTTGCCAGTGTTCCCTTAAAGCCCGAGGGCTGTTAGGTCAGCTTGTGGCGAATACTCCCTGGCCTGGTACTCACACTTCGGGGCGGGGGGTTCCCCTCTGGCCCATGGCAGGTCCGGAAATGCTGTTCAAGAGCCAAATCCTAGAATCTGGGACTCCAAGAGCCAGCTTGGTGCTCTATCTCTCATGGCTGGGCTGATACCTAAGATCCAAGACAAAGTCCCCCTTACTTTTCCCTCTGCGTTTCTGAAGCAAAAGGAGTTTTGGCCCGTGGACACTCAGCTCAGAAAATATGCTGTTTCTCACCTGAAGCCAGCAAGTCTCAGACTCAGAGGCTTATCTCAGTCCCTCAATGTAGTACCTGGGTATTGCTGCTGTTTATTTAGGGTCTGAGGGCTCTTTGGTTAGCAGGTGATGAATGTTGCCAGGACTGGGTACTTCCCTTCAAGGAGCAGATTCCCTTCTAGCCCAAGGTGTGTCTAGAAATGTCTGGGAGGAAGGGCCTGGAAATGAGGGCTGGTGACTCTGCCTCATGCCGTATTCTCCTGCGGCTGAACTGGTATCCAAGATGTGACCCACTCTTGCCTCTCCTTTCCTCAGGTGGGAAGGAAGGGGTCTCCTTTGGAGTCAGGAGATGTGCAGCCTAGGGTTAGCAGAGGGGTGATGTCAGCACTCCCTTAGCTGCCTCAGTTGGTATCTCAGTAGGTCATGTGCCCCACCAGTCCACTGTCTCTGAGCCTGGTTGAGCCCTAGGATTCACCTAGGTGTTGTAGTCCTTGTGGCCTAGATTGCCTTTCAAATTTATTTAGAGCCCCAGGGCACTTTAGCCTGTGGTGGCGAGGCTTGCAGGTGGTGAGGCTTGTGGGAATTCAATTTCCAACCACTGGGATCTGTGAATGCACGCTGGGTAGAGCTGGTTTAAATACCCTCTCCTTGGGCGGACATCAGCTGAGTTTGGTCTGGTGTTCCTTTCTGCTATAACACGACAACACTGAGTTTAGTGTCTCACAACTGCTAGCTCTCCCTCCCCCCACAAACAGAACTGCTCTCCACCCCATGCCACTGCTCAGGGAGGGATGGCATTGGTAATTCAAGCCTGTTTTTTCTATCTCTTCAGTGTCTCTTTCACAAAGTTAAAACTAGGTACTGTGAGTGCTCACCTGATTTTTGTTTCTTACGAAAGTGTTTTGTCATGTAGACAGTTGTTAAATTGGTGTCCTTGCAGTGGGGGACACAATTGGTGGAGTCTTCCATTCCACCATCTTGTTCCTAATTCTTTTTTTAATGACTAGTAGTTAGTTATAAATTAAATAATACATGACTAAGAGAGAAAGCACCCAAAATTGCATAATAGTCAAATCCTCAAGGTAGCTATTGGTTTTAGCTAAATGATAAATGATGAGGTAACTAGGATTTCAGCAACAGTATTCACTGGTGATCTTGCTCATTTGACATAAACCCCCAGGTTCTCACACCATTCGGTTTCACTGGGAAAATGATGTAGATATTTCATGCATCGTTATTCTTGAAAAACAGAAACAGAATTGATGCTGTTATTGCCTTTAAACTTTTAGGGATTTGAAAACTGTTGACTGGGAAGCACAGTTATAGTTGCCACATATTTTACTTATGTGTAAGGTAGACTTGCTGCACAGGCTGCTGTAAGATTAAAATTTGGGTATAGGCGTGGAGATTTTTCCAATTTTCCAATTCCCTTTTTACCTTCCTCATTTTCAGTCAGCTTACATCTTCCACGGCAGTAAGAAGGAGACTGGTGAAGTAGGGTCAGTTGTAGTCAGTCTTTTCCTTTCTGCAGCCTAGAAAGCCCAGGATGCATCCCTGCTGCCCAGGTGTCTGCTGGCCTGGCTTCATTAGGCAGCCATTTTTCTGCACATGCTCTCCCAGTGGCCTCTTTCTGCTTTCCTGAGTGACAGTCAAACTGATTCTGAAGAATATGCTCATAGTCATAAATGTGAACAATTGCGAACAAAGATCCCTCCTTCTTTCTGAGTACGACAGGTTTCTGAGGACAATATTTTATTTTTTTAAAATGAACACATTATAATTGTACATATTTATGGAGTACAGTTTGATGTTTTGATACATGTATATGTAGTATAACAATAAAATCAGGGTAGTTAGCATATTCATCATCTCAAGCATTCATCAATTCTTTATGCTGAAAACATTCAGAAGCTTCTCTTCTAGCTATTTTGTAATATACAATACCTTACTGTTAACCGTAGTTCCTCTACTGTGCAATAGAGCCCGGAACTAATTCCTCCTATTTAATGTAACTTTGCACCTATTGATCCACCTCTCGCCGTCCTCTTTTCCCCCGGCATCTTCACAGTCTCTGGTAATCACTATTCTATTGTCTATGTCTATGATTTCAACATTGTTTTATTATGTTCCACATAATAATGAGATCAGGCAGTATTTGTCTTTCTGTGTCTGGCTTATTTCACTTAATATGGTGTCTTCCCATCAAAAATGACGAGATTTCATTATTTTTTATGGCTGAATAGTATTCCATTATATATATAATATTATGTGGAATTACATATATAAAATGGTATACAATTCATTGAATGAATATGCTATATCCATTATATATACATGCATTATATATAATGGTATACTATTAAGCCATAAAAATAATGAATGGGTAAAGAAAATGGGACATAAATATATATCAATTCATTCATTGTAGCAAACTTAGATTGATTCTGTATCTTGGCTATTGTAAATAGTGCTGCAATAAACATGGACTGCAAATATCTCTTCAACATACTGATTTCATTTCCTTTGAATATGTATTTAGCAGTGGGATTGCAGGACTACATGGTGATTCTACTTTTAATTTTTTGAGGAACCTCCATACTGTTTTCCACAATGGCTGTAGTAATTTATAATGTCACCAACAGTGCATAAGAGTTGCCTTTTCTCAACATCCTTCCCAATATTTGTTTTCTTTTGTCTTTTTTTATACTAACTATTCTAACCGGAGTGAAAAAATATCTCATTGGATTTTGATTTACATTTTCCTGATGATTAGTATTGTTGAATTTTTTTTTTTTTATACATCCATCAGGCATTTGTGTATCTTTTTTTTTTTTTTTTTTTTTTTCTGAGACAAGGTCTCTGTTGCCCAGGCTGGAGTGCATGGCATGAACATGAATCACTGAAGCCTTGACCTCCTGGGCTCAAGTGATCCTCCCACCTCAGTTTATCAAGTAATCATAGGCACTTAACACCACACCTGGCTAATTTTTAAATTTTTTTGTAGAGACAAGGTTTTACTTTGTTGCCCAGGCTGGTGTCAAATTCCTGAGTGCAAGCAGTCCTTCCTGCCTTGACCTCCCAAAGTGCTGGGATCTCATGGGCGAGCCACTGTGCCCAGCCTTGTGCATCTTTTTTATTTCAGAATGTCTGTTAGGGTCTTTTGCAAATTTTTAAAGTCAGACCATTATGATTATTATTGCTATTGAGTTGTTTTCTTTTTATTTATTTGTTTAGAGACAAAATCTCACGCTGTTGACCAGGATGGAGTGCACTGGTGCAATCATAGCTCACTGTAGCCTTGAACTCCTAGGCTCAAGTGATCCTCCTTTTCAGTCTCCTGAGTCACTGGAACTACAGGCACATGCCATAGTGCCTGGATAATTCATTTAGTGTTTTTTTTTGTAGAGATGGGGTCTCCCTTTGTTGCCTCCCAAACTACTGGGATTATAGGCATGAGCCATTATGCCCAGCCATATTGAAGTTTTAAAAATATATTTTGGATATTAATGTCTTGTTGGAAGCACAGTTTGCAAATATTTTCTCCCATTCTGTAAGTTGTCTCTTCAGTCTGTTAATTGGTTGCTTTGCTGTGTAAAAGCTTTTTAGTTTGATATAATCCCATTTGTCTATTTTTTACTTTTGTTGCTGTGCTTTTGAGGCCTTATTTAAGAAATCTGTGCCAAGCCCAATCTCATGAAACATTTCTCCTGTGTTTCCTTCTAAGAGTTTTGTAGTTTGGGGTTTTACATTTAAGTCTTTAATCCATTTTGAGTTGATTTTTGTATGTGGTGAGAGGTAGAAGTCTGGTCTCATTCTTCTATGTGTAGACATGGAATTTTCCTGGCACTCTTATTGAAGAGACTGTCTTTTCTTCAACATGTATTCTTGGCACGTTTGCTGAAACTCAGTTGGCCATAGAAGCATGAAGTTGTTTCTAGGCTTTGTATTCTGTTTCACTGGTCTATGTGTCTGTTTTTATGTCAGTAGCACATTGTTTTGGTTACTATAGTTTTACAGTATAATTTGGAGGAAGGTAGTATGATGCCTCTAGCTTTGTTGTTTTTACTCAGCATTGCATTGGCTATTTGGTGTCTTTGTGGTTCCACATGAATTTTATTTTATTTTATTATTTTATTTCATCTTTATTATTTTTTGAGATAGAGTCTCACTCTGTCGCCCGGGCTGGAGTGCAGTGGCACGATCTTGGTTCACTGCAACCTCCGCCTCCCGGGTTCAAGCAATTCTCCTGCTTCAGCCTCCTGAGGAGCTGGGGATTATAGGCATGTGCCACCACGCTTAGCTATTTTTTTGTATTTTTAGTAGTGACAGGGTTTCACCATGTTGGCCAGGCTGGTCTCGAACTCCTGACCTTGTGATCCACCCACCTTGGCCTCCCAAAGTACTGGGATTACAGGCATGAGCCACCGTGCCCGGCCATGAATTTTAGAATTGTTTTTTCTCTTTCTGTGAACAATGTCATTGGTATTTTAATAGAGATTGCATTAAATCTATAGATTGTCTTGTGTAGTATGGCCATTTAAACCATATTAAGTCTTCCAATCCATGAATACAGGATATCTTTTCATTTTTGTGTCTTCTTCAATATCTTTTATCAACGTTTTATTGTCTTCAGTGTAGAGATCTTTCACCTCTTTGGTTAAGTTTAGTCCTAGGTATTTTAGTTTTGTTGGGTCTATTATAAATGAAGTTGTTTCCTTGATTCTTTTTTTAGATAGCTCACTATTAGCATATGGAAATGGTATTGATTTTTGTATGGTGATATTACATCCTGCAATTTTATTGAATTTGTTTGTTAGTTTGAACTGTTTTTTGGTGGTGTCTTCAGAGTTTTCTGTATAAGATTGTCGTGTGCAAACAGTATCAATTTGAGTTCCTCCTTTGCAATTTGGATGCCTTTTCTTTCTTTCTTTTGCCTAATTTCTCTGGCTAGGACTTCTAGTATATTGTTGAATAGAAGGGGTGAAAGTGGACTTTCTTGCTTTGTTCCTGATCTTAGAGGAAAATCTTTCAGCTTTTCCCTATTCAGTATCATGTTAGCTGTGGGTTTGTCATATATGGCCTTTCTTGTGTTGAGGTACACACCTTCTGTATCTAATTTGTTGAGAGTTTTTATTATGAAAGAATATTGAATATTTATTATTTATTTATTAAAATAGAGATGGGGTCTCACTATGTTGCCTAGGCTGATCTTAAACTCCTCAGCTCAAGCAATCTTCCTGCCTTGGCCCCTCAAAGTGCTGGGATTACAGGTGTGAGCCACCATGCCTGGCCAGGAATGTTGAATTTTGTCAAATGCTTTTCCTGCATCTATCAAAATGATCATGTGGGTTTTGTCTTTCAGTTAATGTTGTGAATTACATTTATTGATCCACATACGTTGAACCATTCTTGCATCCCTGGGATGAATCCCACTTAATCATAATGAATGATTTTTAATGTGCTATTGAATTTGATTTGCTGTTATCTTTTTGAGAACTTTTCCATCTATGTTTATCAAGGGTATTTGTCTGTAGTTTTCTTTTTTTTGTTGTGGCTTTGTCTTGTTTTGAATTAGGGCAATGCTAGCTTCATAAAATGAGTTTGGAACTATTCCTTCCTCTTCAATTTTCTGAAATAGTTTAAGGAGAATTGGTATTATTTATCAATTAAATATTTAGTAGAATTCAGCACTGAAGCCATCAGGTTCTGGATTTTTCTTTGATGGAAGACTTTTTATTACTAATTAAATTTTCTCACTCATTATTGGTCTGCTTAGATTTTCTACTTCTTGATAATTTAAACTTGGTAGGTTGCACGTGTCCAGAAATTTATCCATTTCTTCCATGTTATCAAATTTGTTGGTATATAGTTGATCATAATAGTCTCATAATCTTTTGTACTTCTGTGGTGTCAGTAGTGCTGTTGTCTCTGGTTTTATTTATTTGAGCCCTCTTTTTATCTTAGCCTCGCTAAGGTTAGTTGATTTTATTTATCTTTTCAAAAAAAAAAAAAACTTCATTTCATTGATCTTTTGAATTGGGTTTTTAGGTCTCTATTTCATTTGTTTCTGCTCTAAGCATTATTATTTCCTTCCTTCTACCAACTTTGGGTTTACTTTGTTCTTGTTTATCTAGTTCCTTGAGGTGCATTGTTAGGTTGTTTATTAGAAATCTTTTTCTGTTTTTTGATGCAGGCCTTTATGCTATAAACTTCCCTCTTAGAATTGCTTTTGCTATGTTCCATAGGTTTTGGTATGGTGTGTTTCCATTCTTGTTTGTCTTAAGGAATTTTAAAATTTCTCTTTGAATTTCTTCATTGACCTATTTGCTACTTAGAAACTTTTTTTTTTTTTTGACATTGTCTCCCTCTGTCACCCAGGCTGGAGTACAGTGGCATGATCTCGGCTCACTGCAATCTCCGCCTCCCAGGGTCAGGCAATTCAGGCAATCCTCCTGCCTCAGCCTCCCAAGTAGCTGGGATTACAGGTACCTGCCACCAGGCCCAGCTAATTTTTGTATTTTTAGTAGAGACAGGATTTCATCATGTTGGCCAGGCTGGTCTTGAACTCCTGACCTCGGGTGATCCACCCACCTCGGCCTTCCAAAGTGCTGGGATTACAGGTGTGAGCCTCTGCACCCGGCCAAGAACATGTTTTTAATGTCTATATATTTGTAAAGTTTCCTAAGTTTTTTTGTTGTTGATTTCTAGTTTTATACTATTGTGTTCATAAAAGATACTTGATATGCTCTCTACCTTCTTAAATTTTTTAAGAGTTGTTTTGTGACTTAACTAATGATCTGTCCTGGAGACTGTTCCATGTGCAATTGAGAAGAATGTATATTTTGCAGCTGTTGGATGGAACATTTTGTAAATGTCTGTTAGGTCCATTTTGTTTGTGGTACACTTTAAGTCCAATGTTTATTAGTTGACTTTCTGTTTAGATAATCTACCCATTGTTGAAAGTGGGGTGTCCCCTACTATTATTGTATTGGAGTCTATCTCTCCCTTTAGATCTAATAATATTTACTTTATGTATTTGCATGCTTTGATGTTGAGTGCATATATATTTATGATTGTTATATTCCCTTGTTGATTTGATCCCTTTATCATTATATAATGACCTTCTTTGTCTCCTTTTACAGTTTTTGACTTAAAATCTATTATATCTGATAAAGTATAATTACTTCTTCTCACTTTTGGTTTCTGTTTGCATGGAATATCTTTTCCTGTCTCTTCACTTTCAGTCTTCAATGGTGAGGTGATTGTCTTTAATGGTGCGGTGAGTCTCTAGTAGGCAGTAAAATGCAAATGCATTTTGTCTTTTTGAGGACATCTTTCCTAGAACTTCTGTACTCTTTCACTCTGTTCCTCAGGCCTCTGTGTAGGTATCTGCTTGCTTTTCCTTTTGCTACTATCCTGGGATTGCTTTTATTCTCTCTTAAGTTTTTCCTAGGTAGTATGTCTTCCTGTTTCTTGGTTCACTCCCTGACTTTGGAGGAGCACATTTTTCAATAGCTTGCTGAGAAAGTGCATGGGAGGTATATTTTTAGAAACTTGCATGTCTGAAAGTGATCCCCCCTCCCCATACTTATTGATAATTTGTCTGGGTGAATCTAGCTTGGGAATATTCTCCTCTTAGAAACTCAAAGTACCTCTTTATTATTCTTTGGTTTCCAGTGTTACTGTTGAGAAATCTAATGCCCATCTAATCTTTTTTGTCTTCATGCTTATATATCTTTCTGTTTCTAGTGTTGTGAAATTTCTGACTGATATGGCTTGAGGTTTTATTTTGTTTTAAATCATTGTGTCGTGCACTTAGTAGGTCTAGGTCCTTTCAGTCCAGAAACTTTTCCTTTCAGTTTTGAACATTTTTCCTAAATTATTTCTTTTATTATTTTCTTCCCCTCCATTTAACATATTTTATCTTTCTGAAACTTCTATTATTTGGAATATTGGATCTCTTGGACTTTAATCAGTTCTTTAATATTTTATTCTTTGACTCTTTATTCTACTTCATGGGAGATTGTTTTATTTTTGAATTGCAGACTTTCTGTGAAAGTTCATTTCTACTATCATGATATTTAATTTCAAAAATGCTTTACTTGTTTTCTGAATCTTGTTACAGCATCATATTCTTGTTGTGTGAGTACAATATTATATTCTCTTATTTTTCTGAGAAGATTAAATTAAAGGTTTGTTTTATTTTTACATTTATTTATTTATTAATTATACTTTACGTTCTGGGATACATGTGCAGAATGTGCAGGTTTGTTACATAGGTATACATGTGCCATGGTGGTTTGCTGCACCCATCAACCCATCATCTACGTTAGGTATTTCTCCTAATGCTATCCCTCCCCTTCCCCCTCATCCCCCAACAGCCCCTGTGTGTGATGTTCCCCTCCCTGTGCCTGTATGTTCTCATTGTTCAACTCCCACTTTTGAATGAGAACATGTGGTGTTTGGTTTTCTGTTCCTGTGTTAGTTTGCTGAGAATGATGGTTTCCAGCTTTATCCATGTCCCTGCAAAGGACATGAACTCATTCTTTTTTATGGCTGCATAGTATTCCATGATGTATATGTGCCACATTTCCTTTATCCAGTCTATCATTGATGGGTGTTTGGGTTGGTTCCAAGTCTTTGCTATTGTAAATAGTGCAGCAATAAACATATGTGTACATGTGTCTTTATAGTAGAATGACTTATGACCTTCGGGTATATACCCAGTAATGGGATTGCTGGGTCAAATGGTATTTCTAGTTCTAGATCCTTGAGGAATCGCCATGCTGTCTTCCACAATGGTTGAACTAATTTACACTCCCACCAACAGTGTAAAAGTGTTTCTATTTCTCCACATCCTCTCAAGCATCTGTTGTTTCTTGACTTTTTATGATTGCCATTCTAACTGGCGTGAGATGGTATCTCACTGTGGTTTTCATTTGCATTTCTCTAATGACCAGTAATGAGCTTTTTTTCATAAGTTTCTTGGCCACATAAATGTCTTCTTTTGAGAACTGTCTGCTTATATCCTTTGCCCACTTTTGGATGGGGTTGTTTCTTTCTTTTTTCTTTTTTCTTTTTGTAAATTTGTTTAAGTTCCTTGTAGATTCTGGATACTAGCCCTTTGTCAGATGGATAGATTGCAAAAATTTTCTCCATTGTATTTATTAAAAGATATTTCTTTAATGTTGTCAGTGTTTCTTCTAAGTTCCTTTGGTTTCTGGTGTTCCTCAATATCGGATGATCCTCAGTAGTCTTCTCATATTTAAAATGTGGGTGCCACATAACTGCTTAGAAGATCTGGGTCTGGAGGATAAAGCACTTGTAAATTTTTGGGCTTAACTTCTAGGTGATTTAGTTCAGCTCTTTTTCAAGGGGAATCTTTATGATCATCTTTAGGACTTTTCTATTGGGTTGGTCTCTGGAGAAGAAGTTTTCAGTCCGCTGTCTAAAGGATACAAACCTAGTTGTCAGAATTCTGGGGGCTGAGTAGAAGAAGGGGCTGGAGATCTCAACTTTCAGTATATAGACTTTAATTTAATCCTCTGTTTTGAAGAGGTACTTCTAAACCCAACTCTTCATGGTGTGCCTCAGAGTGGAGTTTCTTTTATTATCTTATCCTACCTTCAACTAGGGTGGGAAAGGGGCAGGCCCCAGCTGCATGGAATGAGAGGGGACTCCAAACTCTAACTTCTTCCTAAACTGAAGTAAAGTAACTACCTGGTTTTAGCTTATTATTATTATTTTTTTAAATTCCACTTTCATAGGTACCTGCCCCTGTAATTTCCGAGTATGTCTGGAGTTCTATGAAGCAAATTGGTTTATAGCTTGGTTTCCCCCACTGCTGACATAGGTTTCAGCGTTCTCCAGTCTGCTAGTTCACTTAGCATTCACCCATGTGCTTTCCAGCTTCCAATATTATATTGCTATGTTATCATCTTCTGTTGTCTTTGCTTCATGGGTTTATACTTACAAATATTTCTTTATTCTCATTTTAATGGGGTTTCAGACAGAATAGAGGTAAATGTATACATTCAAACCTCCATCTTTAATCAAATGCCTGTGTTTTTTCTTTTAGTATCTTGCAAAATTTCTGAAATATGATGCTTACTTTTATGTGTTTAACATTTTTATATTTAAAGCTAGCTTTATTTTGAAATGAACAAAACAAGTTATCTGGAGTATCCTTCCAGAAATATTCTTTATGTATACAAGCACATGGGTAGTGTTTTTACATGTAAAATTCCTCTTCAAAAGTGCAAGATTGATGTCCTTTTTCTGGCTAGGGAAAGAAAAGCAATAGCAGGATGAAGACTGATGAAAAAGGAATTGATGAAGAAAGTTGTTGAAAAAGGAATTTCTGATAAAGGTATTGGACACTTCTCTGTCTCCATCTTATCATAGCTGCTGATGTGGTGACCAGATCTGGGCAGGCCTCAGCCAGCCTCACTCAGTACCTCCCATTGGTGCCTCACCTCAGGCCTGCACTAGGAACACCGCTTGCTTTTTGTCTGGGGTTTCTGTGACACCTGCAGGTAGAACATTTTATGAAATCCTGTAGTACAGGCAAATGCAACCCTTTTGGGAGCAACCTTGCCCAGTGGTGACAGGAACCAATGAATAACTATCCCATTCTCTCTTGTCCCAGTCAAGTTCTGAGATACCTTCTCAGTCATTCCCTCAGGATTGAGCAAAGTATAGTGGTGGCCAACTATGGACCCCTCCTGGGAGAGACTTTCCCTCCTATATTAACTACCTTTTCCTTCATTCTGCAACCTGGGATCACTTCTCAAATAAACTGCTTGTGCTGAAGCCTTTTCTTCAGGTTTTGTTTTCAGAGGGAACCCAGGCTAAAATGATAAATTAAAAAGTCTTTATGATATGACTTTATGATGTACTTTAAATAGAAACCAGTGCAATCCTAGTGTGAGAAAGAAGCAAGGCATGAAGAGCCTGGGGTTCTTTCTCTGATCATGGAGCTCCATGCCAGCTCATTTGCAAGCACACTGGCCACTAGTCATCCCAGAGTAGCTTCAAACAAGGTTTTGAATAGATAACGTATATGCATGGTACAAAGTGTAAAAGTACAAAAGTAAATTTAGTGAAAGCAAGATTTCCTTCCCTTCCTTTCTCTCCCAGCCCCTCAATTTCCTTTGCCAGAGGCAACAACTGTCTCCAGTTTTGTGTGTATCTTTTCAGAGAGATAGTCTATGCAAATGAAAATATATATATTCACTGGGCAAGTATTTATTTATTTATGGAATGAGTATATATGTACATATGAATATATGTTATTTTTTATAGACATGGTTGCATACTCTATTCTGCATCTTGCTTTTTTCATTTAAAAATATCACCTGAGTAATTTTGATTAATAACAACTGATGGGCTAACTTCTCTAATGCTGACAGTGATGACAGTCCAAAATAATTACAGCCTTCAGGGAACCTATACTTTTCTGATACCTTTATCTTACTGGGGGATCCTGAGATCTAGAGGGAGTCTACAGGGGAATAGTTTTGGAAATTAGGTGTCAGGTAGGGATTAGATCCCAGTTTCCTTTAGGCAGCTAGGTGCACTTCCTGGGATCCTTAGACCATAGAGTCTCATTCAGGCTCTCCTCTAGGATTCACCTTACAGGGGACTGAACCCTGAACCCTGGAAGCCCTTCTCTTCTGGAACCCACCCACTCAGAGAGAGTTAGGTAGGGTCAATCTTTCTGTCTCCTTTCTTTCACCATCTTCTATCTGTGTAGTTATTCCTCCAGTGTAAACATATTTGTAAATCAAAAGTTGACACTTGAGACCTGTCTATAAATAAATATTTTACAAATTTAATGCATCAGATTAGTAAAGTGAATCAACTGGCTCTTAGACTTCCAATTTTCTAGAAGTTATAGAAACTCTAGGGATCATTCGAACCCCCAAATAAGACAGTTCCCTAATATGTATTCTGTTTAGTTAGCACAAAATCCAAGACTTGCATTTAGGTTCCACTAGATTGCAAGAAAGGAAAAGCTATTATTATTCTTATTTTTGACACAGGGTTTTGCTCTGTTGTTCAGCCTGGAGTGCAGTGGTCATCATAGCTCACTGCAGCCTTGAACATCTGGGCTCAAGCAATCCTCCCACCTCAGCCTCCTGAGTAGCTGAGACTATAGGGGCATGGTACCGTACCCTGCTAATTTTTTCGTTTTTTGTAGAGACAGGGTCTTGCTGTATTGTCCAGGCTGGTCTCAAACTCCTGGCCTCAAGTGATCCTCCTACTTCAGCCTCCCAAAGTGCTGAAATTATAGGTGTGAACCATTGCATCGAGGCAGAAAAAGGTATTCTTAAGGCAGGTGATTTTTTAAAAGAAATATGACAAAATAAATGTATAAACCTGTTAAAATTTATTGGTATAAATAATGTAGCACAAATCTTTGAATAAAGATGGTTTCTGTGCTACTACTACTGTCTTAACTCCATTTGAAAGTTTACTATGCCCTTTCACCTTATCTTTAGAAATTACTTTCTATAATAGAATGAGACAAAAAAAGACACATAGGATTTTATTCTTACTATTATAAAAGTAATTTTGTATAGTGCTTTACAGCTTATAAACTGAATGTGAATAATATCATTTAATCCTTATAACAACCTTGTATGGCATGACAGCTTATAGTTTTCAAAGGTTGAAGGTATATATCTCACTCCCATGCTCTTCTTATAATTCATATGTTGACATTTCTCCATGAATAGGTGGGATAGGCCTTTGTGACTGCCTCGCAATGGAATGCGAGGCTTGCTCTTTCAGGCCACACTCCTTTAGGGGCACCACATAAGAAGTCTGGTGACCCTGAAGCTGCCATGCTGGAAAGACCAGAAGGAAAGAGCATACAGAGATGCAGGGAGATGCCTGAGGAGCCCTAGTGGTTCCAGCTGCCAGATCTTCCAGTCCTTTCAGCCCAGATGCATAAGTGAAGAAGTCTTTGAGAGGACCCAGGCACAGTCTCCACTTACTGCAACCTCCCAAGGGACCCTGAGTTAGAACTGCCCAGTGGAGCTGCTCCCAAGTTTTTGAGAATTTAAAAACTATTGTTGTTTTAGACCACTGAGATTCAGAATGATTGTCACATAGCCGTACTGATAATAACATAGTGTTATTATTATTTCCACTTCACTATTAAGAACCTCGAGATTCAGAGGCTGACTGATCTTCATCAAGTGGCAGGGTTGAATTGTGCACGCTTGTGTTTGGCTCTAACTCCCGTGTTACTTCTGCTCCTCTCTGCTATGGGTTAAAGTATGGTCACGCACACAATTTAGATCTCCTTTTTTGATTTTTAAGGATCCAGTTAAATATGCTTGGAGTGATGACTTCTTTCCATCTAGATTCCTAGGATTCTGGTTCACCCCACCCCTCTACCTGCACCACAGCTATTGAAGTCACTGTTGCTCTGCTCTGTGAGCACTCATCTCTCAGGGTTTGCTTCTTACAATATTATTTTTGGCTCACCCATGTCTCTGGCTTTAATCAAGCTTCAGAAGCCATGTAGTGGCACTATTTGAAGGCTGTCTTGGGGGAAGGATCTTCCTGAAGGGAAGAGGAACATTTTGTTGTGTTATGTGGGCTGCTTATTTAAACCCATGATAGGCTGGCACCTGTGTCCTAGTGAAACAATTCAGTGAGCTTGTGAGTGGGCAGAGAGCCAGCGTAGCAGATGGTCATGGGAGGAGGGACCGTGCACGGTATGATCATCAAGTGTGCTTGCCCAGGGCACGAGTCCCTGCTGGAAAGGTCCAAATGCCTGCCCTAAGAGCTGAGGTCTTATTTTTACAGGGAAGCCTAAACTAGAAAAAAAAAAAAATGCTGGGGAAAGATGAAACAACAATGATGTTTTCATTTGAGCTGGAAACACAGAGAGAAATTAGCCGCGGTAAAGAAGATCCTTTGAGAGCTGAAGAGTCATAAGGCACTCACTGTGGAGTAGTTTCTCCCTGGGTTGAGAACAGTTCTCTATGAAACTAGAGTGTGTGTGTTCACTGTACATGCACAGAAGTTGTATCCCATAATAGCTTTACCGATTATGATGATTCTGGAAGTACCTGAGGCAAGAAGAGGCCAGTGTCTGTGGCTCACCTGTTTGAAATCAGGAGCTGCAGCAGATGAGCAGGCAGTTAGCCTGGAAGCCTTGCTGAGACCCTGGTGGTAAACACTGTATTGCCACATCCCCCTTCCTTTTCCTCTGGCAATCTAGAAGCTCCCCAATTCAGATCTGCCTCACCATCTTCTTCCCAGAAATGCTGACCCCATCTAACATTTTTGGATGTCATGTACCTATAATATTGTAGACACTACCAATGGATTTTTCCTTAAAAAAAGGGTTTAGCCTCATTTAATCTACACTAGCCATTCATTTGTTCATTCATTTTCCCTGGCAATTATTTGTTTATTTTCTCTCATATTGTAAGATAATGTGTTTCATGGTAGTAGAGATATACAGATGATTAAAATCCCATCTCAGAATTCAAAGGTTTTTCCACTTATTAAGGAAGAAAAATAATGCCAAGGTATATATGAAGCAAGATGCAAAAGTGCTACATGAAAATTAGAAAAAATGTCATGGGGGTAAGAGGAGAAAAAGAGAAACAGATCACTTGCATTATGTTAGTGACTTCAGCTATGCTTGTAGGAATAGACAGTGTTTAAAATAGACAGTGGCTGTTATTGCTATTAAATATTTCTCCTCATGCAGTACATGTATACTGGATAACATTGAGAAAATACAGATAATCACAAGAATAAAATAAAAATTTCCTTTAACTTCATCATCATCCGTAGGCAACCATTCTGCCTGTTTTGATGTCAGGAGCTGTCCACATGAGAAGCAGCTGGATCACAAATTGGTAATGGAGAGTGAATGTACTTGTGATGTTTGATTTGGGGCTAATATCTGAAGCCACAGTTTGTTTCTCTCCTCAGCAACCTAATACGCAGGACATGTATTCCCCGATCAGGTGACCTATGAAACTCTATACTTTTGTTAGTTGTTACAAATAAAAATCTAGGGATCTCGAAGGAAATTGAATGTGTAACACAGAGTTTATATTTCAAGTAAGTCAGACTCAAATATGCCCTCCAAATTTAGTAAAGATTCATCTTGCTGTTTTGGTGTGCCGTAATAATAGACAGAAACAGTTTTATTAAAATGAATAAGATAATGATAAAGATTAATAAATATTTATTAAAATATTTTTATTAAAATTAAAACAGTTTTATTAAAATGAATAAGATGATGATAATGATTAATCAATATTAAATAAGTGCCTAATAAATATTAAGTTATTCCCCAATGACTATAAAATTCCCTTTCTTCTGATAACATACTTCTGTATCTCCTGCTTAGATTCACTGATTTTCCTGACTGTAGCAGAGTAAAGATACTCAATTCTGGCTGCATTTTAAAAATAAAGACTGAAGAAGTTTCATTCATCTGATTGAAAAATTCGTTTTCATTTCAAGTGGAAAAATTTAAACTTTAAGGCAATGAAGCTTATTTTTTCTTTATACACAACTTAAAAATTATTTCATTTGAAAGTTAACACATAACTTTTCCTCTACTTCTTCTTTCTTTTTATGAAAAATTCAGTACTAAACCTTTTATGTGGAGCACAGCAAGGAAGGCATTATAGGTGTGGGGCAGGGGCAGGGGCAGCCTGGCACAGGAATTAGAGCCCGGGCAGGGTGGGAAGAGCATCTCCTCAAACGAAGAGCCTGGCATGTGATATCAGAGCCAGATCCAAGCCCTCAGCTTACCAAATAATTTCAAGAATTTAACTGAAATGATGCAGCTTTGTACTATGTGTGGGACAATATTCCATCTCTGTTTTGTGAAGTTCTATGTATTTTTTTGTCCTGAATGAGTATAACCAATGAATTTTTTCAGTAGAGGATGCCATCAGTGTCATGCCATATCTATGTCACTGAGAAAGTTGGCTGCAGTTGAATTCTCGACTACAAAGACTGTGTGCAATGGCAGAGCCATGGCACTACCTCATGGATGGCCTAGAACAGGTGTATTGTGTTCCTGGGGAGGAAAAAACAAGCCATGGTTGTGAGTCTGGTGAAATAGGCACTGAGCAGAACATATTAGCCAAATCTATGGATGTAAAGTATCTACTATCTGCTTACTGGGTGGTGTCAGTAATTCCAATACTACTGAGTATAAGGACCTTAATGGGTGATACCATGGCAATAAGGCTGTGACAATTCACCATGAGATGCCATTTGTCCTTTCCAGTTTTAAGATTAGGCCAAATTGGGTTATTGTACTATTGAGAAATGGAGAAGCAGTGGGGATAGTCACATCTTCTCTAAATAGGTCTTGAATAATGGATTTCAATCTTTGAAGGCCCTGTTTTAATTTATACTGGGCCCTAGTAACTTTTAACCAGAGATAGTGGGGAGGTTTATGGACCCCCTTTTTATCAAACATTTCATAAGTGCCAAAAGACTTAATTTAATTTTAATTTATTACTCATTGGGTCAGAGTTTCCATGCCCATCATGGGATATTTTCTAGCAATGGGGGCTATGACTATGTGGAATTAAGATTAAAGTGAGGCATACCTGTTTGTCTTCCAGTTTATGTTCAATGACTCCCCTAAAATTATAGGAGATAACCTTGTTTAAATTCATTGGATCCTCAGGTAAAACTATAATTTGAGCTCTAGTGTTGATTAAAGCCATGAATTTTTGCCACTTGGTGCATCTCAGCAGATATTAAAGTTAATTCAGAACCTACATTATGAGGCGCAAAAGCCAATCTGTCTCCTTTTATTTTTATTTTTTGTATAAATTCTTTTAATACATTTTGTATTTCCAATTGGGACCAAATTAATTATAGTGGTTCTAATTGTGGACCTTTGTTTCAGGTTTTTGTTTCTCCCACTTGTATCTCCCTCCCTCCCTCCCTCCCTCTCTTTTTTTTTGTTACTGGATATAATTTTGTGGGGGAGGTAGATCCCCTCTCCCTGCTTATATTTACTGTATAAGTTTCTTCTTTCAGAGTCTCAAATTAGTTTTCTCAGGATTAGGGGCTGCCCATGGATGTGGTTGCATTTTTGGATTAAGGCCCCTGGATTTAAGTTGGGTGTGAATGAACTCTGTGACTGTGCCATGGGTACCACAGGTGATTTTCCTGTAACCATGAGGATCAGGATCATTTTAGCAATAAAGGCATAGGCAGTAGCAACATAAAGACATTTTGTAGGGTTCTGGTGAGCAAGCCATTTTTGAAAGTGTGACGTCAGCATGCCTTGTGATGACCGCTCTTTCTCCACACAGTGATGATGCAGTGGACCCATATACTGCACAGGTAATTCATCTTTTCCTGGATCCCTCTATAGAGTAGGAGACAACAGTGGGTTGAGACACACAACCAAAGGTCACAGGGTAATAGTGGTTTTCCAGAGTCTAATGTCAGTCATGGCTTATGCTGGAATCAAGTCAAAGTATTTAAACTGAGATGTACAGATAAGTGAGGCCAAGACATTTGACCCAGGGCAACTCTAATGAGAACCCTAGTCCCATGCTCTGTCCCCAAATGCCAATTATAGAAATTTCTGACTTAGATTGGTTGGATCTAGAACAGACTCTGTAGGACTCAGCAAACACAAGATGAAACAGCACAGTCGGTTAGCAAGCCAAAGCAAGGGAAGAAAGACACCCTTATGGTAGTTGTCATTACTCAGACACACTGCTCACAGAACCAATTAATGTTATCCTGCAGAGGTGGGATGGACACCTGCCTTTCCTCTGCCTCTTTGGATGTCAAGAATGATGACACCACACATGCATCAAGAGAGTATGAAAAGATTTATTGCTCATATAATGAAGCTTTTTGGAAGATGAGGGCAGGTTCCTAGGCAGGTCCAAAAATGGCTTGAGAGTGCAGGGAAAGGAGACTGGTTTGTGGTTTATTGTGGTTAAAGGTTAGGGCTGAGGTGAAGGTTCCCACATGTGGGTTGGGGTTTGCGTTGTTTGAACTTCCCACCAGTACCAAAAGAGGGAGTGTATCAGCTTACCCAGAAGTAGACTGGAAGAGGAAGAGTGTCCTGGAGCTTGAAAACTCTCTGTAGACAAACATCAGAAATTATAGATACAACCACAATTGGAAAGATAGATTTACAAGGAAGCATTATATGTGACCCTAAGACAATAATTTTGAAAAACTAGAGAAAATGAATTATTTCCTAGGAAAACACTAGTATTGATTCCCCCCAAAATATAAAATCACGATGGACCAATCACTGTGGAAGAGATCAGAAAAGTAAAGATCTATCATTACAAAGGCACCAAGCCCAGACAATTTTACTACTAAGGACTAGCCAACTTGTAAAGATCAGTTAACTCCTAGATGATACTAATTTAGAATTATAAGATGACAAAAATTACATAAATGCAAAGTCACTGAAGAAAAGGTTACCACCAAACCTAATCCAGCAGGATAGTAAAAGAACAATCACTTCATAGAGTTTATTTCAGGAATCAAAGAATGGTTCAAGGTTAGACATCTAGCAATAGAAATATTCATACTAATGAATTAAAGGAGAGAAACCATCTAATTATTTCAAGTTACTTCAAATATGATAAAATTTAGTGGTTACTCCTTATAAAAACTGCAGGAGTGGATGAAAATAACTGAAACACAATAGCGATGAATTACCCACAGTCAATAAAAACTACATTAATTGGTGAAATACTTGAGGCTACTTCTATTAGTAATTAAACAATGAATTACTTAGTAATTAGTGCTTGTTTAAAATTCACATTTCCAGTCCTTGCTCCCACCGTTGAGATCCTTAATCAGAAGGTCTCCAACAGAAGGGAGCTCAATTTTCAAGTAACACTATTACATAGCATTGACTTAAAGATTCTTTATTCTTTAAATCTGCCACTCACAGTATTCTTTCAAGATTAGACATGAATTGGTGAATATCACAGATGACAGCCACTAATGCCAGGTTCTTAAGTGGGAAAATATGAGATGTTAGGTCTTTTTTTTTTTTTTTTTTTGAGGAGGTCTTGCTTTGTCACCTAGGCTGGCATGCAGTGGCATGGTTACAGGGCTCACTGCAGCCTCGACCTCCCAGGTTCAAACAAATCCTCCCACCTCAGCCTCCTGAGTAGCACATGCCACCATGCCCAGCTAATTTTATTTTTTGAAGAGATAGGATCTTCCTATATTGCCCAGGCTGGTCTCGAGCTCCTGGGCTCAAGCAATCCTTCTGTCTTGACCTCCCAAACTACTGAGATTACAGACATGAGCCACAGTGCCTGGCCTTAGATGTTAGGTCTTTATGGGAGAAGCCAAGATGGAAGTGAGATGTGATAGGTAGTGAACAGAGACAGAGCAGGTGGATGCTGCGTGGGGCGCAGGGAGAGCTATGGGCCAGGAGGCAAGTCGGAAGGGATGGCTTTGTGTGGACAAAAAGTAGAGAAATACAAGAAATACGTAGGAAAATTTTTAGAAGTCCAATTCAAGAGTCAGAATGGTGGATAGATGACAAAAGGTGGTTGGTACAGCTGCTTTTGCTTCAGGAGTGAATGGTTTGACAAAATTCTTTAAAAATCATAAGTTTATCATAGTTGATGCAAATAGTAAGTGCATTGCAGTCCAGGGGCTTCTGCTTGGCAATAAATTCCTCTAAAGTCATTTTTGAAGGGATGAGTCTTTGAGCTGTTGCCAAGGCTAGAAACAGTTTCTACTCTTGCTTTGATATCTTTAGTGTGCTAACATTCGAATGCAATATTTCAGATGTGTGGGGAATGCAGGAAGGGATAGGGTTGGGTATTGTGGTCACAGGAGTGACTGGATTGGAGCTGATGATACAAATGTGCCACTTCTTTGGGGATTCATATTTTAAAGCTGTGTTTCTCATGATCCAGTTGTATTAGAATAACCTTAGGTATTTCTTGAAAATTGAGCTCTGTTCTGTTGCAGACCTTCTTGTTAAGAATCTCAAGGGTGACAGCGGGGAATGGAAATGTGAATTCTAAACAGGTTTCTCAGGTGTGTCCTAAGCACCCTCAAGCTTGAGATACTAGGAGAGATAAACAGCAGAACAAATGTGCTCAGAGTGTTTTTTGTTTAAAATATTGCTCCTTCACATTGTCTTTTTATTATGCTTTTATGTGACGTGTCTTTTACTCATAAAACACTTTTTATTTTATTGTTATTATTTTTTAATACAGAGTGTCACTGTGTTGCCCAGCCTGATATCTAACTCCTGAGCTCAAGCAATCCTGCTTCGGTCTCCCAAAGTGCTGCAATTATGGGCGTGAGCCACCGCACCCAGCCACAATCTATTTTTGATGATAACAAGGAGTCCAGTTGTGTAATGTTCTTAGTCTGGTGTCAAATTTGAAGATGACTTGTAAACATTTGGCTACTCGACCCACACTGCCATCTAGTGAAATTTGTATAAATTACAGCCAGCTGTAGCACAAGTATTTTAGTGTTGGGGAGGTTAGGGCTAGGCAATTCATGTATGATGCAAATGAATTCACTTTCTGAATAGATGTGCTTTCACAATGATTAGTCTCACTGTCAGGGGACTACGGCTATTACATTACAACATTGCTTTGTAAGTATTTAGAATTTATTTGTTGGCTTTTTTCCCCCTTATATATTTTGTATCTGTCTGTTTGTCCATTCTGGTGGTGGTTAGTTATAATTTGTTCAGAACATTATGAATAAGAACCCTAAGTACTTTATAAAATTTTTACCTTTAATAAGTATGAGTTTTCATTGAAGTTGAAGACATTTTGTGAATAATTCTTTAAATACTTTTTGTTAATTTAAAGGGAAAAAAGGGAAAAAAACCCTCATATTGGACATTTTTGAGAGAATACGTGCTAGATTTTAATAAAATTGAAGCATATGAATTAATATTAGCATTTACATATTGTATAAGAAACATGTATGTTTTAATAAAATTTACTATACTATCACAGTATTAGTATCAATTGAAAATCTTCTAATATATGTTAGTAGTCAGTTGAATAAGGTACTGAAATATTACAGACCCATAAACTCAATATTGTCTTGTGATTCATGAATAAAAATAATTATAGTTATTATTTAAGCTTTGTGAAAATATTCATGTATATGGTTACATAGTCATATTTACGTATACATAATTATCCTATTACTGTCAAAGTATATGTAATGAAATCACAAGTGTACTTCATTACTCTTACATAATTGCAGGTTCAGATATATAGTAACAAAAGTATTTAAGTTTTATAGATAATAAAATATGACAATCTTTTTCATAATCCATTTGGACCTAATAGAGAATGCTTTAATGATAGCTTATATTAAGATCTGTGGGTGTGGTGGCTCAAACCTGTAGTCTCAAAACTTTGGGAGGCCGAGGCCAGTGGATCACTTGAGCCCAGGAGTTCAAGACCAGTCTGGGAAAAATAGTGAAACCTCATCTCTACAAAAAATACAGAAATTAGCCAGGTGTGGTGGACACGCCTTTATCCCAGCTACTCAAAAGGCTGAGGTGGGAGGATTGCTTGAGCCTGGGAGGCCAAGGTTTCAGGGAGTGGTGATGGTACCATTGCACTCCATTCAACCTTGGGCGACAGAGTGAGACTTTGTCTCAAAAAAAAAAAAAAAAAAAAAAAATCTGGCTGTGATTAGGTTAACATTTAAAAAGTTTTGGATAAGAAAAAAGGGGTAAAGAGTCTTAACAGGGGTAATGGGATGAATGGTTCTCACTTCTTTATTTTCTTGAAATAGTTGAAATCCCAGGAATTGTATTGTTTTTTCTGATTTTAAAAGGATCACACACTGACAACTTTGTTTTGTTCCCTACGTTTCCTGACACCTAGAAGATCACTTGGCACATTGTATGTGCTTAATAAATATTAGCTGATGAACCCAGGAGGCGGAGGTTGCAGTGAAGCAAGATCGTGCCACTGCACTCCAGCCAGGGTGACAGAGTGAGACTCCATCTCAAAAATAAATAAATAAATAGTAAAACAATTTAGCTGAGTGCCTAAACGAATAATAAATGTTCAATATAGAGCAAGACTCCCTAATTTAATGCTGTAGAGATAATCACTGTTAACAATTTGCTATATATTTCTCTGAATTTTTAAATTCATATGTTAACCTGTATATTATCTTAGAAAAAAAGACTACATTCTGTATACTTTTGCAACATTATCTTTTGCTTAGCAGTATCTATGCCAGTAGTAATATCTATATTTACCTCACTTATTGGACATATAGTATTTAATTATATGAATATGAATAAGTCATCACATATCTAGTCAGCCTTCCTCTGGGACATTTGGTTTACTTCTGGTGTTTTTTATCTCCAAATATAAACTATGGTGTAACAAACATCTGAAAAAATGTATTTTCATGTACAAAAATCTGTGTGTACAGTTGACTCTTGAACAATGTGGGAGTTAGGAATGCTGATCGCCGCACCCCAACCCCAGGTCCCCGTGGAGTAGAAAATTCATGTATACCTTTTGACTTCCCAAAAATGTAACTAATAGCCTACTGTTGACTGGAAGCCTTGCTGATAACAGAAACGGTCATTAACACATATTTTGCATGTTATAGGCATTATATACTGTACTCTTGCAAAAAACTAGTGAAAAGAAAATATTAGGAAAATAATAGAGAAGAGAAAATATGTTTACTATTCATTAAGTGGAAGTGGATCATCATAAAGGTCTTCATCCTTATCTTCATGTTGAGTAGGATGAGGAGGAAGAGAAGGAGAAGGAACTGTTGGTCTTGCTGTCTTGGGGTGGCAGAGGTGGAAGAAAATTCCAGTACAGGCTGACCTGTGCAGTTCAAACCTGAGTTGTTCAAGGGTCAACTATATATATGTATGTTTGTATGTGTGTGTGTCTGTGTGTGTGTGTATAGACACATGAATAGACATGCTATTGTTCAACTAGAGGACATATTCATGAAAGTGGAATTGCTGAGTCAAAGGGAATGTCCATTAAAATAACAAATATTGCTAAACTTCCCTCCAAAAGTATGTAACAGTATGGGAATCCCTTTCCTCCAACACTTTTGCCAAAAGCAAATAGAAATTTATCTTAATTGACATAGAAATGAATGGAATGATTGTTATCTATCTAATGAATGACATTTCTAATCTGAATATTCTGTGTTAAGAAAAAAGTACCTGAGGCCGGGCGCGGTGGCTCAAGCCTGTAATCCCAGCACTTTGGGAGGCCGAGACGGACGGATCACGAGGTCAGGAGATCAAGACCATCCTGGCTAACACGGTGAAACCCCGTCTCTACTAAAAAATACAAAAAACTAGCCGGGCGAGGTGGCGGGCGCCTGTAGTCCCAGCTCCTCGGGAGGCTGAGGCAGGAGAATGGCGTAAACCCGGGAGGCGGAGCTTGCAGTGAGCTGAGATCTGGCCACTGCACTCCGGCCTGGGCGACAGAGCGACACTCCGTCTCAAAAAAAAAAAAAAAAGAAAAAGAAAAAAAAAAAAAAAGAAAAAAGAAAAAAGTACCTGATAAGAAGGTGCTTAGCCTACTTTATAGGGATTTATGAAAATAATTTTTCCATGGTGGACTAACTTTTAAATTTATATTGTGATTAAAGTTCCTTATTATCAAACAGTTTTTGGTTGTTCAAGTTTTAAATAATGTAAGTTTGAAAACTCCAAAATATAAAATAATCTGTGGGGCTCACGTTGTTTCAAAGATTACAGTAATTTATTTTGCACATCACTTTTGAAAACTTAAACCTCTTAGTATAAACATAATAATTTTGCAAATAATGTTTAGTTGATCTTTAAGTAGAATATGTAATTTCATGGAGAAAAGTTTTGCATTTTATGAAAATAGAGTAATCGTTAAGTAGAAAGGCATCAGTCTCACTTTGCAACCTTATTAAAAATCAGTAACCACAGTAACACTTATACTTATTTCTGCTGCTAATTTTTCTAAACATTGGACAAATATATTAAATTGTAAAGAAAAAAGGAAAAATCAAGTAAGACTTTTCTGGTGTGCTCATTTTCTTGGTCTTGCAGTTTGGTGAGAAGGCAACTGGAATATTTGCATGTTGTATTGCATAATGAGACCAACACAAAATGATTGCAGCTCATGTAAAAGACAGGGTGGCATGTTTTCAGTTTTAATGGGGACACTCAGAAAAGTTCCAATTCTTCCTGACATTTCTTATAGCCAAATAAACGTGGTCTAGGTTGGAGTGTCTATTATGAAAATAAGAGGAGAGCAAGTCAATTATATTTCAATGACTGAATAGCCAGGGGTCCTCATTAAAATGATCAGAAAGATTGTAGTGTTGCTTTCCTCTGTGTAGCCACTGATTAAGTTGTATAAGAATGACATGGCCTTTTGGGGAGCAAGCTAGAGGATGTCTTAGTATCTGGAGCCAGAAATTGTTGACCCTTTGAGAGAGAAATGTGTGCTACCTTAAGACAGAAGAATATTTTTTCTCTTATTGGATGATGAACTTTGGAATTAGGTATAGGAAATTAGTTAAGGCTATTGTATAGAAGCTTTAATTTGTGCTATGCTGTAAGAAAAATGCCCTTGAATAAGATAATGATGAAGATACATCTCTTTACATTTATCTCAGTCAGTTAGATCTATTTCACTAGAGTAACGTCTACGATGCAAGTGAATGAGTGTGTTTAAAAAATATTTAGTTTATGATTTCACACTATTTTTTTCCTTTTAAAATTTCTACTTATCTGTTTGTGGGTATGTGTGTTGGGGAAGGAGATTAAAGTCTTCTGGGGAAAATTATCATTGTTCTTTCTTTTTGACTCACATGCAAAGAGACAATACAGTTTAATATTGTTTTATATAGCAGTACAGCTTAAGAAGAACAAACCCATTGCTTAAGAGAACAGCTTGACTTTCTTGTTTTTTTAACAGGTGAAAATAACAGCACCAGATTCTGCAAGGTCTCCGTAGTCAAGATTCCTATGTAACCAAACTCCTCAAGTAGGCATCTTGTATATGTTAAGATCGGAAGGCCCGAGAACCTTCAGTAAGCAGAACTTTTAATACTATATATATATGTATTTTCTTTTAATGAGAAAAGGCTTACAAAATTTACATCTAGGCTCAAGCTCATTTTATAAAGCAACTGAGTTTTTAGTTTTCTCATAGCAATGAAATGAACTATGATTTTGTTTTCTGATATTGTCTTTTTTCAACCCCTTAGTGTATAAATCGTATTTTAATTGATTACCTATGATTTGCCTAACATTTTAAGAGGAAGATGTCAATATTATAACCACAAATAGCACTAAGACAAAAATATATCAACCTCAGTTGATGTGTTTCAAATAAATAAAACAAAATTCCATTTAATAGTCGCATAAAACTAATTATTCCAAGATTTCTTTATGTGCGTGTGGTTACGCAAACTCTTCTTTTCTCTCTTTCTTTCTTCTAGCTTGACTCTTTAACTCAGTAAAAATACTAAAACCCATTTATTAATCTAGTTGTGTCACAAAAAGGAGAACTGTAGCCAAATTTTATTCTGAATCAGGCTTCATAGCATCATTTATCATTAAAATTACCTAAGATAAATGTTCAATATTTAATATTACGTTATGAATATCATCATTCCTTATGATGGAGTTGGGGTGGGCAGTTACTGATTTCAAGTGATTTAAATGTTTTTAGATTGATTTTCCTGATACTAGTCAATGAAAGTGCAAGTCAGGACTCTTTAATGTTATAATGTTATAATTTCACCTTTACTAAATAACCACACTGCAGAGTTGACTGCACTATCAAGCAGGTTTCAAAATAACAGTTTGAGAAAAACAGGGTTATCATGATGTCTTTTTTTTTTTCCCCCGGTGGCTATTCTGACATGCAATTCACTGTGAAAGAAAGAATATAATGGGTTGCAGCCTGGATTAAAGGAACCCAATTATGTGCCTCTCAAATACACCACAGAGTTTAGCAGTGCCCAGATTTTATAATAGTATCATTCTGCCCTGTAGTTTTCATCTAATTTATGAAAAATAAATTAGATGAAAATTTGTAAAATGTGTATCCTTTCTGTATTCAAAGGGAATAAAATGTCTATATAAAGCATTAAAATAGGTTTTCATTTTTATATCTACATTAAACAGGATCTCGCATGGTATGCAACATCATATGAGTAAAGGTAAGAGACATGATTTAGTGTTAGGCCAGTGCCAGTGTTCACTAGGAAATGTGAGAACTGCCTCGTGAACGTATGAGAGAGAGAGATTGGGGAAGTATGTAGCTCCATCACAAAACAACAGCATTTCAGGGGGATAAAATAATATAATGCAGTAACTGTGAATGCATGCTGTTTAGACACTGTAAATATTGTTATGTTGCATTAGTGATGGTTGGTAATCATTGCTGTCTTGTTTACTGCTCCTTTGAGTCGTTTTTCCCTTTCAAGCCCACTGTTAGGGATTCTAGTACTCAAAAGTGTGCTGTGGACATCAAAAGGTTCAGAGGCATTGCTCCATGCTATACTTCATTTTCAAGAATAGAAACCAATTCAAGGGAGAAGCGTTCTTTCATAATGATGTAGTCAAATAAGTTTTGGAAACAAATAAGTTAAATGGATTTCTGAATTGTGGAACTTCTTAAAGTTTTACATTTTCTAATGAGCATTTTTATTCTGGGTAAGACATTTAGATTTTCTGAAACATATTTAGCCTTGGACTCATTTTCTTTTTCTTTTTTCTTTTTTAAGGAACAAGTAGTTTTTGGTATGCAATTTGGGAGGCTGAGGTGGGCGGGTCACGAGGTCAGGAGTTTGACGCCAGCTTGACCAACATGGTGAAACCCAATCTTTTCTAAAAATATAAAAATTAGCTGGGCGTGGTGGCAGGCGCCTATAATCCCAGCTGCTCAGGAGGCTGAGGCAGGAGAATCGCTTGAATCCGAGAAGTGGAGGCTGCAGTGAGCCGAGATCACACCACTGCATTCCAGCCTGGGTGACAGAGCGAGACTCCGTCTCAAAAAAAAAAAAAAAAAAAAAAATCATTAAGTTTACTATCTCACTGGTGTCATTCAGTAGTGGGAAGTATATTTACATAGTTGGAAAGCATATCTCCAGGACTTTTTCATGTTGCAGAACTGAAGCTCAATACCCATTAAAAATCACTTCTCATTCCTCCTCTTCCCAGCTTCTGGTGCCTGGGAAGGTTTTTAAACAGTACATATCTCAGAACTTCTCACCTCCAGAGATTCTGATTTAAGTTTTTTGGGGATAAATGTTTTTGAAGATCTTCAGGTAATTCTACTGTACAGCTGGATTTGAGGATGGTTGAATATCATGCTTTTTGTGTGTTTATTTGATTTAATCCAACACACTTATTAAGAGCTGGGGGCTGGGGCTAGAGCAATATATGAGCTACAATCCTTGCTGTCTGGGAGCGCAATCCACAAGGGGGACAGACTAGAAGGCAATCAGTATACCTGGTGAGAAGTGCCATGGTGGAGCAGTGAATGGGGACCCCGGGTAGCAATGAGGAGGGAGTGACTATCCAGAACAATTTCTCACTGAGTTAATGTTTTGAATAACCTGGTACTGAATACTGGCAGAGGCTAGAAAAGGAATTTAATATACCAGAGCCACTGTACAATTTTAATTCTGAGATGAAGGAAGACTATATTTACAAATATACTTTGGACACATGTTTTTGAAACTAAGTTTTAGACACTCATGGCATTTTCTACTCCTGATACTTTTGTAGGCTTTCTATATATGTGGTTGTTTACTTCTTTCTCAAATTTAAAAACACTTAAATTTTTTTATTATTCTTAATGTATTATTTCAACATATCTTATACCAATAAGTTCAATTCCATGCTAAGAAATAAACTGTGGATATGATTACTAAGTTGAATGAAAACTTACTTGTGTTGGATACAGTTTCTTCAGTTATATAGATGATGAAACTGGAAAAAAGGAAGTACTATTCTAACTTAATCTAATATTTTAATTATCTGTTTTTCCTTTTAATACCTTACTTCACTTTTAAAGGTAATATTGTATTTCTCTCCAAATGTTAAAGACTTAAAATTTAGGGATAATTTACAACATATGAAATTATGTCCCAAATGTTCTCACTGGGAAATTAATTTGCCATAAAAAGGGGCCATAACTATCTCAAAACAACTCAGTTCCAACAATGAGCTTTCCATCCTGGCTATGCTTAGAATAATTGGCCTTTTAGTTGATTTGACTAACTGACAACTGAGCCACTAATAATTACCTATGGCATGCTTTACTTTTGATTTTATATTAGAATACTCTCCTAATGAATGAATGTATAGTACCTTTAAACAATCATATTTGACTGTATTTGAATGCTTTGCTCTTCATCCAGATAATTCTCTATGGAAATATGTTCACACATCAATAACTACAGAGGAGGCCTTTTAATTTAATTAAAAGAAAAGCAGTACATCCATGAGACCTCTTTATGGTTAAACAATTGTGACTTAAAATAGTATATTAATTTTATCAATTTACCAGGATATCATTTTAACTTTATGACAAGCCTTCAGGTTTATTTAGGGGACAGTCACAATCCATAATATTATACTCTTAATAACTTATGCTTTACAGTGTTCTCTAGTATACTGCGAATTCTAACCATTGGGAATCTTTTCTTCATTGGAGATAAGGGTTTTTCTCAAAAATCATTAGATCCAAACTTAGCCTTGTGGTTGGTCTTAGCTCAATAGAAATGTCCTGCAAAGTAATCTATGGACATGTAATATTGGCTAAATCAAAAATGAGGTAAGTTGATTTGAAGAAAAAGAAGAAAATATTGGGCTATTACTATTTGTAGTGATTTTATTTTATTTTTATTTTATTGTTCTATTTCACCAAATATTATTGTATTTGGCTATTTAATAGCTCTTTAATGTTGGTTTGTCACAAGTGATTTTTGTGTTAAGTATGCAATGTTTAAGAAAGGTTGGTACCTGGGAAGATATTTTAAATTTTGGTAAATGTATTTTTTAATCAGTTGAGATCTAGTTCTTGACAGACTAACAGTAATGGTAGATATAAGAAAACAACAATTTTGCAGAAATTCAGATCTTGTAGAGTAGGCAAGTAACAAAAGACACTATTTGTGAGTTTAAAAATCACAGAAGGTTCTATATAAATGGACATCACATTTGTTTTGCCTAGTCTTCTCTCATGAGAGGTGATTTAAAAATTTATGTATCAATCATAATGAAGTGTATACTATTTTTAAGTTTTAAGGTTGTTGAACAGATACTAAATGGCCATATTGTTTTAAGGTATTCTTTGCTAAGAGTATGCATACATTTACAGATTTGTACAAACGTGATGATATCTATATCTGTATATGTACGTGTATTAACGTGCAGCTTACTATTTTTAGTATGTTATTAGGCTGTGCCTTATGACAACAAATTTTAAATATGTTTATCATATCGTCTTACTATAAAGTTGACTTTAAAGATGTGTATAATTGGAAAAATTATGGCATTCTTTATACTTATTCAATTTTAGAACTTTAGAATGTATAACAATGTTCTCTGCATGTATTTTATTGTATTTTATGGTTCGTAGGCTCTTGGGGTTGGGAAGATTTCCAATCAACTAATCCAGTGGTTCTCAATTAGGAGTGATTTCCTTCCTCCCAGGGGACATTTGATAATGTCCAGAGACATTTTTGATTGTCACATCTGAGGGCGTACTACTGGCATTGAGTAGGTAGAGGTCAAGGATGCTGAGAAATAACCTAAAATCTACAGGATAATTCTCATAGCAATTATCCAGCCGAAAATGTCAATTGTGGTGAGATTGAAAAACCCAGACCTAGACTGGCTACCTATCTCTTAAGTAGCTCATCTTTATTATTAAAAAATAAGCTCCAGTATTTAGCAAATCACTATGTCACAGTTATACTAAACACTAGTGGATGTTTATCTGCTTCTTTCCTTATTATTATATATACATATATACATGAAAGTGTTATGCATTTGTTTGAGATGGAAAGCAATAAAATGTCCAAGAAAATGATTCTGGATAAATATTGCTTTTCAAGGTAATCACATTAGAGGACTAAAAACCTATTCTAATTATGCAACTATCTGAAAACATTTCTTGATGTGTCTTTAAACAATTATATAAAGAACACAAAATTGATTATATCTTATTTCAATAGAAAAATTGGTACTGACTCAATAACTTGTTTAATCAAATTTGGTTGTCAAAAATACATGGCTTTCTGTAACTCAAATCCTCTTTCAAAAGACTCAGATTTGCCACTATCAAGGAAGAAAAAGTATTCCAAATTATTGTTCCAAAATATTTTCTGCAATTGCAAATTGTTGTAACAAATGTAGCATCTTCAGATAATTCTGTGTAATGCTAACAAAATTTGGATTGTGTAGGTTTCGAATATGGCTTTTAAAAATCTAATTTAATTTTGTACTTTTCATTTGTTCAAATATTCTTTATATAAATACATAAGGCTATTTGTAGTTATGCTCATATCCTGTTTTATACAAACAAATTTAGTGTTGTTTTGTACCTGAAATTTACAAGTAAGTTTTTTTAAAAAATTACAAATTGTTTGTGAACTCAATATTTATGATCTTTGAAAAATATTTAATTGTAATGATCTCAAAAATTTCGTAATCTATGACAATTTTTTTCGTGGTCATAATCTTAGTTTTGAGTTTCATATGTTCTAGTCCTTAAATAATATACAAACAAATATACACAGAAAAAGTGAATTTCTTATAGGATACTTGAGAAATATAGATAAAAACAACAGATGTTAATTTTTAAATTAATTTGATTTATGTCCTTATGCTCATTGGCAACTTGAACAGTATGTTTCTTAAATCTAAAATTGTTTTAAACTTATATTATTTGCTAAAATAATCAGATTATGATTGTATATACTGGTGTTCAAATATCCAAGAAATAAAAACATCTAAGTCTTCTGTCTTATAAACCAAGATATAAATTCTTGAGTTGGGGATGATTATTAGGAGCATGCCAATTGTTACACAGTGATCATTGAATTTGCTATCTAAATGTGAATAAATTTTTTACTTTTTATTAGTATGTTCTGGCCTTGAATAACAGCTTGTTTCTTGATGACTTTCTAGAGGAAAAAATTCTATTATAGTGTTAATAGGAAATTGAATAATTTAAAAATAACATAAGATCAGTATCTGAATATACTATATGCATGCATGTGTTGAATCTAAATGTGAATGTTGTCATCTTATCACAGTCTTCTTGGTTTTTACATCTAAAATTAAAAAAATAGTAAAATGATTTTAAGCTCCATTAGCGTGTGGTAATTTATGTCTAGGATTATCTAAGTATATAGCTTTTAGACTTTAACACTTCTATATATTAAGAATTCTTAACAGGGAAATAATAAGTATGAAAGAGACGTGAAATAAGTGCAATAAACACTTCATGAAGTTTAAGTACAAATGCATATTTTTATTTCTAATATTTATTAACAGGGATATATATAGAAATTCTTGGTATTGAACTATAGTATAGCAGTTTAAAATAAAAATATGAGATATCATAACAAAAATTTTTATGAAAATTGTCTTTGAGATAAAAATACTAATGAATTGGTAATGTAAAATAAAACCATCTGTAAGTGTACAGGAGTTCAAACTAAGCAGTTTTTTGATATATTTTCTTAAAATCTAAGGCAGTTTTAACCCTTCCATGGGGAATATCAGATATAAAAAATGGTAAATTAGGATGATTATAGCAGTTTTAATTTTGGTGTGTGAAGTTGTTTTAGGAAAAAAATAGAAAGAAAGTTCTGATGGAGAGAAAACTGACAAATTATTAAATAAAATGTTAAAATCCCCAGATTATTGTTCATGTGGGAGAAATCGCTGGAGAAGTTGTGAACATTCAAAGTCCAGGTGGAAACAGAATTAAATCTCTGGATGGTCAGTTAAATCATTGTCTTGTGGGCCAATAGCATATGTGGACTGAGTAGTTTTTTTTCCCCCACTGGTTGTAGGTAAATAAGATGAAAGGCAAAAATTGTACCATAATTATTTTCAAGCAACTGAGATATTTGGAGTCAGAATCCAGAATGATCACACTTTTCACTTTACATGAACATGCTTTTCTTCTAGTATAGACACATATATTATTTGAATGTCTACCATGAGCTACTTTTTTGTGAAGACTTGAATCTGGAAAATGAGAGATAATTGTGGAATTACAGAAACATTAACATTATATGGACTATGCTAACAGTAATCAAGCAAAGCAACTTTGGAAGTAACCATTAAAGTGGTATATCAGAAACTGACTTAAAATATTTGTAAGAAAACATAATATATCCTTTTCAGCTTCCTTGATTATGTTCTATTGGTCCACTAATGATCATTTCCAAAAACAGTAGAGGAGGCTTCACTTGCTCCTTTTGTGATAGCTGATCATTTAATTCATTCATCTGTAGATCTACTTCAGTCAATATCTGCAGGTCAGAAGTTGGCTCTCACAGTGTATTAATATGTATTTGTATTTCTAACAACATCATTATATGTGATCATTGTGAAATAAAGAAATGTCATATTTATTATCCAGATATGTACTATTAATATCAAGGGCTTACAAGAGATGACCATTTTGAGATTTATCCTTTTTGCGGAAAACACACACACACACGATAGAAAATTAAGGTCACTTTTGCATTTCCTAAAAATGAAAAATATCTAGATTTTCAAAACAACAAAAATCCAACTTTTTATATATTTAAAAGTATAGAAATCTTAGGACAATGTATTTTCAGAGTTTTAAAGAGCCTGATCCAATCCTCCATCTGGTGTTTATATCCCCACAACAACCCTACAAGTGAGAAGTTGTCTGGTCTTTGCTTGAACACTGCTCATGAAAAGGAATTCACAAATTCCTAATTGCAGATCATTTCATTTTGGGGCACTTATTTATAACTTTTTTTTAACGGAATCAACTATTATTGAAATATTAAGACATTAACATTTTTTAGGCAAAGGAAATCCTGAGTGAGTGAATGTGATGTATTTTCACACATGAAAACACCGGGCAATCAGGGTACCAGTCATAATTTCCATTTCCAGGAGCCCCATGAAGGATTTCTATTTAGACTGAGTTATTTTTCTGAACAGAGTTGTAGAAATAGCATAACATTTTTGTGTACTTCATGCTTCTGCTCTTATTTGTGAGAGTTAGCTGATAAGTTAATAAAAGTTTGTGAACATTAATTTATGGTGGATCACATTGTTGCTTTGTTTTCAATGATTTTTATCTTAAACACAACATATGACACATTTGCTCATAATTTTAAACAAAATTCAAATTCCTTGCACATAGCCTGATAATTTATGTGAGCATTACACAAATTTTTACGTTTATACATTTTAATGTAAACGTAGAGAATTTTGAAATACTATCATGAAACATTACTCTTTTTGACCTTTATATCTCACATTGTGAGATTATTTTATGCTAAATGTATGTTTACTCCCTTAATTGAAATTCATTTTTTATGGTAAAGAGAATTCAGAAATTTGATCCCTGTGTTATTAGATAAATGGGAGTACCTTGACATATAATTTTTTTAAAATGCAAGTTGCTTTTTTTTTATTATTATACTTTAAGTTCTAGGGTACATGTGCACAACGTGCAGGTTAGTTACATATATATACATGTGCCATGTTGGTGTGCTGCACCCATTAACTCGTCATTTACATTAAGTATATCTCCTAATGCTATCCTTTCCCCCTCCCCGCTCCCCACAATAGGCCCCGGTGTGTGATGTTCCCCTTCCTCTGTCCAAGTGTTCTCATTGTTCAATTCTCACCTGTGAGTGAGAACATGCAGTGTTTGGTTTTCTGTTCTTGTGATAGTTTGCTGAGAATGATGGTTTCCAGCTTCAGCCATGTCCCTACAAAGGACATGAACTCATCCTTTTTTATGGCTGTATAGTATTCCATGGTGTATATGTGCCACATTTTCTTAATGTTATCATTGATGAACATTTGGGTTGATTCCAAGTCTTTGCTATTGTGAATAGTGCTGCAATAAACATACATGTGCATGTGGCTTTATAGCAGCATGATTTATAATCCTTTGGGTATATACCCAGTATTGGGATGGCTGGGTCAAATGGTATTTCTCGTCCTAGATCCTTGAGGAATCACCACACTGTCTTCCACAATGCTTGAACTAGTTTACAGTCCCACCAACAGTGTAAAAGTGGTCCTATTTCTCCACATCCTCTCCAGCACCTGTTGTTTCTTGACTTTTTAATGATTGCCATTCTAACTGGTGTGAGATGGCATCTCACTGTGGTTTTGATTTGCATTTCTCTGATGGCGAGTGATGATGAGCATTTTTTCATGTGTCTGTTGGCTGTATGAATGTCTTCTTTTGAGAAGTGTCTGTTCATATCCTTTGCCCACTTTTTGATGGGGTTGTTTGTTTTTTTCTTGTAAATTTGTTTGAGTTCTTTGTAGGTTCTGGATATTAGCCCTTTGTCAGATGAATAGATTGCAAAAATTTTCTCCCATTCTATAGGTTGCCTGTTCACTCTGATGGAAGTTTCTTTTGCTGTGCAGAAACTCTTTAGTTTAATTAGATTGCATTTGTCAATTTTGGTTTTTGTTGCCTTTGGTGTTTTAGACATGAAGTCCTTGCCTTATATGATTAATTCTAGATGGATTAGAGACTTAAATGTTAGAACGAACACCATAAAAACCCTAGAAGAAAACCTAGGTAATACCATTCAGGACATAGACATATAATTTTTATGTGCAAAACTGTGTATACAAATCAAATAACGTCTGTATGTTCTGTTTACTAGCAGCATTGATTACTATGCAGAGAAGGAATACATACATTGAGGAGTATTTGCGTGCACTAATGCATCTTTATCTACACACTGGCTCTTGCACTGCTATACAGCTCCAACTGCATTGTGGCATAACAAAGCTGTTCAGTGTTGAACATTTTAGTTCATCTTCTTTTTTTCCCCTTCACATTTGGTTGTGTAAAGTCTTTTGTTTCATGGGTTGATCAAATCCTAATTTGTTAATTATAGGACAGTGAATTTGGATCTTTACTGAAGAACATCCATATGTGGGTAATGTTAGTTTCCCTTAGAAAAATTGATCTCTGTTGGGTTAATGTGTTCAGTATACTGTAGCGTATGGTAGTATCATAGCAAAACTAAAATTAAAATATCAATACAAAAAATGATGCAAGACGCACAGAGATAGATGGTTGTATTAAACCTGGGATTCATTATCAAACAAAATCAAAGAATATGTGCATAGCAGTGTGTTACCAACATAGCATAGGGAAGGCAAACAGTAAAAATTTCAGACCTCAGATTTTTTTTTTACTGGGCATATCTAGAAAACGGCAATGAAATTTTCATGAATCCCTTCTATTTGTTATTTAAACAGGACAGTTCTTGTAATTCTTGCCATTCTATTTAAGGTAAAGTAATATTTAAAAAAGGATATAATATTTTTATTTTCCCAATGTTTTTACTTTGAAAAATATCAAATATAAAGAATAGTAGAATGAACACCTGTATTCACCTAAATTTAACAATTGTTAACATTTTGCCACATTTGAGCACGGTCGTTGTCTCTATCTCTGTTTCTTTCTCTCTCCCCTCTGTTTCTTACTTTCCCCCAACATGTATAAAATATGTGTTTACATATAACTTTTTGCTGAACCATTTGAAAGTAATAGACATCATGACATTTGGTCTTTTCAGAATAATAAAATTCTGAAGAACCTAAAAATTATACTTAAGAAATGAACAGTAATTCCATAAAACAATCTATTTCATATTTTAATTTCCCCATTTGGCTCCAAAATACCTTTTATAGTTACTTTTATTTTTTTCTGATCCAAGATACAATCACGACTCATGCATTGCAAGGATAAATATTTTTTTTTCCTAAGTGATCTTCATTGGGAGAACTAAAACAATTTTATGTTAAACTCTAAGTGAGGTGATAATTTGTTCTCAGATTTTGAACCAATTATACATTTGTATCTTGATTTTTATAATACAGTGTGACCTTTGACAATATAGCAAAATTTTACTATTTTTCATAACATCTTTGGACTAAGCACAAAATTACCCAGCAGAAGGATGACGCATATGGAGCTGATCACAGAACAGTGGCTTAATAGAGTTAGTCGTGTGACCTGCCAGAAGTTGACCTCATTTCAGAATTCCATTGGAGCACGATACATCCAATTCCACATAGAATATGAAAAACATGCTAACATTCATGGTAGTTCTCATTTTGACTTTGATTTAAATAATCGAGTATAATGATTCTATACCTTTCCAAATATTTCTGCTGCCATTAATACATGCAAAAAGAGAAATTGTTAAATATAAGTCTGAAATTGCATTTATTTTATAATTAACTTTGCTAGAACATTTGGGTACTGTTCTCCCAGGGATTTTATGAAAAGACCTACACTACCTTCTACGTTCCTAATCTCAGTTGCCTTTTTACCCCACTTCCACAAACCTGCCCTCGGCATGATGGTCATGAGGAACACATTAGAGTAAAAGTTTGAATTTCTTTGTGAGAAAGCCATTTTCATCTTTCAAGTCCATTTCTGCCCCTCAACAACTGTGTCGAATGCTGCTGCTTTCATGACCATGGGTATGGTGCAATTTTGCCTTCCTGTGAACTCGCATAGAACTTGATCTTTATATCTGTTAGGGCCCCATCACATCCTCTCCCAATTATTTCCATAGACATTATCATGCTTTTATCATGTTTCCTGCCCTCATCTTCCACATTGCCTAGTAAGGAATGGGGTCACTGAGTACCTACTGTGAGCTGCTCTCTGCTGGGACTTGTATGCATTGTCTTATTTAATTCTGATAACAGTCTTACATAATATTATCATCCCCATTTTACAGGTAAAGAAACAGGAATGGAGAGGTGAAGTGGTTTGCTAAAGATTGTATATATAGCTGATTAGCAGCACAAACAGTTTGAACTCACATCTCTTTGACCTGACCAACTTTCATATTCTTTTCATCATAAAATTTGCCTAGACCAAGCCCTTAACTATAACTGGTGCTCAGAAAAACTGATGGAAGTAACTGACAGATGAATTTTCCCTTGACTTTTTTTCCTGAATGCCTTACTCTGACTCACAGCTAATAAAGCA